>NC_142887.1:23992500-24302500 GCF_051225735.1 Oryctolagus cuniculus
GGGAGCCTTGCAGCCCCAAATGGTTACCACCAGGTGGACACGCAGGTTTCTTTAAGAAGCCAGAATCGTGGAGTCAAGTCTCCTGCTTCTACTGTTGGCATGGACTTGAATTTTCTTCTTAAAGACCTTAATGAGTCCAGTGCAAGTCTCTGGGTCTGATCGGCTCTGGAAGATATTTGTTTGCATCTCTGAGCAGCCAGGACTCACTCACTGGTGTGGTAAAATAGAGAGAAGCACAATTTGGTTACATGATTTTGTTTTCATCAGAAAAGATAAAGTATGTTGCAAAGTATGAAGATCAGGGCTTATCTTTAGATCACGCCTAGATGACATAATAGGACATTTCCTGCTTTCATACAGTTACAGTGTTTCACCAGCACCTGCCGTGTGGGGTGTTATTCCTGACATCCAGGAAACCTTCACTGGAGACTGGAGACCCTCAGAGCAAGTGGGTGGTCACTGATCATCTCATCCAGATTGTCCCAATGTGGACATGATAGAGCCTGGCCTGATGGGATGGTCGGAGACGTTTCATCAGTTCAGGCCCAATTCCACCACTGCTTAGCTGTACAGCCTTGGGCAAATGGCTTAACCTCTCTGAACCTCAATTGCTTCACCCCTAAGATCAGGATGACAAGTCCACCTGCTTCAAAAAATAACGTCAGGGTTAAAGAAGACCCTGCTTTGCTCAGCAAATGCTGGTTATGGTTGGCTCTTCCTCATGTTTCACTCTAGACACTCATCCCCTGCAACAATACACACACATGTGCATGCATACTCAGCACGAGCGTGCACTCACACAGGCCACGCTGGGTCCCCAGTGGCCGCCTTTGACCCGTCTTGGACAGTTGTTGTTATCTACGTTTGTGTACAGGCAGGAAAAAGAGGACAGGCAACTGAGGGTCACCCTCAGGAAGGAGAGTAATTGCCCAAGTCACACGTTTTGTCCTCAGCCAAGTCACAACCCAGTCACGGTTTCCGAGCATTTTTCAAGATTGAGTGATTGACTGATGTGAAAGGAAGACAGACAGAGAGGGAGAGAGAGACACGGAGAGAGGTCATCTGTCCCCTTTTCACTCTCCAAAGCCCACAACAGCTGGGACTGAGCCAGGTCAGAGCCAGGAGCCAGGACATCCACCTGTGTTTCTCACATCAGGGAAAGGGACCCAAATTCTTGAACTTGCCAGATGTTACCAGAAGGCTGGATGGAGAGCTTGAAGGAGCTGGGATTGCACCAGGACTCTGTTCTGGACTGTTAGCATCCCAAGAGGTAGCTTGAACTGCTGCCCGTGGCCCTGCCCCCAGCTTCTCAAGCTCTGCCTCACATAGCTTCCTTGTCTTCAGGATGCACAAAGGGACTGTGGTGCCCACTTCGGCTGCAGCTTCAAGGTTTGCATGTTCTCTGTCAGTTTTGAAGAGAGGAAGGAAAATTCTCGCTGGTCGTCTTTTTTTCCCCCACTCCATTCCCCAGGCAAGAATTGCACTTGCTGAAAGCAAACGGATTCCAAGTGCTTTTCAGCACAGCAGCGAGGGTCTCATTCTAGAATCACAGCCAGGCACAGTTTCTTTTAAACGGAGATGAATCAGCTCAGGGATATGTGGAGTCCAGGTGAAATAACTCCCTGGAGGGTGGGAGTAGGGTCCAGGAGTTGGGGGGGGGGGGTCCTCTGGCTTGGATTTGCCCAAATGACAGGTGGAGCTCTTGGCTCTGGTTTCAGCTATGCATTGTGTCTTTCAAGTCTCCTGGCTCCTGGCTGGGTCCCAGACACTCAAACCTACAGGTGCCTTTTCATTCTGTCTGCAAGGAGTGGTGCATTAGGGGCTGCTCCTCCCTGGGGACAGCTACAGGGGGTTCTGAAAGAATGACCCCCTTTTAGCATCGAGTTTTCTTGTGGTGAGAAGCAGCAGAGTGTGTAGGAATTAATTCTGGCCACCTCTTTACCTATGGGGGAACCGAGGCCAGGCTATGGAAGACATTTGGGGTATGGGATGCACAGCAGGTAAACAGGGGCTCCAATTGAGATGCGCCCACCTTTCCACAGCACATGTTTCTGGACTTTCACTTGCAGATAAAACAGATTGCCATAGATTTGCAACAGTCACACAAAAAATGGCTGAACACCTACTTAGGCATGGGATCTCCCTTGTGATACCTCTTCATGGCTCACAACACAGGAACTGGAACACAGGAAGTAAGCGTGTTGGCTGAGGTTTGTTGATTGCTGACTATGTCCCAGGAACTCTGTCTTTTTTAAAGATTTGTTTATTTCTTTGTTTGTTTGAAAGGCAGAGTTACATAGAGGGGGAGAGAGAGAGAGAGAGAGAGAGAGAGAGAGAGAGAGAGAGAGAGTCTTCCATCCTCTGGTTCACTCCCCAATTGGCCGCAATGGCTTGAGCTGGGCCGATCCAAAGCCAGGGACCAGGAAACTCCTGGTCCCTGGAGGAGACTCCTTGGAGTCTCTCTCATGGGTGCAGAAGCCCAAGCACTTGGGCCATCTTCTACTGCTTTCCCAGGCCATAGTAGAGAGCTGGATCGGAAGTGGAACAGCCAAGACTTGAACCGGGGCCCATGTGGGATGCCAGCATGGCAGGCAGCAGCTCTGCCTGCTATGCCACAGCCCCGGCCCCCAGGAACTCTCTTAATGTTTTGCATTTATGACTTCCTTGAGTGCTCCCAGTGAGGTGCCATTATCTTTCTCCAGGCGGGGAAACTGAGGATGGCTGAGGTTGATAGCTGTGCCCAAGGTCACGCTGCTGAGATGGAACTGAGCCAAGATATGACCTGTGTTTCTGACCCAGAGCTCATGCTCAGTGCTGGTCACCCATCCTGCCTCACCCGCAAGTGTTTAGTGAGGACTACTCTGCCAAAGGCATTGGGCTACCTGCTAGAAAGTCAAGGATGAACAAGAGACAGACTCTGTCTCCAGGGAGCTCATCTTCATCTGGGAAAGACAGACATGTGGACAGGTTATACTGGGGCTGGCACTGTGCCACAGTAGGTTAAGGAGCCTCCTGCAATGCCAGCATCCCACAAGGGCATTGGTTCTAGTCCCGGCTGCTCTGCTTTGTATCCATCTCCCTGCTAATGGCCTGGGCAAGCTTGGGCCCCTGCCACGCACATGGGAGACCAAGATGGAGCTCCTGGCTCCTGCCTGGATTCGATCTGGCCCAGCCCTAGTCATTGTGGCCATGTGGGGAGTGATCCAATAGATGCAAGATCTCTCTCTCTCTCTCTCTCTTTCAAATAAATACGTATTTTAAAAACCTGATTTTGTTAAGTCATCTCTGGTCACAGTTGAATAAGAACGCTACCCTTGCCAACCTGTTCTGTTATTTTCACCCTCTTCTTCTCAGCTTCCTCTCAGCCTCAACTTCCTCCCTCCCAAACATTGCCTCTTTCCTGACTACAGCTTACATTACACACAGCAGCTTCTGCCTGGCTGCTATTTCTTGTGGAAATGAGGTTTGACCTTAATTAACTGTTGGGGAACAGAGCCCATGCATCCCACTGCGATCAGAGCAAAGAATTAGCCCTGAAGATACACCAGCCGAGTGTAAGGTAGGGGGATGTCTTACTGAATTATAAAGTGAGTGAGAAAGAGGTAAAACTCCCCCTCGAAGATGCTGTGTAATATATTATGAGGCTGATGGTAGCTGTGCGAGGGTGAACACTGGACAGACCTTGCTTTGTGACTCTAGTGCTTATTCTGTAAGGATGTAAACCACCCCCACCCCCCGGCTGCTGTCCAAGGTACTGACCATGCTGTTGCAGAATACAAGTGAATGAAAATTTCCAAGGACTTTGTCTTCTAGGCAGGGGGCACGGAGCAATGCCCTGACCTGAGAGAGAATAAGAGGGTTCATGACAGAAAGCCTACAAAATGTGGGCTGAGATCATAAGTCTGTGAGTGACTCTAGTGACGCTGGCCTTTCCATCAACCTCTTAGATCTCTAATCTATGGAGCAAAATGGTTGTTTCACCTGCTCCACAGAGACAGTCAAAAAGATTCAACATCATTGCATGTATGTAGAAGACTGGTTTTCCCTGAAAATGTGAAGGTGATGGTGATGATGATGATGGTGTCTACTGCACAAAACTTTCAATAATACTGAGGCCTGTGTACCTGGCCCGGTTCTAACTGCTTGGCATGTATCAATTCACTTAATTGTTATAAAGTTCATTCTATATATAAACCACTCCTCCACCCCTAAGAAAGAGGT
Source organism: Oryctolagus cuniculus (assembly GCF_051225735.1). NCBI lineage: Eukaryota > Metazoa > Chordata > Mammalia > Lagomorpha > Leporidae > Oryctolagus > Oryctolagus cuniculus. Next base: position 23,996,722 of record NC_142887.1, read on the forward strand.
TAAATTATTCTTTTTCTGACTCATAGTTAATGGAGTAGGTGCCAAGCATGCAGTGGGTGGTTAGGTTGTGAAGGAAAGAAAAGGTTATGGATGCAGATTTTGGATCCCTGTGGATCCTCAGAACTGCCCAGAATGGGGTCACAGGTTTCCACTGTCTCCATGGCTATTCCCCAAGGCCTGTCTCTGTAATGGACCCAAAGGGGCTGTTCCGGAACAGTAGTACTTTCATGGGCCTTCAGACACCCACTACAACCTTCAAATGCCCACTGATGACCTTCAGACACTCAACAATGACCATCAAATGCCCAGCGACGACCTTCAAACACCCACTGACAACCTTCAAACACCCAGTGATGACCTTCAAACACCCAACAATGACCTTCAAACACCCAGTGACGACCTTCAAACACCCACTGATGACCTTCAAACACCACCATAGGACCAAGACTTTCCTCCTCAGGGCTTCCTTTTCATCCTCAGTTGACCCTTGGGCCACCCCAAACTTTCCTGCTCCAAGGTTGTGAACCGTGCTGCTGCCCCATAAGGAACACCCTCCTTGTCTAACAGGGGAAGCCCTGTTCAGCCCTCAAGACCACCCTGGAAATCTTCCTCCTCCAGGAAGACTTCCCTGATGTCACGCTCTCCCATGTGTGTCTAGATCCCTTTGTAGCTCTCTTGTCAGACCTAAACTTCAACTTAGCTACTGAGAGGAACATGGGCCTGCCTCTGCAGCTCTCTGTCCACAAAACCTCACTTGGGGCTCATCATTGCCATTGTGTGTGCAAAAGGTTGAAGGCGGCTTCACCCAGAAGGTAGATACAGGTGTCCTTAGAGCTATTTCCCCTAGGAAAAAAGACTAAAAATAGCACCACAGATTCAAAGTCAAAAGGTTTTGCTCAGCAGTTAAGTTACCAAGCCAGAACAACAGAAAGAGCCAGACCTTGGAAGTCAGATGGCTTCCGGTTTGTCACTTGTCTCTGCCTTTGCAGCCTGGAAAAAGCTCTCCCCCTTCTCGGGGCCTCAGGTGACTCACAGGTAAAACCAAGAGGATGGGCCAGTGCTGTGGCTCACTTGGTTAATCCTCCACCTGCGGCACCAGCACACCAACTTCTAGTCCCAGTCGGGGCACCAGATTCTGTCCCGGTTGCTCCTCTTCCAATCCAGCTCTCTGCTGTGGCCTGGGAAGGCAGTGGAGGATGGCCCAAGTGCTTGGGCCCTGCACCTGCATGGGAGACCGGGAGGAAGCACCCGGCTCCTGGCTTCGGATCGGTGCAGCACCAGCCATGGTGGCCATTAGGGAGTGAATCAACGGAAGGAAGACCTTTCTCTCTGTCTCTCTCTCTCACTGTCTATAACTCTCTGTCTAACTCTGCCTGTCAAAAAATTTTTTTAAAAAAACCAAGAGGATCATCTTTGATTTGATAGTGTCTCTGCAGAGGTAGAGATTCAATGAGAAACTGCCAACAACCCAAGTTTCCACTGAGAGAAGAATGGTCACAATGGAATACTATGCAGATGTTAAAAATCAATAAACTCCAGCTCTCTGCTGATGACCTGGGAAAGCAGTAGGAGATTGTCAGGGTCCTTGGCAATCTTCTACAGGTCTCTGTACCTGTGTGGGAGACCCAGAAGAAACTCCTGGCTCTTGGCTTCAGATTGGCTCCCCATTGCAGCCATCTGGGGAGTGAACCAGCGGACGGAAGCCTTCGCGCTCTGTGTCTCTTTCTCTCTCTGTCTGTAACTCTACCTCTTAAGTAAACAAATAAGATCTTAAAGCAAATGAATAAACTAGAGCCACCAATGTGGGTAAACCTCAGAAACTCAGTGTAGCTCCAGGGAGCAATCCTATGCAAATTTGTAGCAGGTGAGCCGTATCTATGAAGTACTACAAGCAGGAGCAGCAAATTCTGTTAGGACAGATTAGGGGAGAACCATAGACATTGTGGACTCTGGCCCCTACAGGTGGCTTCACGAATGGGCACCACCTTTTCCTAGCTGAGCAACGCTCATCAGCCACATAACTGCCGTGACTCAGTTTCTCCATCCGTTCAGCAATGGTCGCCACCTCGAAGGGTTACTCTGAGGTTTAAATCCATTTCTGTTTGTAAAATGCTTGGAAGACTGCTGGCTGAGAGTGAACACTATGTAAACGTTAACTCCCATTATTGTTTTTTTCTAGTTGCTGTTATTACAATCGTCATTATTATCATCATCTGGCAAAACTATACAGAAAAGCAAGGAAATGATTAAAAACAAAATTCACAGCAGTGGTTCCATTGAAGAGCTTCTAAATTATTTAGTTCTGTACTATGAGCCAAGTGGCGGGCATGCAGCTATCCGTGCTGTGGGGATTCTGTCCCTGTATGCATAGGTTTTCATTGTTTTGTATGTAGCATACGTTTCACAATGCAATTTTTAAAAGAATAAATGGAGTTAATTATTGAAAAGGACTGACCCCCCTCTCCCGCTCCTGCTGAAATCTAACCTTCCTTGCTGGCCTCTGGATGATGTATTTGGCTTCACAAAGGAAGCCTCAGCCTTCTGGAGGGGCTGATCTGTTCAGCAGCCTCCCCCATCTATCATCCCCCCAAGCAACGTGTTTTACACCCATCTGCAGATGAAGATAAAAGCATGGTGTGCTGCCCTCTTTAAGATTGCTGGCAGGATAAGCATGGAGAGGAAGGCTTTCATATTTTACCCTAGGTTTTCCAGCCATTGCCTCCCTCAGAATTGAAAAGGCTTGGCTTGTTTCTCAAGTGCTAGTTGAGAATGCCCAGGAAAGAACAGAAGCTTCTAAGCCCCAGAAATGCAACATCTCCAGGTTAGATTTTATCACCAAAGACATCACATGTCACTGGAGCAGACTACTGTTCCAGGGATTTGCTCAGCTTGCCTGGTGGCTGCTAGTCCAGCGTGAGATGGAGCTCAAAAGTGCTACAAAAGATAATAATGGTAGGGCAGCCATTCGGCTCAGCAGTTAGGATGCTCATATCCCCTCCCAGACTGCCTGGGTTCAAGTCCTGGCTTCACTTCCAATTCCAGCTTCTTGTTAAATGCACACCTTGGGAAGCAGCAGATGATGGCTCAAGCACTTGGGTCCCAGCATCCCCATGGCAGACCAGATTGAATTCTGGGCTCCTGGCTTCAGCCTAGCCCCACCCTGGCTGTTTCAGGCATGTGGGGAGTGAACCAGCAGCAATCTATTTCCCTCTCTCTCTCTCTGCATCTCTATCTCTCCATTTCAAATAAAAGGAAAATAGATAAAAATAAACCACAATCATAGCAAGCATTTGCTATGCACCAGATCCTAAGCCAGGCTTTTTTGATACACATTTCCTATAATCCTCAATCAGTCTTTTTTTTTTTTTTTTTGACAGACAGAGTGGACAGTGAGAGAGAGAGACAGAGAGAAAGGTCTTCCTTTGCCGTTGGTTCACTCTCCAATAGCCGCCGCGGCCGGCGCACCGCGCTGATCCGATGGCAGGAGCCAGGAGCCAGGTGCTTATCCTGGTCTCCCATGGGGTGCAGGACCCAAGCACTTGGGCCATCCTCCACTGCACTCCCTGGCCACAGCAGAGAGCTGGCCTGGAAGAGGTGCAACCAGGACAGAATCCGGCGCCCCGGCCGGGACTAGAACCCGGTGTGCCGGTGCCACAAGGCGGAGGATTAGCCTATTGAGCCACGGCGCCGGCCTCTCAATCAGTCTTACAAAGTGCTCATATTTTGCAGCTGTGCACAGGGTGGGAAAGGTAAGACCCTTCCCCAAGGTTACACAGCAAATGCGATTCAGAACCAGCATTCAACTAAAACACCAACTCCTTTATACTCAGCAGCCGTTCCTGCATCACTCTGGAGAAGGAGGGCTATTTCCATCCCTTTGTGACAGATGCATCCACCGAGTCCCCAAGAGGACTTGGTCAGGCAGAGTGAAACGACTGAGAAGTCCTGTGCGGGAGCCCCCCCACATACACACACTCCCCATCCTGCCTTCCTCTCCATTAACAAGAAAGACAAATTCCTATGGATGGGTCCCCAGGGTCACACCACACTCAAAGTAGCAAATGAGGACAGAACCCTACTTTGCATGTAGAATGCAGGCAGAGTTGCCCTTAAAGTCCTGGACCAGAGGAAGATTGACATCAGAGCAGAGTGGGGAGACAAGACATTAGACAGTGTGAAATTGAGTCTAAAAGGGCAGTGAGCAGGCAGATTCAGAAGTGAAAAAAGACACAGGCATTTCTGGGAACAATTTAATTGGCAGGGATGTGGCTGAGAGGTAGAGTGGAAGAAGCAAGCACAGGTCATGAGGAGCTATTTATAAGAAGGTCTAGAACAGACAGGACACCTTAGCATACAAATGCTGGGTAGTCTAAAGTTGTAGTGGGTCCTGGTTGTCCTTCAGCCCCCAATTCTCCATCCATCCACCCATCCATCCATCCACCCACCCACCCACCCATCCACCCACCCATCCAGCCATCCACCTACCTATCAGTCCATCCTTCCCCCCTGCATCCATCCTTCAATCTATCCACCTACCCACTCATCCATCCATTCATCCATCCATCCATCCACCCACCCATCCATCCACCCATCCATCCACCCACCCATCCATCCAACCATCCACCTACCTATCAGTCCATCCTTCCCACCCCCCTCCATCCTTCAATCAACCTATCCACCTACCCATTCATCCATCCACTCAGAGTGTGAGCTCCTTATGAGAAGAAACTTTGTCCATTTTGGTCACCACGATTTCCCCAGCAACCAGAAAATTCTCTAGTAGAGTGTAAGTGTTCAGTAACTACTCGTCAGGTGACTGAATAAGCCTCTCCGTTAAGAAAACATTTGCCAAGTGCCCATCAGTTCAGTGATCCTGGAAGGAGAGCAAGAAACCTCCTGTCTGGGGTTTACATTCTAATGGGGATGGATAATGATAAGTAAAACCAGTTGAGATTTTATGTATATACACATACTGTATCTTTGAAGGGCAGTTGGTAAAATAATATGATTAGTGTGGTTTTTCTCCAAAAGAAGTCCTGGAGTGGAAGATCTCCATGGAGCTCATTTATTTAGGGGGTAATTCTGGAAAGCCTCATTGGGGTGGGAAATTGAGACAAGGAAGGGAAGACAGCTAATGGAGGACAAGTTAAGGTGTGTGCTTGGCTGCAGGCAACTGGGCTTTAATTCTGCTGAGAACTCTTGAGAGACGTGGAAGAGCACACTTCCTATGTTTTCCACAAAGGAGCTGAGGAGTAGGGTATTTTACACTAATGCCTGCCTCTTGTGGCAGCAGGTGTTTGTGTGGGTGAGTGGGTGGGTGTAGCATTTTATATAATACTGTCCTGACCAGGAGCAAATCATGTGGACATCTGGGGTGTGAGCATTCCAGGAGGTGGTGAGTATAAGCAAAGGCCCTGTGGCAGATTCGTGGGAGGTTATATCCAGGGTCTCCTCCAGGGGTCTGGTGCTGAGTAAATGAGCAAGGTGGGGAGGGGTAGTTATGTGGGGTCTTCACACCATGGTAAGAATTTCAACATTGACTCCAAGGGAGAAAGGGGATCAATGGGAGAATTTTGAGTGGAGAAATGGCATGATGTGATCTTTTTTCAGAAGGATCCTCTTGATTACTGTGTTGGGAGTAGCTTGTGGAGGCAGGGAGGACCACAGGGGGCTGATGCAATAATCCAGGTTATACATGGTGATGGCTTGAACCACCTTAATAACAGTGGTGGTCTTGAGAAGTCATTGGATATTGAATTATGTAGGAGGTCAGGATTTCCTGACAGATTACTGATGGAGAACAATAAAAATGAATCAGCGAAATGGGCTCCACAAAGCTGGAAGGATGGAGTTGACATTTCTGAGGTGTAGGAGGTGCAGGCATGGGACAGGGGGCCCCTTTGGTGGGATACCTGTTAGCCATCCAAGTGGGAGCACTGAGCAGGGATGGATGGGTGGGGAACTCAGGCGAGAGACTGAGGCTCAAGATAACCATTTGCTGTGGGAGTTTTCAGAGCAGAGCTTGTAACGAAAGGGAGGATACTGGATAGGCCTGTGTGAGTGAGTGATGAGGTACAGAGAGAGAAGAGACCCAAGTCCTAGGTGTGCCAGGTAGAGAGGTCAAGAAGTCAGACCATGAGGAGGAGCCAGGGGAAGAGACAAGGGAGGGAGTAGTCAGGGATGGAGGAGAGAAACCAGCCACAGTTTTGTACCTGAAGTCGGGTGAAGAAAGCATTTCTAGATGTAGGGAGCAATCCATTGTAACAGACACCACCATGGACCATCAGTTGCAATAACCTGAATACCAGCCGGCGCCGCGGCTCACTAGGCTAATCCTCCGCCTAGCGGCGCCGGCACACCGGGTTCTAGTCCCGGTTGGGGCGCCGGATTCTGTCCCGGTTGCCCCTCTTCCAGCCCAGCTCTCTGCTGTGGCCAGGGAGTGCAGTGGAGGATGGCCCAGGTGCTTGGGCCCTGCACCCCATGGGAGACCAGGAGAAGCACCTGGCTCCTGGCTCCTGCCATCGGATCAGCGCGGTGCGCCGGCCGCGGCGGTCATTGGAGGGTGAACCAACGGCAAAAGGAAGACCTTTCTCTCTGTCTCTCTCTCTCTCACTGTCCACTCTGCCTGTCAAAAAAAAATAACCTGAATACCAAGGATGAGTTACTGAATATGGCAAAACGGAGACCACTGGCGATCTGGCCAGCAGTAGTCTCTGTGTAACCTGATCAGTGTGGACTCAAGGGAGAGTGGGAGAGGAAGAATTAAAGAAAGCTGGACATCATTTTGAGTCATCCTTTTTCTCTGAAAGGTACAGAAGGTGGCAGGAGTAGGGTGTGGGGTGCGGAAGTTCTTTGGTATTTATATTTGTTTGGCCTCAGTTATAGAAGGGAGCTTCTGAGACATGTTTGCTTGCTGGGGGAAATGACCCAGTAGCAAGAGAAACGCTGGTGATTTAGGAAAGAAACGTATCAAGGCGGGAGCCCTGTGCTTAACGAGGTGCAACTGGAGGAGCTGGGTGGAAAGGTCGATGGCTTCGATGGGGCATCCGTGGAGCAGGGAGGGAGCTGGTGCCTGGCTCCCCTGGGGAAGGCTGGCAGGTGTGGGGGTGGAAGCAGCAGTGCACAAGGAAAACCCCTTCCTGTTCTCTGGGGGAGATGTACCAAGGTCAATCACCAAGACTGAATCAGAAGAGCTGGAAGGCGGAGCAGAGACTGGTGAAAGTTGTCTAACAGCTGGCATCACGGACAGAGACTAGAACTACGGACACAGGGAGTGTGAATTTAAAGCAATATGGGCCGATGTGGCTGGGTTTTAGTCCTCCATTCAGGTGGATCTGCGAATCCACAGATGTGGAAAATGCCGGTACTTGGACTTAACCTTGGTTGAGGGACTTAACAGCGAATGCAAAGGAGTGATTGCAACAGTAAATATTTAAAGATTCTTTCATTTATTTATTTGAACAGTAGAGTAACAGAGAGAGAGAAAGGGAGAGAGAAAGAGATCTTCTGGCATCTGCCTGCCTCCCTCCAAATCTCCCTCCCTCCCTCTCTCTCTCTCTCTCTAATACACACACACACACACACACACACACAGTCACACGTCCACACACCTTAAAAGGACACAATGGGGAAACGCTTGTAAGTTCTAGAAATAAAATAGACCCATCAGCCATGCGACAGCTCCATGACTGTGAAGTGAGCTGCATGTATTTTCATCCTGAAGGAATGGTGGAATTTGTTCTGCATCGGTGTATCGCATTTTCTCCTATCAAACCAGAGAGCAAAAACAAAGAACTGATTGTCAGGGGAGGAGGAAGAGCAGGTGACAACAACAAAACCAGACCTGTGTGACCGTTCATTCTTCTAACCCTGTGCCTCCCCCAACAAAGTGCCAGGTGTTCGGAAGGTCATCGATGGTTCTTTTCTCCTGTCACCCCAAAGCTCTGGAGTTTCTCCCCCTGCTCTGGATTAAATGCGGGACAGGCAGACTCTTACCAGCATCTAAGTCAGGTGCAAGGAAATTGATGGGCACAGGCAGAGGGAAGGAAGCTAAGTTCAGTTGGGTGATGGGGAGGGTGCCAACAGTGGTCGCCTATACAATGGGCGTGTTCGATCTTGTTGGGAAGGGCTCCTAATTATGTGACTCAGCTCTGAACTAAAGGATTATTTTAAAGCACAGTTGCTTTTTCTGTACTAGCTGTTCCTTCTTCTCAGGCAGGAAGCCAGAGGACAAAGGAAAGATGTCCCAGTGACCCAACCAGCTCGGGGCTCTGAGTGCTCAGCAAGGCATAGCCACTCCCAGGCTCCTGCCCTGGCAACTTCCCAGGGCAGAGAACTGAGAGGGTCTGGGTGTGGGAGTTGGGGGGGGGGTTGCAGACAAAGAGGGGTTGCTCCTGAGTCCCACTCCAATCCGTTGTGAAAGGTTTTCCCCAGCCCTGGGCAAGGAAAGCTCCATGGAAAAGACTGTGGAGATTGATTAGCAATGTCTGTCTCAAGCACAGCAATGGAGAGCAGTGGTCCATAAGCCACATGTCAGCCATTTGTGATCTGTAAAGATGAGCTGTAGGCAATGATTAGCAATGTCTGGCATGAGTACGGAAGCAGAAAGCAGAGGTACGCATGCCATTTATCAGTCATTATCAGTGGTCAAGGGGGTGTTTTTGTGGGAAGCAAAACGTCGTTACAGCGAGGGTGTAGCTCTAAGGCTACAGGGTAGAGGATCAGGTCTGTAGGCCTGGAAAATAACTGTGATCCTCATCCCAGCACTGCATTACCCATCCGACTGGGGGCAAATGACCACATCTCTTGGAGCTTTGTGAAACTTATTCATTTATTTGAGGGGTGTGTGTGTGTGTGTGTGGAGAGAGAGAGAGAGAGAGAGAGAGAGAGAGAGAGAGAGAGAATGCCCACTTGCTGATTCACTCCCCAAATATCTACCATAGATGATACTGGACCAGGCTGAAGCTGGGAGCTGGGAGCTCAGTCCAGATCTCCCACATGGAAGGCAGGAACCCAATCGCTTGAGCCATCATTCCGCAGTCTGTATTAGCAGGAGGCTGGAGGCAGAAGCACCAAACCCAGGCACTATGAAATGGGACGCGGGCATCCTAAGTGGTCTCTGACCTGCTAGGCTAAATTCCCACCCTCCTTGGAGATATTTTTTCCCTCTCCTTTGTACAGTGGGAGGAGCAGTCACTGCCTCACTGGTGGTTGTGGGAGTCAATTGACTGTAAAAGCCCCTGATGTGATGTGGATGTCTATAGAGGTTCAAGGCACTGCTAATATGATTGCAATTATTTCTGTTATTAATTTTTGGCATAATGCCAGCCATGGCGACAGGTCTCTTGCTTCCTGGTTTCATGCATGTTGACTTGCTTGCTTCACCCAATGCTCCAGGAGTTAAGTGCCCATCATCACCTTCCTTTTGTAGAGGGAGACACGGTGTTCCACAGGGAGGAGGCAGCACCCGTGGGCCCACAGACAGTGGAGATGGATCTGGGCTACAAAGGAGGCTGGAGAGATGGCAAAGCCCTTGCTTCGACTCTCCACCCTGCTGCCCTCTCAGCACCACCAGCCAAGGTGCCAAACTCCAGCTCCTTTGAGGACACGGCCCTGGGAAAAGTCTCACCCCAACCTGGGACTCAGACTGGGGAGGAGACAATTGGAATAGAACCATGGAATAGTACAGTGGAAGATGCCCCAATTCTTGGGTCCCTGCATTCACATGGGAGACCCGGAAGAAGCTCCTGGCTCCTGGCTTCAGATCAGCCTTTGCCTTCTTGGTTCTCAGCTCCCAGCTTCAGCCTGGCCTAGCCCCAGCCACCTTGGACATTTGGGGAATGAACCAACCATAGGAGCTCTTTCTCTGTCTCCTTGTTCCCAAAGAAATGCAATTTAAAACCTTTAAAAGATAACTTTACTTTGGCACATAAGAAAAAAAATACCTTGGAAATCCATACACAGATTTATCCTAACACGTTTCCCATGAACTTGGTGAAGACCTCTCTTCCAAGGCATGGATTTCAATTATTTTCTCACTACAATAAATTTGCCTTTTAAATTCTATTTCCATGAACTTTTTGAAGAATCCTTATATTTCCAACCTTCCATAGCAAAACTACAAAGTCAGCACTATTAGCCCCATCTTTCCAGAAAAGGTAACTGAGTTCCCAAAAGCTCGTTCCCAGGCTCCAGGTCACCTTGCACCCCAGGAGGGATTCTGGATCAGATGTCTCCAGTTCTGAAGCCAGGGCTGAAGCTTCCGGCTGCTGCAGCCTCTCTGTTTCTGGAGGCAGCAGGCCATGGGTAGTACCTCCTTGTTCAACTGAGAACAGAAGTTCCCAGGGTGGCACAGTTCCCATGGTGGCAGTGAGGTCTGCGGAGCCTGGTCCGGATCCCTGCGTGGCACACCCCCGCAGCCAGCATGGGCAGGAACCTATCTGAACAAGCAACCTTCTTATTCTTTGAGAACAACCCAGACAGAGGGAGCAGGAGTCGCATGAGAACAACCCAGACAGAGGGAGCAGGAGTCGCAATGCGGAGCTGAGGGTGGGGTGTTGCCTGCTGAGATGGCAGCGCAGGCCCAGAAAACCTGTCCAGTCTTTTGGGAACCCCGCTGGCAAGCGTAATTTGAAAGTCTTTCTCTTGAACACGCTGCCTGCCTGTCAAAGAATGGGATTCTCATGCATATTTCATCCTGTGGCTTTTTAATTAAAAGCTATTATATATTTATTTCTCAGCTGCTCTGGATGGGTGGGAAGGTAAACATTCATTCAATAAACATTTGTTTTGCTCCCTGGAGGTGCCTGAGCTGTGACAGGCACTGGGACCCACCAAGCAGAGTCAAAACCACAATCCTAGCCTCAAGGGGCTCCCGGTCCAGTAGAAGGAAGTGAATAGATACAGAAGTAAGTGAGCTTTCTCCTAATACCCATTTTCCATGAGCTTTTGGAAGATAGCCATCATGGGTATAGATTTCAAGGATCTCTGCACAAAAATGAATGCATCTTTTCATTTCTACCAGCGTTTGGAAATGCCCTTGCATTTGCAAGCTAAGTTACAAAGTAGCCTTATGATCCCATTTTTCAGAACAGGACCTGAGAGGTCCGATCACTGGCTCAACGAGGACAACCAGCTCTGTGAGGGCAGCAGATTCACTGTGGGATTTCCAACCAGCACGCTCAGAGTCAAATGCAATCCATCAGCATACACGGAGGCCCTCGTAGCCGTTTAATTTGTGGCCGAGAATCATCTGGAAGGATCACATAGAAATCTGGAACTGGAGTTCCCCATGGAAGACCAGATGTGGCAACACCAGGGCTGAATGCCCACAGGACAGCCATCAGCCGGCAGTGAGCAGCAGTCACACCCTCCTAGAAGAGCTCCAATCTTGACTTTGCCACCGTCCCCACCACTCCCTATTGTCCTGAGTCTGGACTGCTGGGCTAGTTTGTGCTGGCTCCCTGCCCTCTGGGGGATCAGTGAGGCCACGTGGCCTCAGCCCTGCCTGTGACCCTGTGTGCCCGTCCTACACAGTGCCACATCCCTGGAGCCCAGCATAGCGTCGGGAACGGGCCAGACTCACTGCCCCATACCCAGTGTGCGTTAGATCCTCTGGCATTACTTTGTATGGACATAGCCGGTTCTTTCGGTGATACACAGAGTCCAACATATCTAATAGATACTCAGACAGGTGACATGGATGAGAGAATCTAATAGAAGCTTAATATATACTTACAGGTGGATACATAGTAGACGGGAGATAGATGATAGATACATAAGACTATATACCAGGGAGAGAGAGAATAGACCTGGTGGATAGATATATAATAGTTCGATGATGGAGATGAGAGAGAGAGGATGGATAGATTCTAATACATGTGTAATATACACTCAGGTAGATGGAAAGGCAGCTGGAGTAGGAGAATATATGTCTAACAGATAGATTCTAAGGTGAACTCAGACAGGCAGACACACAGCGACAGAGAGAACTAATAAAGAATGCCCCTCCCTTCCTGGCCGTTTCCCTCATAAAACCTGAGGATGCAGCTCTTCCTGAACCACTCAGGAGCTGGGGAGAAGCCCGGGCTCCGCAGGCCTGGCTTTGTCCGGCTTCCTCCCAGGCGCACATCTTGCAGGCACCTGCCAGCGACTTCCCGCCAGCGGCTTGTGCTGTCTCCAGCGCCGGGACACGTGCCTCACAAGTGGCTGTTGACATGCTTGCCTCTCTCCGCAGCCTCCCGGCAGCCCCCAGTGGAAGCAATGGAAACTTGGGGTCCTTGTGTGCCCTGGGCAGGTCGGGCCTCGCCGGGGAGCTGGAGCACCTCATGGGCCTGGGAAGCACGCCGGTGGGGAGTGGGGAGCACTCTGCCGCCCATGGTACGCCCAACCAAGGCGTGGCAACTCCAGGCTCCGGTGCGACAGGGGAAAGCCAGCACTGCAGAGCAGCACGAGACATCTCCCCATTCTCCGGATGGAGAAACTGAGGCTGGCATGGGTGGGGAGCCTTCCCCAGCATTCTGAAATTGCTTTTCCCTGTGCCAGACAGACTTTCTGTGTTTTGGTTAAGATGCAGAGTATGTGTTTGGAGGAGGGTTGCATTCAATGGCTTCACTTTTATTGTTTATTTGTAGCCACCATTTCCACAGCTCTGACTTGCAACAGAAAACATGGTGCCTCTCACTTCAGATTGAGTGCAAATCCAGGCGTTGCGAACTTCCCTGCTGTGTGAACTTGGACAGGTGAGGCGACTTCTCTGATTCAATATCCTCACGTGTGAATGGAGGATAGTTATAGGCTGTTGTGAGGATGAAGTGGGTCAGTTTGTGCAAAGTGCTTAGAACACTCTAAATGTCCTTGATCATTGGTAAAGATGTATTTATTTGAAAGGCAGAGTGACAGAGACGGAGTGAGAGACACACAGAGAAAGAGGGGGGTCGGCCGAGTGTGTCAGCTTGAAACCAGCCTTAGAGAATGATGGGAAAATGTGGCCCTGGCTGGGGGAGGGGGGGATGTTCTGGAACTCCTGGGTCACCAGGAAGGCTCCCAGGTGCACCTGCTGCTTCTGTGTCCTCTTCAAACAGGACCCCAGCATGCCAGAGGCTGGCCCCCACTTGCATTCCCCAGTGAGGAGCCGCTGGGTCCAGGACAACACCTGAACCCATCTCCTGACTCCCTCTCCAGTGCTCCTTCCATGGAGGGAGGGAGGCAGGTGTGCAGCAGCCCCTGATTCCTTGGATTCCTGTCTGCTTACCACACCCCCGCCCCCTGCCCCTGGGAGGCCTCTCTGTGCTGCAGTCATGAATTCATTCAACAAGCACTGCTTGCACGTTTCCATGGGGGAGACAGAGTATGCTAACATAAAATGAGGGAAGCACCAGGGGCAGAAGCAGCATGGAGCAGGTCCTCAGCCTAGCCTTGGGGGCTTGAGAAGGCTTCCCGGAGGTGGTGCTGCGTAGGAGGGACCTTAAGGGAGGAAGAGGAGTGAGCCCAGTGAAACAGAAGGGGAGGGATGGGAGGAATCCACCTGTCAAGGTGCAGAGAGGAGAGCTCAGAGCACTTCCAGGGAGCCAAGAGGAGCAGTGGGCAGGGGACGGGGTGGGGCAGTGGGTGGAGCAGGACCCTCATTCAGAGCATTGATATGAGAGCCAGCGGTCAGGGGCAATTTCTGCTGTGCCTCTAACTCCCCTCAAATGAGTCTCTGCTCTTTGAGAAGCCAGAGGAACCCAGGCTGAGGCCAAGGGGCTGGGGGCATCAGGGGAGAAAGGGAACTAAGCCTTTGGACCCTGCCACGGACCAGACTGCCTGGGTCCCTGCTCACGAGATCCCTCCAAGAAGAGACCACTGTTATTCCCATTCTAGAGGCGGGAATACTGACGCTCAGAGAAGAAGAGCAACGTCCCTATAACCAGCAGGGCAGGGACACGGCCCCATCTGGCCTCCACCAGGTCACGGGCCACTAAGCTTTCACCAGAAAGTCTTGTTTGTCAGCCCTGTGACCCATTCGACCTCAATGCTGTGTGGCCCCAGACCGCCACAGGGCATGCGCAAATGCTCTGGCAATGACTGAGGTCCAGGGGAATTCTCTTCACAGGCTGTGGTTTGCCATCCTGCACTATGTGCTGTCTCCCTGAAGTTCATGCATAGTCCTTCATTATTGAGCACTTACTGTATACCAACTGCTGTGCTGGGCGCTTGAGCTGCATTTCCGGGTTTCATCCTCACATCAGTTCTTGCATCATCTGAACGTGTTTACGTCATTGTCCTCCTCACTTTTCTATTGTTTAAGAGGCAGAGAGACCACGAGAGAGACAGACAGAGAGAGCAGAGAAAGGCTTCCCACCCGCTGGTTTACCCTGCAAATCCCACTGTGGCTGGGACTGGACCAAGGGCCAAAGCGGGGGGCTGCAGACTCAATCCAGGCCCCCGTGGGGGTGAGAAGAACCCGGTTACTTGAGCTGTCACCATTGCATCCCAGGGTCTGCATCAGCGAGAACCTAGGGTCAGGAGCTGGAGCCAGGACTCAGCACAGGTACTCCAGTACAGAACATGGGCATCTTTTTAAAAAATATTTATTTATTTACTTGAGAGACAGAGTTACAGACAGAGAGAGGGAGAGACAGAGAGAGGTCTTCCACCTGCTGGTTCACTCCCCAGGTGGCCACAACAGCCGGAGCTGTGCTGATCCAAAGCCAGGAGCCAGGAGCTTCTTCCAGGTCTCCTGCATGGGTGCAGGGGCCCAGGAACTTGGGCCATCTTCTACTGCTTTCCCAGACCACAGCAGAGAGCTGGATCTGAAATGGAACAGTTGGGACTCGAACCGGCACCCATGTTGGATGCCGGCTCTGCAGGTGGCGTCTTTACCCGCTACGCCACAGTTCAGGACATGGGCATCTTAACCAGCATCTTAACTTCTAGGCCAAATGCCCACCCTTCACCCCATTTTGAGACGGGCAAATAGAGACCCTCCCAAGGTTTTGTGTCGCAAACCAGCACTCGCGGCAGAGCACTCTGCCTGCAAATTGTTCAGCCTCCTGGTCCAGACATGAGCACGCCAGACCCGAGGGAAACTTCTGGAGCCTGCATTTCCTTTCACATTTTCCTCCACAACAGAACAAAATAAGAAGCAGCCGTGTGCTTGCAAAGGTCGCGAAATTCAAATCAAGTGCGCGATGCTTCCTTCCCTGCTGCAGAAAGCGAAAGAAAATCAAGCAAGAGAGGGTTTACTCTGCATTCAGAATGGGTCAGCTCCTGTGCAGGCTGGGAGAAGGAGCCCTGGGGATGGGGTGGGCCAGGAAACTGTGAGGCCACTCCCCAGGGGTGGGGGCGGGGGTCCAGGAAGCCCACCATGCCTGGAGACAAACAGGAAGTGATGGGCAGTGCCATTTCCTGTGACTACAGGGATGCCCTTCCCCCTTGGGGAATAAACCTAGGTGGCAGAGATGAGCACACTCGGGGCACTGGCCAAGGGGTGCCTGGACCCTCCACTATCCCCCAACATATGTCACAGTGCCTAGGTGTCTACTGTTATGCAGACTTACTACTCTCACCATTACCTTTCCAAGAGTGACTCAAAGGCTTAGTCAGTCATTAACACCGTAGTAAAAATTAGTTAGACCTCAGAGCTAAAAAAAGTAGAGAAACATGCCATTTAAGCCACTGTGACTTAGCCACAGTATTGATAAACATTGTGGGCATGAGCAAATGGTATGTCCTCTGTGGAGGGTGGATGTCGAACTAGATCAAAGGGACAGTGACCTTTGAGTGACTGGAGCACAAAGATGGATTTTGTCTTTGTTCAACTTAAACTTTTTTGAAATGTGGGATGATTTTAGATTGGCTTTGCCCCAGACCCCAGCGTTCCCTGTTGTCTCTGGGTTCTGCTGTGATGGGACAAAGCTGAAAGATGAGCTCTTACGGGCTGGGATTCTCATGAGATGAGGGTTTTTTTTGGTGGTGGGGGGGGGGGAGAGGCAGTGTGAGAGAAACAGAGAGAGAGAGATTCCATTCTCTGGTTCACATCGCCAAATGCCTGCACGAGCCAGGGCTGGGATGGGGCTGAAGGCAGGAGCAGGGAACTCCACGCAGGTGGCAGGGGCCCAACCACTGGAGCCCTCACAGCTGCCCCTGGGGCTGCACTCGCAGGAAGCCGGAGTCCGAAGCCGGAGTCCGGAGCCGGAGCCAGATCCGGAGTCCGGTGTCCCACCCAGTCTGCTGATTGGGCGCCTAACTGCGTGCTGAGCTGCTGGGAGGGGAGGGGAGGAGAGGGGAGGGGCATGGCAGCAAACCACAAGCCGGCACTCTGCCTGCAAATTGCAAACCTTGGTGTCCTCACTCTGCTGCGCGTGCTGAAAGCAACCTTGGAGTCTGATCTGCCCGTGGGGGCTCACAGTGAGTGAACGTCTCCGTGCTCAGGGGAACAAACTCTAGGAAGCCCCTTCCAGCAAGCTGGTGATGGTCACGCTCCCTCTCCACCTCCTTTTTTTGGGGGGGAGGCGGATTGGTTTCCACGAGAGGGTACTTCAAAAAGTTCATGGAAAAATAAAATGAAAAGCTAAGTTTGTCCTTGTGCAAAAAAGTTTTTTTTTTCTAATCCATGCAGACCTTTTCTGGGGTATACGTTTCCCTGAGCTTTTAGAAGACTCATCATATACATAAATTGAAAAAAAAAATTTGCACCAAAATCAACTTACCTTCTAACTGTATTTTCCACCAACGTTTTAAAGAAATTTTTTTTTCATTTGAAAGACAGAGGGGGGCGGGGGGAGATCTTCCTTCCACTGGTTCACTCCCCAAATGGCTCAATGTCTGGGGCTTGCCCAAGCTGAAGCCAGAAGCCAGGCACTCCATCCGGGTCTTCCACAGTGAGTGGCAGGAATCCAAACACTTGGGCCATCTTCCACTGCTTTCTCAGCCACATCAGCAGGGAGCTGGATTGGAAGTAGAGCTGCCAGGACTTGAACTCGGTGCTCATACAAGATGAGGGCGTCACAGGCAGCACCTTAACGCACTGTGCCAAAACCAACTCTTGTTTGTGTTTGATGACTTTCCAAAGCCAGCTCAGAACTACGAGAGCACGTGAGTCTCACACCAGCCCTGGGAGGCAGGAAGGGCAAATACGGCCCTCCCATTTTACAGATGGGGACACAGAGGCCCAGAATGGTCTAGAGTGAGTGTGCCTCAGGCCACACAGCAAGTCCCATCAGGCAGGCCTGACCCCTCATCCACACCTGTCCACATCCTCTCCCACAGGGAGCATTTCCCAGGCAGGAGGTCAGGTGTCTCAACCAAGAGATAGGGCTTATGGGTCTCCATGATGACAGCCAGCCCTGGGCTCTCTTTCCGGGGACACAGGGCAGAGAGGAGGGCTTGGCGACCCCCTGACACCAGTGTTGGGATTGAATTTGGATATACCCTGAATCCATCTCTGTCACCTGTCACTCAAAGTCTCTTTCCCTTTCTCTCTCTCTCTCTCTCTCTCTCTCTCACACACACACACACACACACACACCCTTCCCTGACCATTTTTCTCTTCTTCCCCCAAGTAACATCAAAGAGATACAGGCAGCCCTTTCTTGCCAAGCCCCAGATGTAGAAGGTGTTACTTCTGGCCCCGCCTTGTTCATCTCCAAGCTGGGTCTCCCATCGCACTGTTCCCTCCACTTGATACCATAATCAGGCCATTTTTCTGATTCCTCAATTCCGCAGTTCAGTTTCGAAGATGCCTATTCCCTTGGACCTCCCATGCCTCATTTCCCACACCTCTCTCTGCCCCCTCGTCATTCATTCCATGTTTGCTTTTAATAATATCATCCCTTCATTCAGTACAAGTCAAAATACTACCCCCCCAAAAAAAAAAACATGCTTATAATTGATATTCCTCACGAAAAAAAAAAACTAGTAATTTGAAATATCGCTGGATTGCTTTAAAGCCATTTGCAGTAGGCTGGCTGCTGCAGCCAAATCAATCAATCAATCAATCAGTCAATCATTAAAAGCCATCATCTGCAGACCCCTGTCTCGCCGCGCAGGGGTGGAGCAGAGACAAAGCGGCTGCACAGGTCCTGTGTTTCAGAGCTTTGTCCTGTGGTTCCCTATTGGATGGTGGCTGCTTGCCCCAAGGTGGAAAGGGGGGAAATGAAACCTGCGGGAACCAGCAAGACTCAGCCAGCAGCCGGCTCGCTCGGCTTCAACTCTTAGCTCCCCCAGCCCCAGGGAGAGCCACCCTGGGGATTCCCTCCTCACTCAGACCGCAGACAGAACCGGGTTTAACTCCCAACTCTATCACTTAAAATGAGTGCTGCCCTGGATACTAATTTTAACTTTCTGGGCCTTGGGTTCCTCTTTTTTTGATACACCCGGGGATGCCAAGAAGGTCAAAAAAAAATAAATAAATAAAATAAAAAATAAAAAAAAAATAAAATCACAATGACACGGATGGGTTTTGGTCTAGCAGGTAAGATGCCCAATTTCGGCTCCCAACTCTGATGCAGACCCTGGGAGGCAGCGGTGATGGCTTGAGGGATTGGCTTCCTGCTGCCCACGTGGGAGACGTGGATTGAGTCCCTGGCTCTGCCCTTGCAAATATTTGGGAGTGAATCAATAAATGGGAACCTGTCCCATCTCTTATCTATCTATCTATCTATCTAATCCATCCATCCATCCATTCATCCACCTCTATCTATCGTCTCTCTTATTTCTATGTATCTCTATGTCTCTATTTGCTTTCAAACCACTTTTTAAAAAACTTAAGATTTACCTATTTGAAAGTGAGAATGAGAGAGAGGTGCCAGGAGCTCCACCCAGGTCTCCCCTATGGGTAGCAGGGGCCCAAGCACTGGGACCATTGCCTGCTGCTTCCACAGGTGCAGTAGCTGGGAGCTGGACTGGAATCAGTCTAGGGGATATGGGAGGCTGGCATGTAAGTGGCAGCCCCAATGCTAATCCCCCCAAAACAAGTTTTTTTTAAAAATTAAGGAGTGGACACTTGATGCAGTAGTTAAGATATCACTTGGGATCCCTGAATTACATGTCAGGGTGACTGGTTCAAGACCCAGCCCCTCCACTTCCGGTCCCAGCTTCCTGTTACTGTAGACCCTAAGAGGCAGCTGGTGGTGGTTCAAGTACTTGGGTCCTTGCCTGCTATGTGGGAGACCTGGATTGAGTTTCTGGCTCCTGGGTTCAGCCTGGCCCAGTCCTGGCTGTTGTGAACATTTGGGGAATGGGCCTGCATATGGAAGATCTTTCTATCTGCCTCCTTGTCTCTTTCTCTGTGTATTTCTGCCTTTCAAATAAAGTGATAATAACTAAATAAGAGATGTGAACTTTGAATAATGATAGTGGCACTCGGTTCTGATTAGTGATACTGACTGAGTACAGCCAGCGGGAGCTAAGCACCATCAGACAGGAGTCTCTGTCTCACTACAGTCCAACAAGGGTCAACGTGACAGTTACACCTATTGCTCAGATGCAAACACTGAGGACCAGAGAGGCTCAGAGACTTGCTCAGGGTCACAGAGCTCCCATGTTCATGCAGGAACTGATTCTGACCCCTGGGCTCTCGTCACATGTGAAGTCATCCAGATGCCATGCCCTTCCCCTGGTACAACACAGCTAGGAACCTTTGCTCCAGGGCCAGTGCTGTGGTATAGTAGGCAAAGCCTCCCCCTGCAGTACTGGCATCCTATGTGGGTGGCGGTTCAGGTCCCGGCTGCTCCACTTTTGATCCAGCTCCATGCTAATGCCCTGGGAAAGTAGTAGAAGATGGCTCAAGTGCTTGGGCTCCTGCTACCCCAGTGGGAGAAGACCCAGAGGAAGCGCCTGGCTCCTGGCTTCTGCCTAGCTTAGCCCTGACTGTTGCAGCCATTTGGGGAGTGAACCAGCGAAAGGAAGACCTCTCTCTCTCTGTCTCTCTTTGTCTCTGTCTGTAACTCTGCCTTTCAAATAAATAAATACATCTTTAAAAAGAAAACTTTTGCTCCTATTCTTCTCCCCAAAAGGACACCATTAGGACAAGGGACGAACCTCTGTCTACAACGTACTAACTGTGTGCACCCTCTCTCCAGAGGGCAATAGACTACAGGCTGCTTTAATTAGCAGAATGAGGCTCTTTGAGGCCAGAGTAAAGAGACAATAAAGCAACTCCCAGGGCGGACAAGTGCGGGGCCTGGAGCCAAGCACTTGGTCCTGACACTGGGGAGATGGATGGGGTGGAGAGCAGCGCAGGGACTGCAGGGTTCAGCCTGTGGCTTCTGGAGGGCAGGCAATCTGCAGAGGGCATGGGGTCACTGGCAGAGTGGGTGCCAGGCCTCCCCACTCCCCACAGGGCAGCCAGCTGAGGTCAAGGAAGCCAGGGCTGGACAAGAACCGCAGGATGCACTCTGGGGTTCGGCCCCAGAACCCTCTCTGCAGCCTTCACCCTGGAACTGATCCCAGCCACCCACAAGGAACCCTGAGAACTTGTGGGCCTGGTGGGGCTGCTGCCCAGCCCACATCTTGCTGCTTGGTTTCCAGGCATCTCTACTCCAACAGCCCGGAGAGCTTTGGTTTATACATAGCTCTGTGAAGACACTTGGCCACGTGAGGAGTTGAAACGGAAACATTATTGGAAAGCGTGTTTTTGTTCATTTACAAAGAACAATAATAAACCCATTACATGTTAATATCAGTAATATATTATAGTGACAAATAGCTAGACTTCTGCACAACCAAAGATTAGTGTTTTATACTTTCACAGATCTCGTTTCTGCCTCACTTCATAGACGACCTACGTTCTCCCAGCTCCTTTTCCATGGAGCCTGCCAGGATGTGCTGCTTGGGCTCAAACCCATGAAGCAAATACAGCCTCACACAGACCAACGGTGAGAGAAGGGACGACTTTTGGGTGTCTGAAAGGTGTGTAGGGATGCCCGGTTGTCCCCAGACCAGACTCTGAGAGCCACTACATTCCGAGCCACAGTTCTCTACTGGCCGATCCGTTCGTTCAGCAAAGGATAATGCAGCATGTACTTCAAGGATGTCGATAACGGAAACAGGAGATCAACACGCTGGTTCACTGTGCCCCACTTGGAGACAGACACAGGCGTATCAACAAGGCTGTGGACCTTGCAAACTGGATGACACGTCTCGGAGCCCCAGTCTCCCTTTCCATAGTGGTTAGAAATGTGCATCCGTCTCTTCCTCGGAATCATGGAAGCAGGGTCCCAGAACAATCGATGTGGGGGAATGCTGCTTTCTGGCCTACATAATTTAAAGATGATGCTAGGGGATGGGGATGGTGCTGATGGTGGTGGTCATGGTGATGGTGACGGTGGTGGTGATGATGACGAGGTGATGGTGGTGATGATGGCAATGACATGATGATGGTGGTGGTGATGAGGTGATGATGATAATGGAATGATGGTGATGATGATACGGTGGTGATTATGATGGTGGTGATGATGATGGGGATGGTGCTGATGGTGGTGGTCATGGTGATGGTGACGGTGGTGGTGATGATGACGAGGTGATGGTGGTGATGATGGCAATGACATGATGATGGTGGTGGTGATGAGGTGATGATGATAATGGAATGATGGTGATGACGATACGGTGGTGATTATGATGGTGGTGATGATGATGGGGATGGTGCTGATGGTGGTGGTCATGGTGATGGTGACGGTGGTGGTGATGATGACGAGGTGATGGTGGTGATGATGGCAATGACATGATGATGGTGGTGGTGATGAGGTGATGATGATAATGGAATGATGGTGATGATGATACGGTGGTGATTATGATGGTGGTGATGATGATGGGGATGGTGCTGATGGTGGTGGTCATGGTGATGGTGACGGTGGTGGTGGTGATGACGAGGTGATGGTGGTGATGATGGCAATGACATGATGATGATGGTGGTGATGAGGTGATGATGATAATGGAATGATGGTGATGATGATACGGTGGTGATTATGATGGTGGTGATGATGATGGGGATGGTGCTGATGGTGGTGGTCATGGTGATGGTGACGAGGTGATGGTGGTGATGATGGTGGTGATGCTGGCAATGACATGATGATGGTGGTGGTGATGAGGTGATGATGATAATGGAATGATGGTGATGATGATACGGTGGTGATTATGATGGTGGTGATGATGATGGGGATGGTGCTGATGGTGGTGGTCATGGTGATGGTGACGGTGATGGTGACGAGGTGATGGTGGTGATGATGGTGGTGATGATGGCAATGACATGATGATGGTGGTGGTGATGAGGTGATGATGATAATGGAATGATGGTGATGACGATATGGTGGTGATTATGATGGAGGTGATGATCATGGGGATGGTGATGGTGATGGGTGTGGTCATATGCCAGATCCTGTCCTCCAATCACCTTGAACCTTTACAATATCTCCCCCAGATAATTCTGCTGCTCTGTTCACTTAGCAACAGGGACACAGATGAGGCTGCTTCCCAGGAGCACACACTGAGCAGCAGAGCTGGAATTAAACCCAGGCATTTGGGCCCCAGGGACCATAGTGTGGCCAGGACAGTGTGTGTAGAGTCCCCATTACAGATAAGTGTCAGTAAATCTGTGGAGGTTCGCTCGGCAGCTGAAAATTCCGAGTGCATGTGGAACAGACAAGGCTGGGTTTATTCAGTGTTGTGTTGGTTAAATATTTGATCTGGGAGAATTAAATGGCATATTCTCTCTAGAGATCTGAGGCTGACAGGCCCCAAGAAATAAAGCTGATGAAAATAGCCCTAATCTTAATCATATTCAAATGTGTACAGTTTACAACCCTCTTCCACATGTTAGTTTATTTAATCCGCTGTTTAAACAGCGCTCTCCCCGGTCCTCTCAAGTCTCCCCTCCATGTTTTGTGCTTGAAGCCTCAGCCTTGAACAAGGATTCCTCAGGGCTGGTCTAGCCTTGGCTACAGCCTCACAGAGCCGGTCTGATGCTGCCGTGGGCTGGACTCTCTGGGTTACCGGAAAGCAGGGGAGAGAGGTTGTCCAGGCTCACGTGGCCGCTGAGCCTGGTGAGGCTTGGAGCTGAGGATGTTACTACAGAATCCATTCACCAGGATGCACTCCCAGAGCCTGCAAACCAGGAGGGACCCGGGTGTTTGCAAGGATTGCCTGGCAGGGGTGAGAGTTGGGGTGCAGCAGATTCAGCTGCCGTACTTGGGATGCCCCAAATGCCCGTTTGTGCCTTCCGACTCCCTGGTTCTGATCCAGCTTCCTGACAAGGTGCAGGGGAGGCAGCAGATGATGGCTCGGGTGCTTGGGTTCCTGCCACCTACGCAGGAGACCCGGATGGAGCTCTTGGCTTCTGGCTTTGACTGAGCCCAGGCCTGGTTGCCAAGGGCGTTTGGGGAATGAACCAGAGGATGAAAGATATTGTCTCTCTCTTTCTCTCCCCCTCTCTCTTTCCCTCTTGCTCCTCATCACTCTGCCTTTCAAATAAATAAATAAATATTTTAAAAATAAGTTTAAAAGAATTGCCTAGCCAGGGCAGAGATTATGGAGGTTCTACCTAGAAGGAGAGCCCCTAGTTAGCAGGGTTGCAGGGATGCAGCGAGCCCCTCCCAGAGCATGGCTCTGATCTCGCAGAGCAAGTGTTGGGATTCGGATGACCCAGGGTCTTTCCAGACAGTCCGTGGCCCACCTGGGAGCCTGCAGAGGGGTCAGCAGGAGACCCACTTACACAGCCCCTGGGCAGTCAGCGCTTGCTCAGCGTGGCCTGGCGTGAGCCTCAAGAATAGTACAGGCTGTTCGTCTTCCACTTGAGGCAATATGCCTAGTCTTTTGGGATTGAGATCTGGGGTCATCTCCCTAGCTACAAAAAGGACAGTTTGCAAGGCAATCCTGGGGCATTGGAATGACTGATGTGACATGTGTGTGCAAGTGTGCAAATGTGTGTGTGTGTATGTATCCATGGCCTGCATGAGCACCTGAATCACATCAAGTAAACCTCCACCATGCACACAAGCACACACAGACACATACATATGCAAACACGCACACACACATGCAAATACACACAAACGTGCATGTGCACACACACATGCAGGCACATGCAAACATGCAAGCGCACACGTGTGAACATGAAAACACACATGTGCACATGCATGCAAACAGGCACACATCCAAATGTGCTCCCACGCAGCCTCCCACCGCCCTTCACATTGGCAGTCGCTGTGCCTGGTGCTTCCCCTCCCCAGCCTTTCCCAGTCTCAGCTCAGCTCCTTCTGCCCCGTCTTCCTCACAGCTGCCTCTCTCCTCTCCCCTCTCTGTGATGCGAGTCTTGCCCTTTGTCCCAGGAAAAGCCCACATCCTGGGATGAGCATTTGGCACAACAACTAGGACGTGGCTTGTGACACTCATGTTCCATGCCAGAGGCCCTGGGTCTGAGTCCTCGCTCCACTCCCGGCTCCAGCTTCCTGCTGCTGCACACCCTGGGAGGCAGCAGTGACAGCTCCAGTGACGGGGTCCCTGCCCCCGATCTGGGAGGCCTGGATTGGGTTCTGGGCTCCTGGCTTTGCCCTGGTCCAACCCTGGCTGTTGTGAGCATTTGGAAAGTGAAGCAACAGAGAAGGTCTCTGCTTGCTTGCCTGTCTCTCTCTCTGCCTTTCGCATTAAAGAAAGAAATGCTAAGACTTTCTACAAAAGAAAGAAAACCTCGCATCATGGCTGACATGTCCCTTTCAGCCCACTTCTAAGCACATCGCCTCGATCCCTTCCAGGCCAGTCCTGGGGCGTTCAGAGACCCCCGCCTTTCTAGGCTGTGCAGAGACGCCACTGTCTCCAGCAGCACAGAGAGGAGCCACTGGCTGGGAGCATGCTCTCTCAGCAGGCGCCATGTTCTCCGTGGTGCCGAGATCAGAACCTGCACCGTGTGCCACCCCAGGGGGCTGAAGGCTGTGGCCCTGGGGTTCCCTCCCCCTACCTGGGCCTCTGGACCTTAAACATGTGGCACCCCCTATCCAACCCCCTCATCCCTACTGCTCCTCCAGCTACATCAATCATCCTGTTCGTCACCTCTTCCAGGAAGCCTTCCCTGATCTCTGACCCCAGACTGAGTTACATGTTCCCTAAGATTGCCCCAGCTGCCTCGGTGTCCTCTCTTCGAGCACTCAATGTACTGAATTATGAACGCCCAACTGTGACTTAGTGAGCCGGGCTGGTTCAGCACCATATTTCCAGGACCTAGCCTGTAGTAGTTTCTCAATCATTTTTTTTTTTTCAGTAAGTGATAAGGGGCAGGTTTTGTGGTACAGTGGGTTAAGCTGCTTGCTTGTGATACTGGCATCCTTTGTTGGAGTGCCTGGGGTCAAGTCCCAGCTCTGCTCCTAATTCTAGCTTCCTCTCCTAATGTGCGCCCTGGGAGGCAGCAGGTGATGGCTCAAGGACGGGGCCCCTAGCACACATGTGGGAAACTCAAAAGGAGTTCTAGGCTCCTGGCTTCTGTCTGACCCAGCTCTTGTGGGAATCTGGGGAGTGAACCAGTAGACAGGAGCTCGCTCTCTGTCTTTCTCTCTGGCCCTCTGCCTCTCAAATGAATAAATAAAAATTAAAGAGGATACCAGGTTTTGCGATGCTCCCTCTCTTTCCCCAACCATCTCCCCTTCTCTTCCCTTCCTTCCTCTCTCCTCCCCTCCTCTCCATCCTCTCTCTCCTGCTCTCCCACCCTCTCTCTTTCCACCATTCACTTTCGGAACCCTTGTGATGAGGAAGCCCAAGCCAGCCCCTGCCAGGAGACTGCATGGAGTGAACTTATGCCAAGGAGGCAGGAGCTGCAGGCGCTCCTCAGCCTCAACTGCTAGATGCAAGGCTAAACAGGAGTCGGAGGGCTGCAGCCCAGCCTCGTGGAGGTCCCCGGCACAGAGGGGCATGCAGAACATGCCCGCCGTGCACTGCCTGAGTCCCCGGCCTGAGGCATCTGTGAGTTCTGGGTGATTTGTTATGCAGTCAAACTGAAACAAAACCAGACCCCAAAACGTAGGAA
Organism: Oryctolagus cuniculus; assembly: GCF_051225735.1. Taxonomy (NCBI): domain Eukaryota; kingdom Metazoa; phylum Chordata; class Mammalia; order Lagomorpha; family Leporidae; genus Oryctolagus; species Oryctolagus cuniculus. The sequence continues at coordinate 24,022,712 of NC_142887.1, forward strand.
GACCCAAAAACTGGGTCATGGAGGCCACCGATTTCCTATTCCTGTGTAAGCCAATGCCTCAAAGTCAGAGCTCATCAACCAAAGGGCCACATCAGACGTGACTACCCGGGCAGGTGCGGGTGATGGATCAATCAACCAAAGGGCCACATCAGACGTGACTACCCGGGCAGGCGCGGGTGATGGATCAATCAACCAAAGGGCCACATCAGACGTGACTACCTGGGCAGGCGCGGGTGATGGATCATCCCCTCTTACAGGCGGGGAGAATGCTCAGGAAAGTAACCTGCAGACGGTACCAGCTTGGTGGTACAGTGAGTTCAGCCAATGCCTGCAACACCAGCATCTAACATGGGCCCTGGTACAAGACCAGGCTGCTCCACTTCCCATCCTGCTCCCGGCTAATGCTCCTGGGAAAGCAGAGGAAGATGGCCCAAGTGCTTGGACCCCTGCACCCACGTGGAAGAGCCGGATGAAGCTCCTGGCTCTTGGCTTTGCCCTGGCCATTGATGGCATCTAGGAAATGAACCAGTAGGTGGAAACTGTTTCACTCTCTGTCTCTCCCTCTGTGTGTGTGTGTGACTCTGCCTTTCAAATAAAGACATGAATCATTAATAAATAAATAAAAAGGTGGCTGGAGGAAAGGATCCCCTGGGAGGAGAGCAGAGCTTCTGCGCGCTGCCTCGGGGTCTCTCTGTCTCCGCATGATGGGGCCCCATCCCACGGATGACCCACAGGCAGCTCAGGAGCACCAGCGACTCCACCAGAGAATGAGAATGGCGGATTTGCTAAGGTAATTAAAAACATAATCCACGCTGTTAAATTCCTCCTCCATTTTCCTGCCACATGCGTCCCCTCTCGAGCCGAGCTGTGTGCCTCCCCTAATCACGCTGACACGTCGGCTGTTCCCCCAGCTCCTTCCTCAGCTGCCATCCATGAGAGATGCCGTGGGTTGGAGACAGTTTGTGTTCATGTCAGGATCCTCCTCTCTGATAATTATATACACATACCCCACTCTCTGGAAATCAGCTGCTAGAAGAAGAGGCTGAGATGACAGCTCTGACACCCCAGCCCTCTCATCAGTCGCAGACAGAGGTGCACACTAAGGGCACGGGTGGCAGTCTCGTCACCATGGGAGTTCACCCTGAGCTGGCTTTCAGAGGCGTTGGGTGACAGTCACTGGAGTAGAAATCGGCCCTCAACAGCCCAAATCAACGAGGAAGGATCAGCCTACCCAGCCCCCTATGCTGCCTCTTTGCCAACCTGCACCCTTTCCATGTGGAAGGGTAAGAGCTGGGATGTGCACTCAGTAGAGGTACGGTGGCTCCACAAGCACTGGAAGCACTCAGGGAGTGTCTATCACTGGGGCACGGAGGGAAAGGACCACACAAGCACGTGCTGGACAACAGGACACTGCTAGGTCACCCACACTGCCTAATCTACACAACAGTCCAGACACGGTGTTTCACCACCGTTCCCAGGAGCACACGGAAGAGAAGGCAACTCAGGCACTCAGCTGCACCGAGCCTTCAAGTCTGCTGCTATGATTTGACCTCTTTTGTCACTTTATGCTCTCTGTAACGCCTGCCCGTGGAACTGCTCCTCTGCCAGGCTCTGAAACAAGCCCTCTTCTTGGCTTTGTCCATCCCTCGGTGGTTGGTGCCCCCACCCCTTCTACTCGGGTTCTTGTCTGCTGGTTTATCGTCATCTGCTAGTGCTCTCCAGCAATTTCCTATGTCCAGCCTTCTCCCCACTACTCAAAGCTCTTCCTAGAGGATCCCGCACAAGCCAGTGGCTTTAACCTTCTATTTCAAGTCCATAGATCCAGGTGGGGCCTCTCACCTGGGCTGTAAGTCCATATAGCAAACCGTGTTCTGGACATCTCCTCCTGAGTGACACACAGCTGTCCCCCAGCATACACATCCCCCACCTCCAATTATATTCTCTGCAATCCTCAACTTGAGAACAGGGGCCACCACATAGCCTGCTACCCAAAGCAGAAACCCAGGGCTTACTCTCGCCTCCTCCTTCTAACTCCTTCTCCCAGGCAGGTATAGGCAATGAACCCTCAGGTTCTCTATCTGCCACTCTAGTCCACAAGCACCTGCTCCATTACTGTTCCATAAGTGCTTCTCTATGGCTTCCTGCTTGTCTCCACCAAAGTAGTTCCAAAGTACACCCATAAACTCTCTCCTGATCTTCCCAGCAAAGAGTGGGGCACGTTACCTCTCCTCCTGTGCCTGGGCCAGACTCACTTCCACCAAGTAGAGTGTACTGAAGTGGCAGAGCTTTATGTCTAAGGCTAGATCACAGCAGGTACTGCCTTGCTCCTCCACCTTTCCTTCTTCTCTCCATCCCTTCCCCTCCCCTCTTCTTTCTTTTTTAAGGTTTGTGTATTTATTTGAAAGGCAGAGTTAACAGAGAACCAGAGGCAGAGAGAGAGAGAGAGAGAGAGAGAGAGAGAGATCTTCCATCTACGGGTTCACTCCCCAAAGGGTCGCAACGGCTAGAGCTGCACTGATCGGAAGCCATGAGCCAGGAGCCAGGAGCTTCTTCCAGGTCTCCCACATGGGTGCAGGGGCCCTAGGACTTGGGCCATCTTCTACTGCTTTCTCAGGCTATAGCACAGAGCTGGATGGGAAGAGGAGCAGCCGGGACTAGAACTGGCGCCCATATGGGATGCTGGCACTGCAGGAGGTGGCCTTACTTGCTACGCCATAGCGCTGGCCCCTTCATCAGAGTTCAGTGGAAGAACTCTTACTTGTCTCACATGCCATCTCCTTAGGCTCCCTTGAATCTGACTTAATGATAAATTGAATATGGATTTACTATTAAGTATGCCATTGATTCACTCACCCACCAAATATTCAGGGGCCCTACAACATCTAAGTGACTTTCCTGGTTTTATAGGGGCCCTCTGTGTCTTCTAGCACAACTCCTAACACACATGTCACAATCTTTGCTTTACTTTGCCATCTTCTCCTACAACTGTAAAAGCCCCATGAAGGCAAGAACTACCTCGGATTTTTCTGACCCAGTTCTGGTTATAGGATGTGTTACCCAGAGTTCTCCAGATCAATAGAACCAACAGAACTGACAGCTGTCTGTATCTGTAGAGGTTACATCTACAATATATCTGTGTCTATATCTATGAGAGAAACTTGCAGGAATTAATTCTTGCCTAATGGGGACCAGCAAGTCAGAAAGGTGCAGAGTAGGCTGCTTGCTTGGGACACAGACAAGAGCTGATGCTGCAGCCGAAAACCAGCGGCAGCCCGGGGGCAGAATCCCCCCTTCCTTTGAGGCATCCGAGTCCTCCGCTTCCCTAAGACCTTCGATTGACTGGCTGAGGCCCAGCGAGGTACGGATATATCCAGTCCTCTGGGCCACTTTACTCAGCGGGTAAAGCTGAGATCAGGTAAGGTGAAATGAGAGGAGGCATTGGCTTGCCCGAGGCCACTGGGAGTTAGTCCCAGGTATGACAGTCCTGACCATGGATTGCTGTAACTTACAGGTGACTAAGGAGTGGGGAAACAGGGAAATAGAAATCTCCTGATTAAAGAAGGATCATACCCTGCAGGGGTCATGGCTGGTGGCTCTGAGAGCCCCACCCTAGCCAGCCTAAGTAGGAAACCAGCTGAGACCCCAACATGGAGGGGGAGGTTCGGTCAGAGCGGAGAGGTGCAGCCGTCAGCTCTGCTACACTGTCCGGGGGGAGGGCCAGGCAGATCCTGTCTTGACGAGGCGGGCCAGTCAGATAAGTAGGACCCACAAGCAGGGGCTGGTGTTGGGTGGAGGGATGATTGCTGCAATTATCAGTCACCTACCTTGTGTCACAAATTGCATAAAACCATACACTGAGGCTTCACATACTGTACTAATCCCGTGGTAAAGAAGACTGAAGATACCGCCATTGTACAGATAATGAAACTGAGGTGCAAATAAAAGCATGGTCCCAAAGTCACACATGTGACAAGTGAAATTGAGCTCAGATCTAACTGGAGGACCTGCACACTGCCTCCCCACCTCAGAGTCGCTGGTTCCCCAACTACTCAATGTCATGAGTATTATCACTCCCTCTTCTTTTTACTTAGCAGGAAAGTGAAGCTCAGAGTGGCCCAGCAAATGGCAAAAGATCACCCAGCAGTGGCAAAACAGGGATTTGAATGTAGTTATATCCCCACCAGTCTTTTATCTTCTCTTTACATTAGTGCAGATTCAGTCTATAGGCAGGAAGCCCAGTGTGGGAAGAGTGGAACCCACAAACAAAGTAAAAGTAATTGCATCCCTCAACGAACATTTTTGGAGACATTGTAGCTGTCCAGACTGGAATGGAGAAGGAGAAGCTATTGGCAGCTGGTGGGTGGGAAGAAATCAGAGAGGTTGCTAAACTTCCATGAACGCACAGCAGAGTCCAAAGCAACAGTGAATTATCCTGCAGCTAAGCTGAGTTGAGAAACCCTGAAGACCACCTGTAGGAGTGGACTGGGGTTCAGAATCAGCACGTTCCAAATGTGGTGAGTAGGGAGTCACAGATCGAGGGTCAGGCTACAGCCTGGCCTGTGGGCCAAAGGTCACAGTATGAACTGTGTGACCTTGGGCATGCGACCTCACCTCTCTGAGCCTCAGCTTCCGGATCTGTTCAACAGAGAAGACAATACCTACTCTATCAATGGCTGTGAGGCTTAAACAATGCCCATAGTGGTGCTCCACCTTGACCCTGCATTTGCATCCATGTAGGGCGTGGTCAACACAGAGTCTCTGAATCGGTGCAGCTGGTACAAGGTGGGGGCCAAGCAGTTCCATTTCCAGCAGCTTCCCAGGTGATGGTGTTGCTGGTCGAGAGGTCACATTCTGAGAATCGCTAATTTACTGCAGAGGAAGAGCTCAGCCCGGAGCCCCATGCAGACTAAGTGCTCAATAAATTACGGTTATCGTCAGCTCCATCATCACCGTCATCATCTTCATCATCGTTATCATCGCCATTGCATCAGCCTTTGGAGTTTTCTGGCAAGGGATTCTGGATGCTGTTGCCAGCTGAGATGATGGGAACCCGGAAGGACATGGAGAGAGGGCACAGCTTCGCTTTTTTCCTCTGTTCCATGGGACAGGAGAGCGTGTGAAAAGTCGGCTCGGAGGGAGACTCCGTGAGTCGCCAGCCCAGCCGAGGGAGTGAGGACCGTGAGAAGTTCAGCATCGCTCCAGCGACGGGACAGCAGGGTCAGGACCTGCACATGGCCTTGGGGTTTCTGCAAGGACTTTGACGTCTGGTAGAGCTGAATTTGAATGTTTTTAAAGATTTATTTTATTTATTTGAAGGTCAGAGTTCCAGAGAAAGAGAGAGAGGAGAGAGAGAGAGAGAGAGAGAGAGAGAGAGAGAGAGAGAGAGATGTTCCAAGCTTCGGTTCACTCCCCAATTGGCTACAATGCCCAGGGCTGATCCAAGTGGGAGTTGAGAGACTGGACCTCCATGTTGGCCTCCCATATGGGTGGCAGGGCCCCAAGCACCTGGGCCATTCCCCACTGCTTTCTCAGGTACATCAGCAGGGAGCTGGGTCGGAAGTGGAGCAGCCAGGACTTGAACTGGTGCTCCAACATGGGATGCTGGTGTCGCGGGTAGCAGCTTACCCAACTGGGACTCACGCCAGCCCCTGAATTTGAATTCTGGCTCTGCCTCTTCCTGGCTGTGCAACCTTGGGCAAGCCACATGGCTTCTCTGTGACTGAGCAACCTCTGTAACATGAAAGTAATAATGATGAAATGTATAACAATAGTAATACCGGCCGGCGCCCCGGCTCAATAGGCTAATCCTCCACCTTGCGGCACCGGCACACCGGGTTCTAGTCCTGGTCGGGGCACCGGATTCTGTCCCGGTTGCCCCTCTTCCAGGCCAGCTCTCTGCTGTGGCCAGGGAGTGCAGTGGAGGATGGCCCAAGTGCTTGGGCCCTGCACCCCATGGGAGACCAGGAGAAGCACCTGGCTCCTGCCTTCGGATTAGAGTGGTGCTCTGGCTGCAGCGCACCAGCCGTGGCGGCCATTGGAGGGTGAACCAACGGCAAAAGGAAGACCTTTCTCTCTGTCTCTCTCACTGTCCACTCTGCCTGTCAAAAAATAAAAAAAAAATAACAATAGTAATACAGTGGAGGAGCTGCCTCCCCCGGGTGGCTGTGGCCGATTCACTGGGACCCTTTCAGAAAGTGCTTAGCGCAGTATCCTGAAAACCTGAGATGTTTGAGTTCTGGCCTCAGAACCTGAAACTCAGATGAGAGGCCCAAGCTCGGTGTCTGTAGAACTGAGTTAAAGTCTTCGGCTCTCCCCTGAGGAGTTTTCCTGCCTGTACGCCCTCCTCCAGGCCCCTGCCTCTTCACATCAAGACTTGAATTGTGGCCTCCCAGAGCCAATAGCACACCTTACCTCGCTGCCGACAATGGTAAATATAATTAAAAAGTGATTATCATCTCGGACTGCAATCCTAAGCCTTGGCAGACCTAATTATACAGTAAGGCGAGTCTCTGGCCATCACATCACTTTTTGATGGAATGTACTGACGCTGTCGGGTGCGTGCTGTGTGCAGGGGCGAGAGAGCCTGTAATGCAGTGGGGAGACACAGACCCAGGGCCAGCCAGGTCAGAGCTTTGATGACGCCTCTCGTCATGAATGTGCTCAGCTGGGGAACACTCACGAGGCAGCCTCTGTGGGTCAAATCCCACAGAGCGTTTCACTCTACGAGGGGAGCAACCTTATCAGCAAGGATTGAGGGAGAAATTTGCAAACTGAGTGTGGTTCACTAAGGAAGGCACACAGATGGCCAATATGCACCTGCAACATCCCGGGCATCATGGACTGGGCGGGCAATGCAGACGAGAACCACAAGGAGACACTGCTGCACACCTATCAATCATCAGGGCTGCAGGGAAAGCCAGTGGCAACGCCAAACGCTAGCGAAGGAGCATGGCGGCCGGATGACTCGTGCATTGTGGATGGAAGTGCGGAGGGGAGACAGCCAAGCTGGGAAACACTCGGGCAGTTCCTTATTTGTTTTTTTTTTTAAGATTTATTTATTTATTTGAAAGTCAGAGTTACACACAGAGAGAGAGAGAGAGAGAGAGAGAGAGCTTCCATCTGATGGTTCACTCCCCAGTTGGCTGCAATGGCCAAAACTGTGCTGATCCGAAGCCATGAGCCAGGAGCTTCTTCCAGGGCTCCCACATGGGTGCAGGGGCCCTAGGACTTGGGTCATCTTCTACTGCTTTGCCAGGCCATAACAGAGAGCTGGATGGGAAGTGGAGCAGCCGGGTCTCGAACCGGTGCCCATATGGGATGCTGGGGCTTCAGGCCAGGGTGTTAACCCGCTACACCATAGCGCTGGCCCCTGGGCAGTTCCTTATAAAACACAGGACGCAAATACAGTCAGGCATCACTAGGGTTGGGATGTGGCTAGTTCCTGGATTCCCAGCCTGGAGGTTTGGTCCCCCATGTGGCAGTCTCAGGAGATAAGGAGCCTTCAATAGGCAGGGACTTGTGTGAGGTGGCACCAGCTCTGGCTGTTCTCTCAGAGTGAGTTCTTGCAAGAGCAGAGTGCTACAACACAAGGCTACCTGTGCCCCTGGCCTCTTCTGCAGGCGGCTACTTCCCTTTGTGCTTCCCCAGCTTGGCAAGGCGCAGCCAAGGGTCCCTCACCCCTTGAGGTGCCAAACACATGGGGCCACCTGGCGTTGGATTTTCAGCTCCAAAGCCACAGTTAAATAGACTACTTTTTAAAAACGTCTATGCATTTAGTTTTTCATCTACAAGGAAAGCAGGTATATATATATATATACCTCTCTCTATATATGTATATATATATATATATATATATAGAGAGAGAGAGAGAGAGAGAGAGAGAGTGCTTCCATCTGCTGGTTCACTCCCCAGATGCTCATAGTAGCTAGAGCTGAGCCAGGCTGAAGCCGGTAGCCAGGAGCTCCATGTGAGTCTCTCACACAGGTGGCAGGAGCCCAAGCACTTGGCCCATCATCTGCTACCTCCTAGAATGCATTAGCGAGGAGATAGATAGCTTAGACACGGAGCAGTGGGGCCTCAGATTGGCACTCTGAATGTGGATGCAGGTGTCCTAAGAGTAGCTTAACCTGTTGCACCACAATGTCCCTCCTTAACCTGCTTTTTTAAAATAAAGTACCCAGTTCCCACAAATGGGGTAAAGAAAATGATGGCAGGAGGGAGAAAAAGGGAGAGGAGGGAGGACAGGGTCAGGCGACAGCACGGGAATCACTAATGCAGTGCACGGGAAGAATCTGGCATGGTGCCCAATGCAGAGTATGTGGGGCAGCCGAGGGGGCATCCTGGGGTTTGGCTCAGGCATCCTGGAAGATGCCAAAGCCATTTGCCCTTCCCCGAGAATGGAAGTGCCTGCAGCAGGGGGAGAAAGACAAGTACAAGTTCACATCCAACATGTCGAGTTCCTCCATCTCCTTGCCTACCCTAAGTCCTACAACGGCCAATCTTGGGCGTACAATGGAGCCACTGTACCAAACACACACAGGATCAGGGATGGTCAGCAAATCAGAGGGAAAGTGGTTAGAACTGAGAACAAGGGATGAGTGTCATTGCGCCATGGATTAGTAGCTGCTTGAGATGCCTGCATCCCATACGGGAGTGCTCCGTTGAGTCCCCACTGCTCTGCTTCCAATCCAGTTCCCTGAAAAGGCTCCTGGGAAGTCAGCCGGCAATGGCTCAAGTACTTGGGTTCCTGACACCCACATGGGAGGCCTGGATGGAAAGCCATGCTCCAGGCTTCAGTCTGGTTCTGTGACACCTATTGCAGCCATTTGGGGAATGAACCAATAGATGGAAGATCTCTCCCTCCCTCTCTCTCTCTCTCTCTCTCTCTCTCTGTCAGCACATTTCAAATAAACAAACACACAAATCTTTATTTAAAATAGAAAATGAAAACAATAAATCCCTTTTAAAAAACATTTGTCTTTTTTTTTTAACTTAGAGGTGAGCCCATTGATTCACTGATCTTAAGGCAAAAAGTGAGGCATTTACACCACAGATGTTTTTGCTAGGAGTTCATAAGATTCCTCCTGCAAAGTCATCCTGGTGTGATGTGCTTTGACATTGAACCTCACCAAACTCCTCCCACTTCTAACTGACAGCAGGAGTTCCCCTCCCCCCAGGAGCCTTCCTCCTCGGACTCTTGATACAGCTTCTGGGTTCCCACACGTTTCCCTCTCTTTTCGCACTAAATTTGACCTCAGCGGTTCACCTCATTAAATTCTGTCATTATAATAACAAGTTCAACCGGCATAGACAGCTTGGGGACAAACACAAGTGTCTCGAAGTAAGTGGGTGACTCAGCTGAGAGTGTCGGGCATGCAGGGGAATGGAGGGATGACCCCTGGGCGTCCATGGGCAGTGGGCATCCGTGATCACACTTTACAGTGAGGAAGAGAGGGTAAGCAAGGGAGGAAGTTGGCTAGGATCCGGTTGATAACCTGCTTAGATGTTGGTTAAATAGCCAAGGACTAACAGATGAAAGTTAGGGTCTAGTCTCAATCACTGTCTGGTCTCAATGTCCTTGTCTGCAAAATGGACCTCAAACTTGTAAGTGGCAAAGTTACTGTGGACACAAAATGAGGACAAAATGAACACACTGGTCACTGGGCTCCTGTCCTAACCAGGGCTTGAGCAGATCTCTCTGGAGAACCCCCTGAGAATCTTTGAATCCCAAAAGACAAAACAGCAGCCAGATTTATAGTATCCCCAAAACTCAAATAACAAGGGACAATCAACTTCTGGTTCCTGGGAAAACCCTAGGCAGCCCATTGAGCAGAAATCACTCCGACGTTGAGGGCAGGTGGACTGGATTTGAATCCGGACCCAACATCATGTTGGCTGGATCTCCTTGAGCACATGTCATCACTTCCTAGAGCCTCAGTTTTCTCATCTGTAAAACGGGCATTCAAACTGAGGTACATTTATGTGCCACATTTATGTGTAGTTCAGAGTAGGTGTATTGTAAGTAGAAGCTATGATTGTTAGTGATTGTTATTACTATTATTGTTGTTGCTACTGAAAGTTGAGAGAGACAGGCAGCCTGCCAGACAGCCGCTGGTCACGCAACAAATGAACGTTGCTTTTACATCCTAGAGAGGAAAATGCAATTTGCCATTCCCTCTCCCTCTTGAGTTGATTGCAGTTGCTTTTTGATTAATATTTATGAGGCTGGCTTTGTGCCTTTGCATGGAAAGGGCCCTGTTTCTTGAGCGGAGGTCTATAAATCTATATGGTAATTACCCTCCCCTCTGTCCCAGTGCTCCCAGAAGCAAAGATAAGTGAAACAAGGCCCCTGTGAGTTTAATGGCAGCAGACACTGACCGTGGAGAAGCCAGGGATGTAAAACCTGGGAAATAGGCTGAGGAAACCAGAGTGTCCCAGGCTCCCGGGGCGTCGACATTCGAGGGTTCTCAGGGGTTCCTGGGCCTGTTTGCCTGCCTAGCACCGATTCTGCCTGCCCCTGCGCACACCACCCTGCTTCTCAATTAGAAGCCATCACTGACCAGCTGCAGGAAGACTCCGAGATCTTGGTCTGACCAATTAGCATAGCCCAGCCCCCTTCTTCAACATTGATTGGTTCCTAATAGGCACATGACTCGAGCTGTACCAATCAGATTAGGCCTTGTGATTCTTTATTACAAGAGAGGTGCTGCGCCTGCGCCGCGGCTCACTAGGCTAATCCTCCGCCTAGCGGCGCCGGCACACCGGGTTCTAGTCCCGGTCGGGGCGCCGGATTCTGTCCCGGTTGCCCCTCTTCCAGGCCAGCCCTCTGCTGTGGCCAGGGAGTGCAGTGGAGGATGGCCCAGGTGCTTGGGCCCTGCACCCCATGGGAGACCAGGAAAAGCACCTGGCTCCTGGCTCCTGCCATCGGATCAGCGCGGTGCGCCGGCCGCAGCGTGCCGGCCGCGGCGGCCATTGGAGGGTGAACCAACGGCAAAAGGAAGACGTTTCTCTCTGTCTCTCTCTCTCACTGTCCACTCTGCCTGTCAAAAAAAATAAAAATAAAAAAAATAAAAATAAAAATAAAAAAGAGAGGTGCTGCTACACTGGGAGAATGTGAAAACCTGCAGAGCCTGCCCGGACAGGAGCCCTGCCAGACAGAAGAAATCAATTCTGGATGACACTGAGTACTGCATGTGGCTGCTGTGCCTGAAGTTCACCTCCAAATTTTATAGTTACATGAAGCAATAAATTACTGGTTATTGCTTACCGCCTTAATTAAATCGGGCTTATGTCACTTGGAGCCTAGTAAAGTTTTCCCTGTCATTGGACAAAGACACCGAAGTCCAAAGAGGGACAGTGACTTACCCAAGGTCACAGCAAGCATGTGATGGAATCCAGTATGGATTCCTTTTGAGTTCCAAATTTAAAAAGTTGTCCATTAGACACAGCATTTTTTTTTTTTTGACAGGCAGAGTGGACAGTGAGAGAGACAGAGAGAAAGGTATTCCTTTTGCCGTTGGTTCACCCTCCAATGGCCGCCGTGGCCAGCCCGGCACACCGTGCTGATCCAATGGCAGGAGCCAGGTACTTATCCTGGTCTCCCATGGGGTGCAGGGCCCAAGCACTTGGGCCATCCTCCACTGCACTCCCAGGCCACAGCAGAGAGCTGGCCTGGAAGGGGGGCAACAGGGACAGAATCCGGCGCCCCAACCGGGGCTAGAACCCGGTGTGCCAGCGCCGCAAGGTGGAGTATTAGCCTAGTGAGCCGCGGTGCCGGCCTAGACACAGCTTTAAGAAGAATGCTGGTAGTCAACATTGGCATGGTATAAAAGTGTGTTTCCCTCACACACTAACTCAAGTTGTGCAAATCAGTAAACCATTCTACCAGTAGGTGTACTTATAAATAATGGTGGTACTTAACATGCAAATAGATCATGTTGTACCACAGGAAGCTTAGATGCATGATCCCGCCTCAAAAATACTTTCTCAACCAAGAATACCTCTCGAAGAACTTGTCCTATGGAAATAATCTAAAACGCCTACAAAGATTTAAGCACAAAGATGTTCAACACTGTGCTGTTTATAACAACAACAATTGTGGAAGGGGGAGATAATCATAATAAGGAAAATGGTTAATAAAGCAGAGAAGTCCCCAGGGCAGAACACAGTGACATGATTGAGAATCACGTTGTGGAAGAATATTTCATGACACTAGAAAAGGCAGGTTGCGACCTGATGATAGCAAATGACTCAGATTAAGGGGGGGAAGCACCAATATTTATAAGTATGTGTGTGCGTGCAAGTGCAGCCTAGAACATAGCAAGAAAAGAAGCCAAAGAGCTACCAGTGTTTATCTCTGGGTGATATTTATTTGCTTCTTTTCTGTGCTTTCCAAATATACTACAATGAACATGTGTTACTTATGTAATCAGGGAAAAAATGAAATATATTTTTTAAATGGCACAGGTTGCTTTAGAAACAACTGGGCCAGCTAGTGATGGGAAAGTGGCACAGCCTCTGTCTGTGGGCTCTACAGAAACTCCAAAATAATTGCTTGGGCAGCAGGATGGACTCCATACTCTGCTCCGTGGGCTCAGAGCCGGGCAGTGCACTCAACGGGTAATATACAATGTCTTCATTCTTGCAATGATCTCTACGTGGAGATGTCGTTAGCCCCATTTCACAGGTGAAGTAGCTGAGGCTGAGAGAGAGCATGAGCATCAGGTCACAGATTGGCCCAGGCTGGCATCCAGATCCTACCATCGGATGCAAGATTTAGCTCAAGTCCTGAGTGGATGAAACCTGTGGCCAGCTCCCAGAAGGAAGGAGCGCACAAGCTACAGCTGAAGTTACACCTGGGATGGGCTGGGGTTGAAGCAGTGACTGCTTTTCCGTGGTCTGGGGGAGGCCTGGAGGGTCCCCATTTTCCAAGGGGGTTTCACCGAGGCTGTGTGGGGTGGAGTCATTCGCCCAAGACCACCCGGCTGGGAAACTGATGCCCGTGATGTCTGCACTGCCCTGACCATGTCTGGACCAGCCTGGCTGAGGCTGCAGTGGGGGATGGGAGAGGCGGTCCCTGGTGGATCTGAGCTTAGAAGCACTGCCGTGCTAATTGCCGGAATCAATCCGTGCTGATCGCTCACCACCCCAAGCCTGCTGAGACCTATTTCTGTGGCCTGAAGCCTCCGACTGACCACAGGCCATAGACGTCGTTTCTAAAGGGCCCTTTATCTTCGTCGACTTCAGCCGTGTTCCGGGCCAGCCTCTGTTCCTCAAACAAGCAGTGTTGAAAGGGCCTTTGAAAAGGAAAGCAGCGGAGAAAACTCACCAATCCCGTCCGATCTTTCTGCAGTGTTCGCAGCCCTCCTTCGGTGAGGCAGGCATCAGAGCAGCCCTCACATTGCAGATCTGTGCTTGGAAATGGGTTTATTCTGAATGATCCAAGCTCCCTGGCCCAACGCTATCCTCCTATGGCACTCATGCAACCATTGTTCCTCCAACACTTACAGAGCGCTTGCTGTATACATGGAGTAGTACTAGGCACCGAGGCAACACAGATGAACAAGACACAGGATACTCCCCGTAGACAGCTCGTAGCCTAGAATGGGAAGTGGAGAGGCAGACAGAGGGAGTCCCCTCCTCCAACCGTCCACTCAGGGAATACTTGCTGAGTGGCGACTTACTGCCACAAACTGCTAGCACTGAAGATGTCTCGGGTCAGACTCTCAGGGAAGCAGGATGGGAGAGAGCCAAGGAGCAGTAAAGCAAGCCCTGGAGAGAGACACCTGGAGAGGGCTAGGGCAAGGACCACACAGTGGGCATAGGGAGATGAGTGGTGATGCGAGGGGACATCAAAAAGTTCCTGGGTCAGCCCTGTGGCATGGAGGGTAAAGCCACCACCTGCAGTGCCGGCATCCCACATGGGTGCTGGTTTGAGTCCTGGCTGCTTCAGTTCTGATCCAGCTCTCTGCTGTGGCCTGGGAAAGCAGTAGAAGATGGCCCAAGTCCTTGGACCCCTGCATCCATGTGGGAGACCCAGAGGAAGCTCCTGGTTCCTGGCTTCGGATTGGCACAGCTCTGGCCATTGCGGCCATCTGGTGAGTGAACCAGCAGATGGAAGAGCTCTCTCTGTCTCTACCTCTACCTCTCTCTGTAACTCTATCTTTCAAATAAATCAAATAAATATTTTTTAAAAACTATGGATTTCAACATTTTTTCAGCAAAATAAACTTATCTTTTAATTACATCTTCCCATAAACTTTGTTAAAAGATGTATTTATTTATTTTAAAGTCATGGTTCCAGAGAGAGGGAGTGGGGGAGAGAGAGAGAGAGAGAGAGAGAGAGAGAGAGAGAGGTCTTCCATTTATTGGTTTACTCTCCCAGATAGCCACAACAGCGGGAGCTGGGCCAGTCCAAAGCCAGGAGCCAGGGGTTTCTTCCTGGTCTCCCGCATGGGTGGCAGGGTCCCAAATGCTTGGACCATCTTCTGCTGCTTCTCCCAGGCCATTATCAGGGAGCTAGATCAGCAGTGCCCATATGGGATGCCGGCATCGCAGGTGGAGGCTTTGCCTGCTATGTCACAATGCTGGCCCCACTATGAACTCTTTGAAGAAGCTTTATGTAGATCAGAGCCAAACTTGGTGGTCACCAGGGTCAATCCTGGAACCAGGAGGGTTTTTTTTTTTGACAGTTAGAGTGGACAGTGAGAGAGAGAGACAGAGAGAAAGGTCTTCCTTTGCCATTGGTTCACCCTCCAATGGCCACCACGGCCGGCACACCGTGCTGATCCGATACTTCTCCTGGTCTCCCATGGGGTGCAGGGCCCAAGGACTTGGGCCATCCTCCACTGCACTCCCTGGCCACAGCAGAGAGCTGGAAGAGGGGCAACCGGGACAGAATCCGGCACCCTGACTGGGACTAGAACCCGGTATGCCGGCGCCACAAGGCGGAGGATTAGCCTAGTGAGCTGCGGCGCCGGCCGAGGGTTGTTTCTCATTCTCCCAGCTTTGGCCCAGATGACCAGACTCTTCACCCCACATAAGCCGACCATTGTATGTGGGGCACCCAGGAAAAGCAAAGAAGAGAGGGAGCAATGGGCATGAACACTCCATTCCAGAATTTTCCTTCTGCCCAGGAAAAGGTATCCTGAGAGATAGGTCACAATAGGCAACAATTACGGAGAAAATGTATTCGTTCACTGATCTATTCGATTTGGTTCAACAGCTACTGTGTGCCAAGGACTATAACTGCTAGAGATGGCAGCTGGGATAAGAGAGACACACTCACAGCCATCACAGAGGCTTTAGACAGGCGGTCCTGTGATGCATGCTTTGGGTACGGTTGTGACAAGAGTTACAAAGGAGAATCAAATAGGGGGCTTCATTGGTGACAGGTGCACCTCTAACACTGTGTGACAGATGAGGGCATTTTCTATGAGAGGGATGAACCCTAGGGGGATGTGTTCAGGAGCGGCTTCTCAGAGGACGTGATATTTGAGCTGAGTTTTGAAGGCTGTGTAGGAGTTCGTGAGTAGGTGGAAGCAGATGGGGGACTTCCAAAGGGAAGGAAACTTCTTGTGCAGAGCTATGAAAGCACAGAACTGTGCCCTCAGCTGGATGATAAAATTGAACCTTGGAGGTCCCTTACTCCCAAGAGCTGGCAGGTATTAAACAAAAGTTGAGGACCAGCAACTAAGGCAATCGGTTCTTACTCTGAGGCTTCTATGCCCAAGGACTTGGCCTGGTACATGGGTACCTTTGGGGCAACACCCTTCCCATAGCTGCTGCTGCTTCTCCAGCCAGAGAAACAGTGAGGTGGCTTCCCTTGGCCATTGCTGCATGGCGTGACAGTGGCTGCATGAGTCTTTTTGATGCAAACCCTTTCATAGCTGCTCTTGGACGCTCCTAGAAGAAGCTGAGTCACCCTCAGCCTGAGCTGCCGTCTCAGCCATGCACGGTTAATACCTTTCACAGGGATTCATAGGAAGTCAGTGTCAACATCACTCTCCTTTGCTAGCAAATTGCCTGTGCAGCCTGCTTCCTGGCGATCAATGGAATCTGGATTCTTCGGCTGGCAGCAGTTTCCACAAGTGTCTCTTTGCGATAGTCTCTTGGCAAGGATAGTATTAATAATAGTTCATATTTATCAAAGGTAGTCAAAGGGCCAGGCACACTGTTCAGTGGTCACTCACAGCATTCCGGATAACCCAGTGTAGGAATTCTGTTACTCTCTCTACTGCAGATGTGGAAGAAAGATGGTGTCATTTGCACCCCACAGCTGGTAAAAAACAGGTTCAACACCTGACACCAAGGCTAAGGCCAAGTTCATAAGCACCATGCACTGTGCCTCCTGCATGGACTGTGTCTCCTCCCACATGCACCTTGGGCCGGGTAGCAGCATTTGAAGACCTGCCTTCTTTCTGGGCCAGTATCAAGTTAATTGTAAAGGTTTTTTTTTTTTTTTCGGATTAAAAAGCACCTTCTCTATGATCAAATACAGTTACACCTTAACTTGCAGTGGAATCTACAAGGCATGACTGCACCTAACCTTCTGACCTCATCACCTAACACCGCGATCCACTGTAGCACACTGCTTGTTTCCCCCTTGTGATAACTGGCTGACCATGAGCTGAGGCTCCTGCAACGTCCAGTATAGGGAGAGTGGATTATACCACGTTCCACTAGCCTGGGAAAAGGTCAAAATGCAAAAATTTGAGGGGTTGGTGTTTGCACAGGTGTCAAGACATTGCTTGGAATGTCCGCATCCCATGTTGGATTGCCTGGGATCAGGTCCCAACTCCACTGCAGAATCCAGCTTCCTGCTAATGGGAAGTACCTACCCTAGGAGATAGCAGTGACCACTCAAGTACCTGGGCTTCTGTCACCTACATAAGAGGCCTTGATGGAGTGCCTGGCTCCTTCGCCTCAGCCTGGCCTAGCCATGGCTGTTGTACGCATTTGGGGCAGTGCACCAAGGAATGGAATTCCTATATATCTTTCTGTCAATCTATGTATCTATCTGTCTATGCTCCTCAAATAACACTCGTAAAAGTATTCAGTTTTTAAAAATTCAAAATTTGAAATATCATTTCTACAAAGTGCATATTACTTTCACACCATTGTGAAAATCCCAAAATAGGGAACAGAATCATCAAATATTGTTGCACTGGGGCCAGTACATGTGGATTAGAAGATTAAGCCACGGCCTGCAGTGCCTTCATCATGTATGGACACTGGTTCGAGTCCCGGCTGCTCCACTTCCAATCCAGCTCCCTGCTAATGAACCTGGAAAGCAACAGAAGATGTCCCAAGTTCCCTGGCTCCCGCACCCAGAAGAAGCTCTTGGCTCCTGGCTACAGCATGGCTCAGTACTAGCTGTTGCAGCCATATGGGGAGTGAACCAGTGGATAGAAGATCTCTCTCTCTCTCTCTCTTTCTCTTTCTCTCTCTCTCTCTCTCTCTCCCTAACTGTGCTTCAAATAAATAAATGAAATCTTTAAAACATATGTTGTTGTTGGCCGGCACCACGGCTCACTAGGCCTCTGCCTACGGTGCCGGCACCCCAGGTTCTAGTCCCGGTTGGGGCGCCGATTCTGCCCCTCTTCCAGTCCAGCTCTCTGCTGTGGCCCGGGAGGGCAGTGGAGGATGGCCCAAGTGCTTGGGCCCTGCACCCGCATGGGAGTCCAGGAGGAAGCACCTGGCTCCTGGCTTCAGATTGGCGCAGCACACTGGCCGGAGCAGCCATTTGGGGGGTGAACCAATGGAAGGAAGACTTTTCTCTCTGTCTCTCTCTCTCTCTCACTGTCTAACTCTGCCTGTCAAAAAAAAATGTTGTTGCATACTTTAAAGCAGAATGTATACAGTTTCCATGTCCACAAGGGTGGTTAATGTTCTGATACATTTCCTCCCAATTTTATTCCGAACACTACATTGGCTGTTGTGGATCTGTCTTTCCGTAGCCGTGACTAATCATGCACACACCACTGTATGAAAGCCTTGCTCAGCTTGTCACCCATCCTTTGTCATCCTTAACGATTCCACAATATTCCACGGCGTGGAACCATGCAGAATTTCTTAGCCCTTGTTCTCGACAGGTTGTTTTCAGTTTTTCACTTCTTACAAGAAATACAGCAGCCGGTGTGCTTCTATCCATAAAGCTTTTATTTCATATTTAGGGTTATTGCATGGAGGAGGAAGCTCAGAAGTGCACCAAGAGCAGCAACAATCATAAACAATTTAAAGACTCTCCGTATCTCACTGCCCCGTTGTCTTCCGCAGGCATTCGCGTCGACACACGTGGCCTCTGGCCGTGAATAAGACCAATAGTGTCTTTCTCCCTTTATTTTATTGTTTTATGCCAGTAATGCACATTTGTCATGGAAGAGCAGTGCGTGTTTTTAATAAACCCAAACAGAAGTTTCTCCCCCAGGGTCATGCGACCCGGCTTGCTTTGAGATGTTGACAATTTCTTGGCTCGGTTCTTACATGGTCTCCCGTCCATCGCCCGGGAGGGTTATGAGACCAGCCTGGAAACTTTAAGGTGATCATTAGCTCTCATGAGCTCAGCTTCACGGAGGGAGAATGGGACATTTAGGGCACCCACAAAAGTAGGGCCAGGCTCTACAATTTCCAACCACAGCCTATTGTCAGCTGCTTCTGCTAGAACAGCTCTCGCCAGCTTGCAGATTCACTGCTGCACCTACAGTGCACATGAGGAGATGTTTCAGCCTGCTGGGTGGCAGTGTCCTTGGTAGCCTGAAATCCACATAGCACACCTCCAGCAATGGGGGGTAGGGAGGGAGAAAGGCTCATTCCTGAACCCTTTGCCCCAACTCCTGTCTCCTCTGCTTCCAGTTCAGACCTCATGACTTGTTTCATAGACGACACCCCGGCACAGGTGCCCCATGGGGGACTTGACTGCCGAGTCCTCACTCCTGAGAGCTGCTCACTCATAGCTGCTCAACTCTCTCCTCACCCCACTGCTGGCACTGCGTGGCACCAGCCACCATCACTTCTTACCTGGACCAGAGCCAGAACCTCTGAATTGGCCTCCCCTCCCGCTGTCTTCACCCATTAAGCTCCATTCTGCAGGAGAGTGGCCTGTTAATGAAGCTGGAGTTGGCTCTTAAAAATATAAGTATAGGGGCCAGCGCTGTGGCGCAGCAGGTTAACGTCCTGGCCTGAAGCACTGGCATCCCATATGGGTGCTGGTTCGAGATCCAGCAGCTCCTCTTCCAATCTAGCTCTCTGCTATGGCCTGGGAAAGCAGTAGAGGATGGTCCAAGTCCTTGGGCCCCTGCACCTGCATGGAAGACCTGGAAGAAGCTCCTGGCTCCTGGCTTTGTGTCAGTGCAACTCGGGCCTTTGCTGCCAATTGGGGAGTAAACCAGAGGATGGAAGACCTCTCTCTCTGCCTCTCCTTCTCTCTCTGTGTAAATCTAACTTTAAAATAAATTATTTAAAAAAATATGAATGTGGTGGGAATGAATCTGGTTGTAACTTTCCAGATATTTCCCACTGAACTCTGGATGCAGACAACTCCCTCTCCACCTCCCTGCCACTAGGACAGCCCTGCCCATCCCACAGACATCCTGCCTCCCACCTTGAGCCTTCCTCATGCTGTTCCCTCTGCCTGGCACACGATTCCTTCCTTATCGTCTTAACTCCTCCCTCTCTTCTTCCTCCTCCTCCAAGTCACAGCTGAAGCGTCACTTCCTCTGAGAAGCCTTCCTTGATCATTCATGGTTGTGGGCTTTGGACCTCCTGTTGTACTTGATCAAAGCTGCTCCTGCTTTTCCTACACTTGTTAAAGCTTAAAACCAGGCATTTGGGGGTAGCTTTTTAAAGTGTTGGTGAAATATAACAGAAATGTACCATCTTGGCCATTCATGGCCGCGCAGTGCAGTAGTGCTCAGTGCATCCCCCTTGCCATGTAATCGTCACCACCACCCCTCCATCTAGTTTCATGTTGGTGGTTGGCTTACCAACTGCAGCTCGGCTTAGGATGCCCACATCCCGTAGCAGAGTCCCTTCTCTACTCTCCATCCCAGCCTCCTGCTAAGGCACATCTTTCCAAATTAAATCTCTGTAACCATTAAATAATAACTTTCCATTCCTCACTCTCTTTAGGCTGGGCAATCACTATTCTCCCTTTGTCTCTGAATCTGACCCTTGTAGGTATCTCACATAAGTGGAATCATACGGTGTCTGTGGTTTTGTGGCTGGTTGATTTCACTTCTTTACATTCCTGCCAGCAGTGCACGAGGGTTCTAATTTCTCCAGATTATTTCTAATTCTACTTCTTTTTTTTTTTTTTTTTGATGGTAGCTGTCTTACTAAGGGTGGTGTGACCTCTCACTCTGATTTTGATTTGACTTCCATAATGATGAGTGATGGTGGGTATTTCTTAAAGGACATGTTGACCATTTGTATATCTTCTTTGGAGATACAAATATAGAAACCCTTTGCCTATTTTTAAATCGGTTTGTTTGAGGCCTGGCATTGTGGCATAGCAGGTAAAGCTGCCGCCTGCAATGCCAGCATCCAATATGCATGCGGATTCCTATCCTAGCTGCTCTACTTCCAATCCAGCTGCCTGCTAACAGCCTGGGAAATCAGTAGAGGATGGCCCCAGTGCTTGGACCCCTGCCACCCATGTGAGAGACTTGGAAGAAGTTTCTGGCTCATACCCAAATGTTGCAGCCACCTGGGGAGTGAACCAGGATGGAAGACCGATCTCTCTCTCTCTCTGTCTCTCTTTCTTTCTCTCTCTCTCTCTCTCTCTCTCTCTCTGACTTTCAGATAAATAAATACATCTCAATTGGGTTGTTTGGGTTTTTTATTTGTTGAGTTGTAAGAATTCTTAATATATACCAGATGTTAACCCTTTATTAGACATAAAGTTTTCAGTTATCTTCTCCCATTCTATAGGTTGCTGAGCATTTTTTTATAGTGTGTCTTTACTCCTTGATTTTAAGATTCATAAGAATAGGCAGCCTATCTGTTCTATTCATCAGTGTATTGCCAGCACCCAGCACGGTGCCTGGTGTATGCTTGATAAATATTGAATGAATGCATGAGTGAATGAATGAGTGAATGATTGCTTGGAGAACCTTCTGGCAGAGCTGCCTCGTAGCCCAAAGCTCTTTCTGACAAATCTAGTGGCTGTGACCCAAGTGGGCTCCTCTAAGCAAATGGCTTGGTTGTTGCCCCAAGAGTTAAGATTTTACTTTCACTCCTCACTGCAGCTTTTCCCCTGATGGCCAAAAACCTATTTTATGGGAAGCGGCAGTCTTTACTCTGCCGAGGTTCTCTCTCTCTCTCTCTCTCTCTCTCTCTCTCTCTCTGCAAATGAATAACATTTCAGTTCACTGCAAAGCCAGAGACTCTGGCAACCATGCCAAGAACAAAAGCTTGAGAGAGAATAAGAGAGGGGGGAAATCAGCTTGCTCAGGCAAAAGTAAGCCATGGACTCCCTGAGAAGTCGCCTGGAGCCAGAGTTTCTGCAGGAGCGCCAGGGCCAGGAAGCTGCTGGCTGAGAAGCCAGTGTGAGGGTTGCTGTGTGCGTCCTTGGCGTGGAAGCTGGCCGGGGAGTTTTCATCACAGTGACAAGCATTATTATTAGATTTGCAGCCCCGCAGCCAGACGTCAATTCCAGCATGCCGAGAGGAGAGGGACGAGGCGCCTACGCATCATGACAGTGCTCTCCAAGCAGAAATGTCCACGCTTTCGGCTGAGGCAGAGCAAAGTACGGACCCCAGGCCAAGAGAGGAGGGAGGGGGAGAGGTACTGTGGGGTCCTGTGCTGGGTGAGCCCAAGCTCCATTAGCTGCTTTCATACGGGAGCAGAAGCTACCCCGAGTTGAGGACGGCAGCCTCAGGTGGGTGCCCCCTGGAGGCTGGCTGTGCCAATGCCTGCAAAGTTCTTCTCTCCCGTGGACCTCCTAAGTCCCTAAAGTCCCCGACATACAGGTGACTTTGCAAGATAGCCCAAGGGCAGCAACCACATCTGTCTTATTCATTGATGTGCCCTCTGTACCTGGGACTGCCCTGACCTGGTATAGATTCCCAATACATAGAGGGTGAATGAATGCATGCATGCATGAATGAATGAGTCACTCTGTTTGACACACAGTAGGTGCTCAACGAGCAACTCTGAATGAGTGGACACAACCCTGTGTGACTTGTGATGATACCCTGGATGTCTACCAGGAAACCGAGGAGAGTCGTGCATGTATCTGTGTGTAACTGTATGGTTAGCCTTAGTCTCTGGGTCATAGAAATACAGGGAAGGAGTTAGAAATTTAATGAATGAGTACATGAATGGGTGAATGAGTGAATCTCTCTTTCCTAGTCACTACTGCATCTCCAGTACCTCCTCCAGGGCCCGGCATAGAAGAGGTGCTCAACGCACATTTGTCCATGATTAATTCAATGAGGGTTACAGCAAAGTATGCAAGCTACAAGCTAGAAGTGCATCTTGCCCTGTAAATCTATGTTTGTCCCTTGTGTAACCTCCTAACTTGAGCATTACAAACCCATACAATATTTACTTATAATGTTAAATACTGAAGTAAGGAGGGCTTTAAAATTTTAACAGTTGTCTGGTCTGCCCCTGGCCTGGGTATCTCTGATGCAAGCACCTGCACCAGTGGGTTGACCAGTAGCTCTGGAGTTCTTCCCTTTACTTCTGTCTCACATTCACAACACACCCCAGGCATACAAATTCAACAATCCAGGCTAACACTAGCCTTGCTCTCAGGTGCACTGGGCTTCTTGAGCTAGCAAAAAGAATGACATTTATTGCCAGAAAAACAAGAAGCTGAGGGACTGTCTCCCTCCCTTTTTTCTCCCTGTACTGATTGCAGTTAGCTCATCTGGGAAACCTGGAGGAAGTCACTCTCCTCTACACACACACACACACACACACACATGCACACATGTCTGTTCTCTCAGGTCATGCACACTTGTGCACACACATTCCTCCACCCACATGATACACTCACACTTGTCCACAGGCTCTCACGCACCACAAACACACACTCACACTCTCCCAGGCTGACACTCAGCCACGCTCACTCCTGCACCCTGAGTACTCACACATGCATGCACTCACAGATTCACACTCGTCCTCTCATATAGTCACACTCATTCTCTCACACACATCCACTCACACATACACACAAACACCCTCATCCCCACCATTACCGACCTGAGCGAGCACCTGATATGGGCACAGGATGTCTCAGCATCATTCATCACTGGATTCCCTAACTCAGAGAGCAGGTGGAAGAAATACCGTGGGGGAACAGATGCATCCGTGACAGAGAGAATGAATGAAATATTGGCACTGGGGCTCGACAAATAAGTCTGTGGGACTGGGATGTAGATGTGATGAAAGATGGACGCATGGACCTGCAGGGCAGCAGGGTCAGGGTCACAAACATAGGTGTACCCTGGAAAGAAGGAAGCCAAGACGCACAGCTTGTATTCCTGTGATTGTTTTTTGTATGGGGGGTAAAAATAGTTTGGGTTTGTGGATTTTATGCTTTATGCCAACTGTGTCCATGGTGCTATAATATATTGATATTAAGAACCGTATTTATATTCAAGTCCTCTGCTCCCTTCTTTGCCTGCCTTGTTGGCAGCAGGGAGGCATGCTATCAGATCACCCTCAGGGAAGGCAGGCCAACAACAACAACCAAAAAAACATCAAGAATCCAAGCACAGCTTTTGAGTTCTTAGGCAAATGTTTCTGAGTCTGCAGCAGAAATCATGGTACTGAAAAACACAGATTTCCAGCACCAGCATCAAACATTTGAGCACCAAAGAAGGGTCCCTCTTTTTTAAAATTTCATTTGAAAGTCAGTGAGACAGAGTCCAGAGAGAGAGAGAGAGAGAGAGAGAAGAGGAGAGGAGAGGAGATGGGGGGCGGGGAGAGGAGAGGGGAGGGGAGGAGAGGAGAGGAGAGGAGAGGAGAGGAGAGGAGAGGAGAGGAGAGGAGAGGAGAGGAGAGGAGAGAGGGAGAGATAGAGAGAGAGAGCTCTTCCATCTTCTGGTTCACTCCCCAGATGCCTGAACCAGCCAGGCCTGAGCCACGTTGAAGCCGGAAGCTGGCGACTCCCTCCAGGTCTCTCACATGCGTGGCAGTGAGCACATACTGGAGCCATCACCAGTGGCCTTTCAGGGTACACTTTAGCAGGAAGCTGCAGCTGGAGACAGAGGCAGGACTCAAACCCAGGCATACCATGGTGTAGGATCCAAGTATCCCTAAACAAGCGACATCTTAACCAATGCACAAATACCCCATCACCCCCACCCGATTTTTAATACTCTTGCCATATATATGTATATATGCATACATACATATATACATTAACTTCCACTACTAAGAGGAAGCATGATATTTGTCTTTCTGGACCTGGCTTTTCTTCACTTGGCATAATGGTCTCTAGTTCCAATCATTTGGTTGCAAAGATCAGATTTCATTTATTTTTATGGCTGAGTAATATTTCATCACACATGTGTAACACATTTTATCGAGTTATCCGTGGATGGGCATTTAGATCAAGTCCATGCCTTTACTTTTGTGGATTGAGCTGCTATAAACATGAAGTCCAGGTAACCCTTTCATATTCTGTTTTCATTTCCTTTGGATATATATTCCCATAAGTGGGAGGCCAAGGTCACGTGATAGATCTATTTTAAGTTTTCTGAGGACTCTCCATACTGTTTCTCCAACAATGGTGGTAGCAATTTGCATTCCCATCAACAGAGCATTAGAGTGACTTTTCCTCTACAACCTCAGAAGCACTGGCTATTTTTTTTATTTGGGGATAATGACCGTTCTAATTGGAGTGAGGTGAAATTGCTTTCCCTTTTATAAAGCCAACAGTTGGCTTCAAATACCAAGAACCTGGCACATGATGGAGGAGAATGTTTGGAGACATGTTTTCCATTGCTCCATGCCACTGGGCTGAAAGAGAGAATCTGAGGGGTCTGCAGAGCAGAAGGGCCCGGGGGCTCTGAGCTTCAGGCTGAGGAAGAGCCAGGGGCGACTGGAACCCCTGTGGGGCTAAGTGCAGCTGAGGATCCTAGCTTCCTAGGTCAGGTGCTTGGCTGAGGCTGACATCCAACAGGACTGGACAGTAGAAGTATTCCATGGCCAAAGGAACCACTCCCACCTGAGGAAGCCACTCAGAGCTTCCCAGGGCACAGTAATGACCCCCCATAATGAGGCCACTTGGTGGTCATGTGAGGCGTGGCTGTGGGCCTGGTGGCTGCAGCTGGGGTGAGCTCTGAGCATCAGTGCAGTGACAGCTGTCTCCTGAGATCTAGCAGGAATGAAGAAGAGCCAGAGTGGATGCACAGAAGTCTCCCCTTTCAGCTCAGGTGCAAGCAAGGGCTAGGGAAAAGGACAAGAGAGGAGAATCCCTGGATGGCCAAGCAATAACAGCCACATACCCCGCATCACAACTTTCTAGGTGACGGCACACTGCGTGGACAAGGTGGTCCCATAAAGGACTGTCACCCAGCAATGTCACAGCCATCTCTATTTGTGCAGGGTGAGTGAGTTCAAGGCTAACAGATGTGCTATACATTTGAAAATCCCCAGCCCAGGGACCACTCAGATTCCCAGAAAGAGCTCCAATTCTGTCCCCAAGTGAGAACTCAAAGAACATTTTCTCAATGACGAAGTCACCCAACACTGCCTTTTTCAGGATGCATCTCCATCTCTAAGCAGTACAAGGTGGTTCTCATATAGAAACCAAAGGGTATAGGACATTTATTTTTATTCTAGAAGTAGAGCTATAGAGAGAAGGGAGAGACAGAAAGAGATATTTTCCATCCACTGGGGTTGGGCCAGGCTGAAGCCAGCATCCAGGAACTCCATCCAGGTATCCTATGTGGGTAGCAGGGGTCCACATATTTGGGTCATCATCTACTACTTTTGCAGGTGCATTAGCAAGGAGCTGGAAAGGAGGTGGAGCAGCCGGGACTTGAACTGGTGCCCATATGAGATGCTGGTGTTGCAGGCAGCAACTTAACCTGCTGTGCCACAATGCTGGCCCTGAGACTGAGTTTAACCCAGAAGTTCTCCAGTTGCCTTGATGTTGCAAGATTAATATCCCTACTTGCAGGCTCATGAGCTAGCTGAGTTTATTAAGAAGGAGAAAGTGTGCAGAAGTCTGTGGTCAGTTGCACCTATATATATATATATATATATATATATATATATCATCTGTGGCTACAGTTGAGATTCAGTCAAGCTGCCTGAGAGATATTCTTGGAGTGTGTTCAATTGGTGGCCCTTGTAGGGCAGACAAATTTAGCAAAGGAAAATACAGGATGCCTATATTTTATCTGGCGACCTCAGCTCTCGGTGCTCTGCATTGAAAGCTTTATTGGAGGCAAACAGCTATTTGAGACAGGGTTGAGTTCTTTTTAAGAGATCTTAGAGATCCCTGGTCGGGGATGAGCACATGCATAGCACATATGTTGCCCTTGAATTTGCCCGCCCTCACCCCTCAGGGACACGACATCGCTAATCGATCATGAAGCCTTGCGCTGGTTTCTGATCCAGCACTCTGGACAGCAACTCTTGATTGATCAGACTTGGCGTGCAAGTTGGAATTCATTGTCCTCCTTGATTGAATCTGAATTCAGGCTTAACAAGGAAACGACAGCCAGTGAGTGGCAAGGCCAACAACAGGCCTAAGGACCCCTAGTCCCCAGTCAAGCAGTTTCCACTGGAGCCACAGAATTCTGTGGTGCTGTGCTCACAGCTTCCTTGCAACTCCCACCATGCCCCATGTGTGCAGCAGGGAAGGATGCTAAAGACTCTTGCCAGCATGCTGCACGAACCACCTGGGCCAGCCACAGGGTGCACACATGGAGGCACCAGGGAATTGATTCTGCAGCCACAGTCCTGAGTTCAGAGCCTGTCCCCTGCAATTTCTGGCTGTGTGATCCTGGGCCAGGTACTCCTCTGAGCCTCTGTTTCTGCATCTATGAAATGGGAATTAGTAGTTACTGAACTTGTTGAGTTATGACAAGGATTAGGTGAGATAACAGATGAAAAGCTCAGCCCCTTTACACATCTTAGATGCTTAAAAAAATAAAAAAAGGATCCTTGGCATCAGGGCTGTTCAAGTCTCTCTCACTGTGCTTGTCATTCTCAGTGGGGGGAAGGGGCATTGTCTTCTGAGTTTTGTAAATGAGTCATTTGTATCTAAGGGTGAGCAAAAAAGAAAGCAGCATAAAAGGAGGAGACCTAGGACCAAACCTCTCCTGTCATTTTTCCCTCTGGGATGTTTTACAAATTACCTTGCCTTGCCAAGGTTTCTCATTTTCCACAAGAGATCTAAGGACAGGTGTCCCTGGGGGTCCCGTGATGGTAGGGGACAGGGTGGCTATGGGAGTGCCTGCTCCCAGGGGGCCCCACGAGGGTGGCGTTCACCCAGCATCAGCTCCTCTGCAGACAACACTGGAGGCTGGCATCCAGCCTGTGGTGGGTAAGGCTCCCCTGGCAAAAGGAAATGAAGTTTGACCCAGGCTTGTGTTCATGCTCCAGTGTGGCTGGTGAGGCCTCCCTTTGCTGGGGTGAGTGCTGGCACGCTGGCTGGGCTTGGCTGGGTGCACGGGGCTGGAGGGAAGCCGGCTGAGACAGGCAGGGAGCGGGAGGCTCTCAGTCACATCTCATTGCAGCCAGCCGCGGCCGGGATCCAGCAGGAGCAGAGCAGAGAAGCAGGATCGAAATGTGGCTTCCCGGTCTCACATCTCTGGTTTTCCCACCCCTTGGAGGATGAGTAGTCTACAAAGTGAAAAATGACCCCAACAGCCTTCAGCCTTCAACAGTTGATGACACGGAGGCACAGAGAGGGCACGCAACCTGCAAGGGACTGCACAGGCAAGAAAAGTAGGAGCCAGGACTCAAATCCAGGTCAGCTGGGGCCCCCAAATCAAGCTGTTAACCAGCCCAACTTGCCTTCTATGAGAAACCTAGAGAAAAAAAAAAGAGGAGACACAAACACCAAATAGGCACCCGCCACGGGGTGAGCCATGCACTGGTGCCTTTTCGAGGGAATGCACCTGCTACAGCCCTAGAAATCTTAATTCTGTGTCACTGATGAGTAACACAGATGCCACAAGTGGTTGCAGTGTGCACTTTCGTGGCTGTGGATCAGAATCTCCTCACCTGTTTCTTCTCCACCCCAAGACGACGCAAACGGCCAATGACTCCCGCTTTGTTCCTGAGCCCCAGTCTATAAAAATGGGGATAATCAGAGTGCCCACCTCCCCGAGGTGTCGCAAAGACCAAATGAGTTTGTGAATATAAAGCACCCAGAGGAAGTCCTGTGAGAACTTCTTCCTGCCATTGCTGCTACCATTACCGTTATCATCCAAGACCAAATTGCAAAAAATTGCACCGAAATAGTGGAGCCTAGAGAATTCAAAAGTAGGTCTAGTCCTTTTCCCTCCATCCCTCTGTTTTTGCAACCAGAACAATGGCTCCCAGACATTTGGACATCACTCATTCACTGGCCAAAAACATAAAATTATACATGTATAGAGAGATTGAGGAAACAGAGTCCATTTTCTCTTTTGGCATAATAAGGCGTTTTATAAAATCAACTGCCATCTCTCAGCATAAAGCAAGGTCATTTTAACACCTAAAAGGCAGAGGGAAAATTGAATCACAGGACAAAGGAGAGCCCTTTAAATTAAATAAATGTGGCTTTCTGGGGACTCTGTCACTGTTTTTTCTTCTCATTTCCCCCTCAGAGTCTGTGGAAACCTCATCCGAGGCCAGCCCAGGGGTTCAGGCCAGCATTTTGAAAGCAGAGTATGTTCCCCACTCCCCCACACACAGCTTTTCAAGGCGTGCATAAAGGTTTGGGGTGTCAGTACACATTTCTAAAATAATGTGTTTCCAGAAAAGTGTCAGCTGATAAATAGCTGGAGGGAAAAGAATATATATTTTTCTTCCCTAGGTAACAGCACAAATTCAGCAAACCCAAAAGAAGATTTCTCATAACAATAATGCAGTAACAGACTCCAATGAGCCTATCTCACAATTTATAGCAGATGCATTACGGAGAAGCCAAGGAACTCCTCGATGAATACCAACCTGGGACTAAGCCCACGGGGCTGAGACGCGCCTGGGCAAGCATTGCTTCCCTTCTGCATGCATCCTGGCCTTTCTCTGCAGCTAAGGCTAGGCGGCAAACCTGTAGGCCTTGCCTCTGGAGGGACTGAGGCAGATGAAAGGGATTCTGGGATTGGAGCATGCACCTCTGGTGCATGGAAAAGCCCAGAGCCGGCTCGCAGTGCGAGAGTCAGGAAGCCACAAGCAGCCTGCAAAGCTCCGTTTTGCACAACAGACTGACGTGGACGTGAATTCGATTTCTGCTGCCTCTCACTTCAGTGCCTCAACTCCACATCTGTAAAACAGGTATGGAGATACTCACGTGAACTGCTTGAAACCCTGTTTTATGCAGGTCAAAAAATGGATAACAGTCAAAGGGACTAGTGACAGTAGTCAGTGTTGGTGAGTATGTAAAGAAACTCTCATACACAGCAGGTACCAAGAGCTGTGGATTCCAATGGAAAACGTCAAATATTTGAGCAGAAAAACAAAAAGTTACTCCATTTTTTAAAATCTAGAGGCTGCCTTCAAACATCAAGAAACTGGGGGCGTTCACCTCAGCGTGCAGAGTGGATAAAGGCTCAGTATCCATGGTTTTCCATGATAGAGCAATTCCTGAAAGGCAGTGGTCAGCCAACAAATGTTGAGTATTTTCCCCTTCACCACCACCACCACCACCACCACCATCCTCATCCCATACCTAGGGCTTCTGCTAATCTGAATCTTTTCCACTGTCTCACCCCTGTGGATACAAGGAATAGCTGATATCTTTAGATTTCATAGCAAAGAACACTACCCGGGGGATGAAAAGCACCACCCCTGTGATACATGGGATGGATTCATTAAGAGGCAGTAGCAACTGTAAATATGTATCTACCCACTGCAAAGTTTCAAAGTATACGAAACAAAAACTCACAGACCCCAAAGGGAACATAGACAAATCTATGATGATAGTTGCAAGTTTCAACACCCCACCTCTAGAATTATTGGACAGTAGAAATAAAATCATCGAAAGCATAGAGACCTAAAAAATGCCATCACCCCACCAGAGCTGACATGTGTGGGACACTTGCCCTAACAACAGCAGAACACATATTCCTCTGGTGCATAGTGAGTGATTTACCAATATAGATGAAGTTATGGACCACAAAACAAGCTTCAATAATGATTCAAATTCTACAAAGATATTCTCTAACCACAATGGGAATTCAACGAAACCAATGACAGATATCTGGAAAAAATCCCAAATATTGAGGAAAAAAAAAAACACATCAAATAACCAATGAAGGCACAGGTCAAGTATAACACATTTGAACTGAATATTTTAAAAAGCATAATGTATCAAAATGTGCTGCATGTAGTTAAGCAGTACAGAGAGAGTAATTTATAGCATCAAAGGCTCTTATCGGAAAAGGAGAAAGACCTCAAAACAATGACTTCGGTTTTTGAAAAACAGAGGTCAAATTAAACTCAAAGTAAGCAGGAGAAAAAGGAAGTAACAAGGATCAGAGCAGAAATTAATAAAATAGAAACAAAAGCAATAGAATCAATGAGACAAAAGCTAGCCCTTTTTGAAAAATAAAGTAATAAACCTCCAGCCACAATGATGAGAGAAGAAGACACAGACCACTAAGATCAGGAATGAAACACACACCATTGCCACAGATGCGATAGATGTTAAAAGGCTGATTAGAGAATTTTGTGAAGAATATTAGGTCAATAATTTTTTAAAAAAGGATCTAGGAAATGTGGACAAAAGCCTTAGAAAGCACCAACTATGAAACTTCACGCAAGAAGAAATAGATTGAACAGTCTTGCATCTATCAGAAATTTGAACTTGTGGTTAGCGAACTTTCCTGCAAAGAATATTCTAGATACAGATAACTTCTCTGGGAGATTCTACAACAATTTTAAGGAAAAATGCTATTAAGCATAAGGATTTTCCAGAAAATAAGAGAAAAAGAGTACTCTCAATCCATTCTAGGATACCTGCATTATACTAATTCCAAATTCCAATCGATAACCATCGTGAACATTACAATACAAACTCTAAACACAATTTCAGCAAATCAAACCCAGCAACATATAAAAAAACGTAATTCATCATGCCTAAGTAGAGTGTATCCCAGGGATGCACTCCAATGATGTATACGGTGATGCAAGATGGGTTTAAAATTTGAAAATTAATAACCGGAATTCAGCATTTCAGGAAACTGTGGAGGAGAGCTGAAGCTATGGCTGAGCTTCTGGTGAAGACGCCCACACCCTCCAGCTCTTCACTGCAGCTTCCTGCTGATGCAGACCCAGGCAGGCAGTGCTGGCTCCAGTGACTGGGCTCCCGCCACGCACATGGAAGACTGGGTGGAGTTCTGAGTTCTTGGCTTCAGCCTGGCACGGGCCTGACTGTTGCAAGCACGAGGGGGAGTGAACCAACAGCTGGAAGAGCTACCTCTCTCTCTCTCTTCTCACCCTGCCTTTCAAAAGAAAGAAGGAAGAAAAAAGGAAGGAAGGGAGGGAGTGAAGAAGAATAGATTTTTAAATCCCTAAAGCTAACAGCATCTTTAATGGTGACAGACTGAACACTTTCCCTCAGACGAGGAATGAGGGGAGGTTGTCCTGTCATCACGCCCGCTCAATATCATGCAGGGAAATGAAGTCAAAAAGAAAAAGCCTATAATGCAGGTTGAAAAAGAAGAAGTAAAACTACCAATTTTTTTTTTTTTTTTTGCAGAAGGCATAATTATTTCTGTATAACAGCCTAAGGAATCTACAGAGGGGTTACCAGAAGTAATAAGTGATCAAGATCAATACACACAAAAATGAATTGTATTTCTATAACCTAGTAACAGCTCTTTGGAATTTGAAGTCAAACAACGCTACCGCTATAGCATGAAAAACATGAAATGCTTAGAGGTAGACTTGGCATATGACATTCAAGACCTATATTCTGCGAATGATCAAATACTGCTGAGAGAAATTAGAGAAGGTATAAATAAATGAAGAGATAAACTGCATTTATGGATCAGAACACTTGATATTTTTAAGAAGCTAATGCTCCCAAACATTGATCTAAACAGATTCAATGCTCTTCCAATCGAAGCTTCCACAGGCCTTCTTGCCAAAATGTAGAAGCAGATTATACGACATACAAAAAGAAGAAGAAATTGCAAGAGCAAAAAAAATATTTTTGAATAAGGAGAAAAAGTTGAAGGACCTACACTGCTTCATTTGAAGATGTATTACAACCCTACAGTAATCAAGACAGTATCCGTGTGGTATTGGCCTAAAGATAGTCGTATAGATCAATGAAATAGAAAGGAGCTGAGAAATAGATTCACCCGCACACAGCTAATTGGTTTGCAACAGAGTTGCCAAGGAAATTCAGGGAGGAAAAGTACAATCCTTTCATTAAAGGGTGCTGAAACAATTGGATAGCCAGGTGCAAAATGGAAACAAGGAACAAACCTTGATTCATACTTCAAACCACGTGCAAAAATTAGCCAAAATAGATGGTGGCCCTAAATTTGAAAACTAAAATCATAAAATAGCCCCACAAAAGCATAAAGGAAAGCCTGTGATCTTGGGTTTTGCTCCAGTTTTAAAATATGCCATGAGGCCGGCGCCGCGGCTCACTAGGCTAATTCTCCACCTTGTGGCGCCGGCTCACCGGGTTCTAGTCCCGGTCGGGGTGCCAGATTCTGTCCCGGTTGCACCTCTTCCAGGCCAGCTCTCTGCTATGGCCAGGGAGTGCAGTGGAGGATGGCCCAAGTACTTGGGCCCTGCACCCCATGGGAGACAAGGAGAAGCACCTGGCTCCTGCCATCAGATCAGCGTGGTGCGCTGGCAGCAGTGCGCCAGCCACGTCGGCCATTGGAGGGTGAACCAACGGCAAAGGAAGACCTTTCTCTCTGTCTCTCTCTCTCACTGTCCACTCTGCCTGTCAAAAAAAATAAAAATAAAAAATAAATAAAAATAAAAATAAAAAAATATGCCATAAGCACAAACTATGAAAGAAAATATCAATTAGCTGGAGAAGTTCAAAATTTCAATATTTTTTTCTTTAAAGCACACTTATGAAAATGACAAAGCAAGTGACAAGAAGGAAGAAAATATTTACAGAACACATATCAACAAAGGCTTTGTCTCTAAAATATGTAAAGTGCTCTCACAACTCGATGTTTGAAACACACAAAAAATACAAATGAGCAAAGAATTTAGCATGAATGTCAAAAAGTTCATGGGAATATATATTATTAAAATAACTACATATTGATTCCAAGGTTTTTGTACCAAAATAAAATTTTGTTTTTCTATGAAGTTTTTTTTTTTTAATTTGATGGAGAGAGAGAGAGGAGAGCATTCCCATCTGCTTGTTCAGTCCCCAAATCTTAAATGTCTGGGGCATTCCAGGAGCCCAACACAAGTCTGATGAGCGAACTATTGAGTGAGTGGAGTACAAGGGGCCTCAGGAACTTTGTGGAAAATGTGTACGGTAGGAAGACTATGCGTGGAAAGTCAAAGCAGTTTTGCACCAGAATAAACTGATCTTTAGATTGCATTTTCCTTGAGCTTTTTGAAGTCCCCTCAATTACAGAGTACGGATTGGGATCTCATGTGCATCTCAGACAGCAGAGGCTGACAAAGACTTGTGCAAATGCGTGTTGCTAAGTGAAAGTCAAATACTGATGCATAGTAGGTATTTATTTTAAATGCTGCCACAGTAAGTGCGCTGGATGCCTCCACACCATTCCATGTCCTTCTTGGACCCTGACATTCCAGTGTGCTGCCCCCCCCCCAGCTGTCAGCATCTGCATTGCTTTCCCTGAAGGTTTTATTACTGACTCCCAGCATGGAAGCCCAGAAGTCTTGGGAAATTAGCACATGTGTTCCATTAGTCCTGGAACCAAGGATTGATTGAATCTGATGTATAAATACTCCAGGTCCCTCATCTTTCGGGTGATAACTCTGAGGCAGGGGTAGTGCACTGACAGAGCTGCCCAACGGGATGCAGCCCCAGAAGTGCACAGTGGCCATTTGCTTGAGAATGAGCCCTTGTTTGGACTTCCTTTCCCTCTCTTTCCCTTCTCCATCCCACTATTGCTTTTGCCCAGAGTCATCTCCCAGAGCACCAACTTCCAGTCTAATCCCTGCCTCAGGACCAGCTGTTGAGGGACCCCACTGGCAGGCGGCTGTTGAACGGATGGACCGTTGAGTGTTAACAAACAGAGCTAGAGGACTAGAGCACTGTGTGCTTGAAACATCAGAAGCCTTTGGAGGAGGCTGCAGAAGGAACGCATTCGACAAATGGAGAACATTCAAGGTGGGCCCTACAAATGCAATTTTGGTACAAGAATGCCTTTTGAAAAGTGAATGAATGGATGATTGCTGAATGGAATCCATGGCTAGAATTCTGTGCATTGGCCCATAGCCTTTGATCAGCATTTCTTACATGGATAAGAGGGGAGAAGGAAGGAGAGAGGGGAGAAAAGGAAGGGAAGGAGGGAGGGAGGGAGGAGAGAAAGAAAAGAGGGAAAAGGGAGGGAGGGATTTGGATAGGAGGATAATGGACAGACACATGAGTAGATGGATGGGTGGATGGGTCAATGGGCGGATAAGTGGATGGATGGATTGCAAGAAGAAAGAATAAGGAAAGAAAGGAAGGGCAGGGGGAAGAGGCCTGTAAGATCCCATTAGTTACATCCCTGTGTGTGCCTCGACTTTCCCCAGCAACATCACTTCCCTTTTAATGACACTCGACCTCAGCTCCTTTCAGCACCAGGCTCTCACCAATGCAGTCTCCTTGGCCAGGAAGGATGTTAGGTAGTGCCTCCTTACACTTTATATCTCAGCTACAAGGTTGCTATGGCAGGGACATTCTGCCAGGCTTCTCCATGGCGCCAGGTTTGTAAATAACCACGATAACTCCCACATCACCTGGGATTCCCCACTCATGTAATGAGTTGCTTAATGGCAGACTCCTTCCAAGGGAATGAAAACAGTCATCCCTACTCCTGGTGCTCAGCCCAGCACCTGGAACATAGTAAGTGCTCAATAAATATTTGATGAAGGCCCAAGTGACACAGCTTTGCAGCGGGTCTTGCTTTAACCTTAGCTCCAAAGCTTCCCTAAGAAGAGACGGGCTTCTGGGGCCCTTCACCCCCACACACATTGTTCCCACCCCCACAGCGCCCCAAACCAGCCAAATTGCAAAATGCACCCAAAAATCTGGAAAAGTCTTCCACAAGTCATCTTAGAATAGTAACAGCTTCTGTCCCAGCCAATGCTGTCACAGGCAGCTTAATTATGGTAATTAGGACCCACATTAAAATATGATTATAACATAAAATTGGAATTAGCCGTATAACACATCCAAATTTTTCGGTACGCTTATTTTCTTCCCCCTGTTAATCAGAGGGCTACAGTAAATTCAGATGGATCTGGTATAATTAAAACAGCCTGTAAGTGCCAGTGAAAACTCTAATTAGCATCTGTCTTTTGTTAAGGACAGCAAGGTGGGGAGGTATATTTTTACAGAGAACATAATCGGAGCCTTTGTGTTCCTTTTCTGGATGCCAGGTGGAGCAGGAACTGCTGTTCTCCTTCTTTTCAAGAATAGTTTTGAAACAAGAAGATGCAAGTCGTGAAGACATCTTACAAAGGCCTGAACAAGAAGTGGCTGATGTGCAGAAAAACAAGCAGTCAAACCCGGCGATTGGAGGCATGTAGCAAAGTGGTCACTGGATGGTTCTCCACTGTCTAGTGGAGCGGCTTTGAGATCAGGCCACTCGGAGATCAAGACTTCACTCTGCTATGTACTGACCATGTTATCTTCAAAGGGTTTTGTTTCCCTGTCTGAGCCCCAGTTTCCTTGTCTGTGAAATGGGAGAATAATCAAACCTACCTCTCAGGGCACTTGGGAGGATTATTGAGGTTACAGATTTCTCAGTGTGTCGTTCAGGACAAGTGTCCTTTATCCAAAAATGCATGGGAGCAGAAGTCTTGCAGAGTCGGAATATTTTTTATTTTGCAGTACTTGCATAGATACAGAGATGTCTTGGGACTAGGACCAAAGTCTAAACACAAAACGAAATTCATTCCTGTTTCATAGACACCTTATCTCCAAAGCCTGAAGATAATTTTCTACCGTATTTTTCGTGTGCCTGCGTTTTAAATGCGACCCATTGCAAGAGGTGTGGATGTGGAATTTTCCACTTAAGGCATCATGCCCAGGCTCAGAACGTTTTGGAATTGGGGTTTTTCAGATGAGGAGTTGCTACCGCCTTCATCATCATCACCACCTCCATTGACCTGACCACCACTATAATCATCATCACCATCATTGTTTTCACCTGTAGACAAAAGACCCTTGCCGATCATGCCTATCATGGCTCTGGGGGGTTTCCCAGTACAATGAGAACACCACAACGTTGGATTCAGGGAGCCTCCCAACCTGCACCACTCATAAGGGATGCGACCTCCATCATTGAATTTCTTGAAGTCTGCTTTCCCATTGGAAAAACCAGCACAACTTTCAATAAGAGATGTGGATTGTGCCTGGCACAGAGCTCATCATTTCGCCAGTGTTGGCTTCTTGGCTCCAATATCTCAGCTTTGGTGCTGAAATGTTGCAAGCGAGCATAGGATATACAACGAAGAGTTCTCAGCTTTCTAATCACCAGACCTCACTCAGAGCCATGCCCATGGCTTTCCTGGGCTGCCTCCTGGGAGACTGATGTTCTTCTGTCATGGTTTCTGCATGTGTACAAGAGACAATGGAGCTCACCCAGTATTCCATATGTTGCTGTGCATTTCCCAGTATTCCTTGTAGTCAGAGGGAGGCCATGTGATTACTTCAAACCAATAGGCTATGAGCAGAAATGCAGGGCCCCCACTGAGAGGGAGTTAAAGAGTAGTCACATGGGGTGGGCGTTGTGATGCAGCAGATCCAGCCGTCACCTGGGACACCCACATCTCATAGCAGAGGGCCAGTGTATGCCCCAGCTGTTCCGTACTGCTGCTCCGGTTTCCCGCTGATGCACCTAGGAGGCAGCAGAAGATGGCCCAAGCACGTGGGCTCCTGCCACACTAATGGGAGCCCCAGATGGAGTTCCTGGCTCCTGGCTTCAGCCTGGCCCAGCCTTGGATGTTGCAAGCCCTGGGGAGTGAACCAGTGGATGGAAGATCTCTCTTTGTCTCTCTTTCTCTTTCTGTCACTCTGCCTTTCAAATAAATGAATCTTTTTATAAAATGAGTAGCCACGAAACCACCTGCAGAGACAACAGAACTGTGAGATGGAAGTGACCAAGGCAACAAACCACTGGAGGGATGACAGCTGTCCTTGAGAGCAGCTGAAACCCACTGGACTCCTCTGAAGCCCCCGAAGGTTTGAAGTTTCTTTGCTACAACGGTATAATCTAAGCTACCCCGGTTAAAGCAGCACTCGGTCTCTGCTCTGAAGTCCTCGTGCTCTGAACATTCCAAGAGCTTGGTGGCTGTTTCCCATTCCAGACAGCTGGATCTTCCTCCAGACTAGAGTTGGATTAGGACTGGGAGGCATCTGGAATTCTGAATCCAGAGCTGTGCTGCAATGCTTATGCCTATACGGCTGGTCCCTTGGAGGTCAGGCGTCTCAGGTGACTGGGAGGAAGGGATACCGGAATCCCCAAAAACATCAGGGGCCTTGACGAGCTCATTCACAACTCTTTAGCCCCCTGCACGTATCCGTGTCATGAATATCACAGGCATCTACTGTCTGCTCTGACCACAGGCCACACCCACCTCTATTGCTGAGTCAGCACACTTCTGTCTTGAGAGTCACTCCTTGGATGCAAGCTTGCTGGGCTTGTCAATCAAAAGGCTCTACTGTCCTCTGTGCAGGAGGTAGAGGTGCATACCAAATCATCCCTTTCAAAGGCCTGGGGACAGCCCCCTACTTCTTAGAGCTTTACCTCCTTGCTGCTGTCTCTGGTCTGTTCTTCCAACTCTCCTTCAGTCTGTGAGCTAACCCATCCTTCTAACAAGGCCCTTCCACCTTCCCCTGGGTGAATTCAGTCAGCACCTGCTCCTTTCCACCACACAGCCCTAAGTCACACACAGTGACGAATTCCATTCAATGCCAATAACGTCCCCATCACAGGCTGGGGGCCTCGCTGGGCCCTGTGGCTTCACTATTCCAAGTTTGGAATGTGCTCGCGTACACATGCATGAGGCGATCATAACTCAGAAGATAAGGAAAAGACGGTTCCATGTAGTCACTCACAAAACACGCTGAGCTCCAAGCTGAGATAAAGCAGTGAGCAAAACAGATCAAAATCCCCGCCCCTGTAGGACTGACACCCTCGTTGGAAGAGGCAGTCCTGAACAGCACAGCTAACAGAACATATACTGCATGCAGATGCTGAGAAATGCCACAGGGGAGGTAAAACAGGAGAGAGGGAAGGATGGGTACGCATGGGGCCTGGAGTGGGAGAAGAGGGGTTGCACATTAAAAGCCATAGGTCAGGGACCACCCTGCTGAGAGCTGAGCACCATTTGGATAATAGAGTCCTCTGAGGCCGGCGCCGCGGCTCACTAGGCTAATCCTCTGCCTTGCGGCGCCGGCACACCGGGTTCCAGTCCCGGTCGGGGCACCGGATTCTGTCCCGGTTGCCCTTCTTCCAGGCCAGCTCTCTGCTGTGGCCAGGGAGTGCAGTGGAGGATGGCCCAAGTACTTGGGCCCTGCACCCCATGGGAGACCAGGAGAAGCACCTGGCTCCTGCCTTCGGATCCGTGCGGTGCACCGGCCGCAGCGCACCGGCCGCGGCGGCCATTGGAGGGTGAACCAATGGCAAAGGAAGACCTTTCTCCCTGTCTCTCTCTCTCACTGTCCACTCTGCCTGTCAAAAAAAAAAAAGTCCTCTGTTCTTTCATTTCTGTTTCCAAATTCTACTTATTTATTTTTTAATAGAAAGAGAAAGATCCCATTCGCTCTTCACTCCTCAAATGCCCACAACAGTCCAGGCTTGTCCATGTCAAATCCTGGAGCCAGAAACTCAATCCAGGTCTTCTATGTGAGTGGCAGGGACTCGATTTCTTGGGCCATCACCTGCTGCCTCTTCAGGGTTTGCATTAGCAGGAAGCTGGCATCAGGACCAGAAGCAGGATGGAACCCAGGTTCTGACACGGGCTGTGGTTGTCTGCACTAGCATATTAACTGCCAGGCCCAAGGTCCCTCAGCCCCTTGGCCCCTCAACTCTGTTCTGAAGAGTTGGTTTATAGGGCTGACATTTAATAAGCACACAATTAACATCAGCTGGAAAGCAAGAGCCAAGGAGTTGCCACGCAGATGGCAAGTCAGCGCTGGAGCTGGGTGGCAGCAACCATCCTAAGCCATCGCCCTGGGGCTGCAGCATCCCCGAGGCCCCAGGCGAAACTCCTCCCCCTGCAGGCCCTGGAAACTGCTGATGCTGCGGCCTCAGAGCCCTACCTCCACAGTGCTGGGTGCTCCAGTTAGGTCTGTCTCATCCTGCTACTTCTGCCACCCACCTTCTGCTCAGGAAGGGGAGGGGTGGGGGAGAGAGAGAGAGCGAGAGGGAGGGAGTGGGAAAGGGAGGGAGAGAGAGAGAGAGAAAGCATACTTCTAGCAACTCCAGTTCTTCCCTGCTGCCCCCACCCTGCCTATATTTGAGAAAGATCAGGAGCATGGGTTTGAGACAGAGGTGGGTCTGGGTTCAAATCCTGGCCCTGCCATTGCCTGAACAGCATTCTCTGAGTCTTAATAACACCGACCACGTAGGTTAAAGTGAGGGTCGTGATGTGACCCAGCAAAAGCTCCAGGTGCTCAGTCAACATTAGCTGCTGCCATTGTCACTCTAATCAGGCACAAGGATCTGGGTCCAGTCTCTGCTCTGGGTCCCTGGGTTCCATGGCGGTGAACTCATCCCCAGAGAGACCACGGATCCAGCACATTCACTCAGAGCCATGGCCATGGCTCTGAACTTGAGCTCAGTGGCTCTCCGCCTGGCTGCACGTTAGAATCTCTTGGGGAGCTTTAAAAAAAAATACAGACGTTTCCACCCACTCCAGAGTCCAATTGATTAGTGTGGGTGCTACCTGCACATCAGGATTGCTAAAAGCAGCTGAGGTTGAGAAGCCTTTCCCAGGCCTTTAATTTACACCTCCCTCCTCGCCCCAACACACATTTATTCCCAATGAATGAGGTAGACCCAGATGCTGTGCCCTTTGGTTTAAAAAGCCTTTGTCCAGTATCTGCAGTTGGCCCTCTCAGTGTCTGCCGATTCTGTATCCCTGGACTCAGCCAACCACAGATCAAACGTATCTGAAAAAAAATGTTGCAAATGTATTGAACACTTAAGACTTTTTTCCCCTTGTCATTACTTCCTAAATGATACAGTGTAACAACTATTTACATAGCATTTACATTGTATGAGGTAGCCTAAGTAATCTACAGATGATTTAAAATACATGGGAGGATTGCTTCAGTTCTAAGCAAGTGCAATGGCATTTTATACAAGGGACCCACGGATTTTGGGGTCCATGCATGGGAGAGGGGGTCCCAGGGTCTTGGAATCAGTGGCCTGCAATCCTGGAGGACAACTGGACAGTGGCCCTGGAACATGGCCAGATGTTGAGCAAGACTCTGTCCCTTCCCTCAATTCTCTTGAGCCCCCCCCCATGGTGGGGGGTCTCACAAGGAAAGAATGGGAAGCTCAAGGGGACCCTGGGCTTGGGG
Source organism: Oryctolagus cuniculus (assembly GCF_051225735.1). Classification (NCBI taxonomy): domain Eukaryota; kingdom Metazoa; phylum Chordata; class Mammalia; order Lagomorpha; family Leporidae; genus Oryctolagus; species Oryctolagus cuniculus. The sequence continues at coordinate 24,063,588 of NC_142887.1, forward strand.
AGGAGGGCAGCCCACCCAGAAGCGGTGAGGAAGGACAGGACTGCAGCGTCCCACCTATGCCACAACTTGAAAAAACTTGCAACAATTGGCCCAGCAGGAAATTGGGACAGTGTGAGAGAGAAAGCCGTGGGATGTTTACAGCTGCACGGAGACCCCCGGCCTTCATATGGTGGGCTCTGGGGAGCCAAGGGAAGCCACAGGGAAGGGGCAGCTTTCACAGTGCCAGGAGCTCTGGGCATCCAGGAAAGGAAAAGACAATTCTTACCCAAGCGGTTTTCTCCCACTCCCTGCCATCATGGAGAAACCTGAGAACCTCACCGCCACGGAAACAGGCAGAGAAGCAAACAGTGCACGCGCTGTAGGAAATTGTACATAAAGGCTGTTTATTTTTCATACCATTATTTTAATAGGTGGGGATGGCAGTGACAGACCGCAGAAGCCCAGGCTTTAATGGGATGCTCACGTTGCCTTCTCTTGAAATGACTTGAAAGGCTCACAGCCATTCAGACATCAGCACTTAGATCTTGTCTGGCTGGGAACCCCCGCTGGGTTAGAATCCCACTACCAGGGCAGATCATCTGCTGGCATCTCAGAAAGGCTGTATGGCCAAGTGGTTACAGACACAAGCAGGAGGTCAGATGGTCCTAGGTTCAGGTCCCAGTTTTGTCCCACATCCTGATTGGCAAATATGGGTGAATTTCATCACCCTCCCTCCTCCTCCAGCCCCTCCCCGAGCCTCCATGGATGCATCTGCAAAGTAAAGATGCATTCATTCATTCACTCGAAATTTAACAAGACTTCATTGCAAAACTCCTATGTGCTGTGTGCTGAAAAAAAAAAAGGCTCTTTCATTCGTGGGCGTAATTATCTAGTGGGAGAACAGAGATTATACACCTGCAAACACCAATAAATAAGAAAGATAATTTTCTATAGTGATATGCACTAAGAAAGATTTAAAAGCAAGGGAGTCCTCTTGAGAAGGTGCCATGCTAGCTGACCGCAGAAGAACCAGAGAGGGACAGCTCTTTCGATAGCAGAAGGGAAAGGCCTTTAGGCCAGAGGCACAGCTAACAAATGGCCCAGGAAGATATGAAATTGGGATATTTGCAGCCAGAGCTTTCTAAAGGGAGGCACAAGATAAGGCCAGACAGGGAGAAGGGGCCAAAGTAGGAGGATCTCCTAGGTAGGGTAGGAGTCTGTGTTGTCATTACTAGCCTCCCAGTGTGGTGATGAGAACCAAACAGCTCACTCTACACAGCTGCTTATGAAGTTAGCTTCTTCCCTCACTGGGAGAGCTGTGATAGAATCCACCGCGTCTCAGCAGTGGAAGATGACACCACTGAATCACTGAATTCCAGAACTGGAAGATCATTTTTCCTATGGGTGAACTAAACATCAGAGAGGGCAAGGAGTTTGCAGAAGCCACACAGGAGTTAGTAGGGAAGGCTCTGGGTTTTCTGACTTCCACACCCTGTCCTGTGGGCTCCAGGGCTACAGCCCATGCTATGCTGCCCTGGCCTCACCCCTGCTGAGGCAGGGCTGTGGTCTCTCCTGGGGACCAGCATAGTGTAATGGAAAAGGCCAGCACCAGTGCTCTCTCCTCAGTGTGGGCTTCTCCATCTGGGAGCATAGAGTCCCCTTCTCCCTCCCCGCACTGCCCTCCTGGGCACAGAGGCTGAGCTTTGGCTGGGGAGCCCTGAGAAAGGACAGGGTATTGATCAGCAGGCGTCTGCCCCAGCCTAGCCTTTTCAGTATTCCGTACTGAAGCGAATGGTGAGAGGTGAGAGGAAGGTGAAGGGCCAAGGAATGTTTCTGGAATTGAACAGAACACGGCTGCCTTGGCCAATTCCGGGCGAAGCGAGTTCCATGAAAAATGGATTCGATTGGCCAGGTCCCTGATGGGTTTGGGAGTTTTATTCTGCCCACTTAGCCCCAGCTGGACTTCCCTGTGGGTCTACACCTTCAGAAACACACATGGTGAGCTCTGTGACACAAGGGCTTGCTATAGCATCTGTGCTTCATTCTGCCACTTGCAATGTGTCTGCTTCATTAGCATTGCTGTCATTTATTAAGCACCTGTTACAGGCCAAGAAGTCTTTTCAGCAATGAATGGGCATCTTCTCCCGAACTCCCACCCCCACCCCCAGAAATAATCCTATGGGATAACTACTAATATTTCTCACATTGCATAGATGTCAAGGTTACTCATCCAGAAGGAAGTTCAGACTCAAACTCAGCTGTGGCAAACTTCAAGGAAACTTGCTGAGTCCAAAGGACACAGGTGCACTGGAGTTCCCCCAGCATCCAAGCCTTAGAATAGCCCATAGGCAAGCGCTCCTATGCTGACGATGTGGGCTGTTTTCCTTTGTGGTCTGAAAAAATGTACACATCCCAGTTTTTAATGCCAACAGAGTATATAAATACACTCAGCATCTTTCATTGATTTTTTTTTTCTCACCTTTGAGGCCCAAGGACACAACCCTTACTCAGGAAAATCTCCCAGCCAGGCTCGCAGGAACCTGGCTGTGACACCCCATCTGGTCCAACATATTTGCCCCTCACTCGGAAGCTCCTTTACATCCCCGGTTTTCCTTCCCTGTCTGGCCAGACAAGCCCCTGGAGAATGCAAATCCGTCTTGCAGGCTCACTTTGTATTCCGCAAACTTTCCATCTGAAAATAAAAGCATTGTCTCGCTATCGAATCTCTATTGTGCATGGATATTTCTCCAGAGCCAAGGCAGGTAGAACAGACAGACCAAGCATTTCCAAGGAAACCAAAGGGGGCATAATTGCTTCCTTCCAGGTAATGTGGGTACACTGGATGGGGCTGGCTGTGGTCACAGGTGATCACTCCCTTGTTAGCTGCTGGCCAGAGTGATGCAAAGAACAGCTTCCTCCAGGAGGCTGTTCAAGCTGACCTGCAAGTTATGAAGCCCAGGTTAAAAGCAGAAAATGGAGACACTGACTGGATATGCTGTGTTCCCCTGGAGTGTTTGTCTCCAGGGTTGTACTATACTGGAGGAGTTTTTTAAATCTTTCTTTTTCCTTCTCTTATCTTGAAGATGTCTTTTATGTTTCATTTTTACTCCAAGACAAGACATTTTTTACCTTTCACTTTTCTCCTAGTGATTAAAATCTGTCCAACAAGCAGATGCTCCTGAGAGGGATATGAGATGATGGGTTAGGATGGGGCAGGTGTGTGTATGAAAGCCAGGCTTTGATGGGGAGAGGAGGCACCGTCTGATAACTCAGAATCAAACCCCTGATTAATTAGGATCTGTGTAGACAAAGAAATAGGATCACAGGGCAGGAGCTTGGCACCAAAGCTAACGTCACCTGGGGTGCCCAAATCCCATAGCCGAGTGCCTGTGTATGAGTTCCACCTCTGCTTCCATCCCAAATTGCTGTCAGTGTGCCCCCTGGAGGGCAGAAGGTGGTGGCTCAAATGCATGGGCCCCTGCCAGCCTTGTGGGAGATCCAGATGGCGTTCTAGGCTCCTGGCTTTGTCTGGCCCAGTCCTGGCTGTTGTGGGAAGTGAACCTTCAGGAAATGGAAGATCTCTTGCTCTCTGTCTCTCTGCCTTTCAAAAACTAAAAGTAAACAAGTAAATACATATTACAATGGAAACGGATCACAGACACATGACAGCCACTACCCTTCATTGCAGCTCCCGTGTTCCAGTCCCAGGATCCTGCACGCCTTGCATGTCTTCTACACAAAATGGGCTCTGCTCCAGCCTGCACCCTGCTGTCTCCCTCTCATCATGAACTTCTCTGCTTAAATGTCTCCCATTCTGGGAGGCCACCCCCCAATCAGTCAACAAGAACTTGCCTTCTTTGCTCTGAAATATCTTGCTTCATCGTCCTCATAGAATTTAGAGTTCTCCAGAATTCTTATGTGTTAAACATTCTACTGCTTAGTGCTCAGCTGTACAAGGTAAGCTCTAGAGAGCAGGATTTTTTTTTCTGTCGTATTCACTGATGTGTCTCCAGAATCCAGAACAGGGTCTGGCACATAGTTGCTACCCAAAACATATTTGTTGAAAAAAGAATGGATTGATGGATGGTTGGATATGTGGATGGGTGGATGGATGGGTGGGTGAGTGGATGGATGAATAGATAGATATATGGATGAACAAATGGATAAAAGGTTTCTATTATGCACACAATCCCAAGTGTTTTGTGACATTCATCTCACTTAAATGATAGCTTCTTACTGAAACGGTTTTGAGAGGGTTAAGTCAGTGATTCAAGATCATACAGCTGTTAGTATGAGAAACTGTTCAAATTGCAATCTGTCAGATTTCCAAAGCCACACTTTTTATTTTTTTAAAGAAGATTTATTTAAGTATTTGAAAAGCAGAGTTACAGAGAGAAAGATAGAGACCAAAAGAGATCTTTCATCCACTGTTTCACTCTCCAAGTAGCCTCAAAAGCTAGAGCTGAGCCAGGCCCAAGCCAAGAGTCTAGAACTCCATCCAGGACTCCCACATGGGTACAGGGGCCCAAATATTCAAACCATCTTCCACTGCTTTCCCAGGCACATCAGCAGGAAGTTGGATTGAAAGAGGAGCAGTCGAGACTCAAACCGGTACCCATATGAAATGCCAGTGTCACAGGTGGAGGCTTAACCTGCTCCACCACAATGCCACCAGCCCCAAAGGCCAGGCTTTCAACCACTTTTCCCTTCTGCCTCCGTTGACAGAGAACATTAATCTTGAAAGGGATTTGGGTCCTTATGTTGACAGATTTCATCAGATTGTCAGCCCGAGAGTGCAAGAGATGGAGTCTGTCCATAGCACTACTCAACAAGCAGCAGGTGCTTACACGACATTTGTGAGTAGATGGATAGATAGATGGAGGAGTCAATGGGTGGATGGATGGATGCATGCATGGATGGTAGGCTGGAAAGAAGGTGGAAGGAAGGAGAGGACAGAAAAGGAAAGGGGACATGTATGGGTAGGTAAACAGGGAAACAGAATGCAGGGAGCCTGGGGCCTCACTGAGGATCACATAAGAAATCAACAGAGGAGACATCAGAACTCAGGACCCTTGTGGCAGTGCTAATCCTCCCACCACAGCAAACACTGAGAACAGAATTGTCTTCCTTACCGTCTAAGGAGTTACAAGCACAGTGATAATTGCTCTGACCGTGTGCCAAAGCCTGGGCTAAATGCCTTCATCCATCCATTCATGGTATCCTCTCCATAACCCTCGGAAACAAGGGCTGTTGAATTCCCTCGTGCCACAAGGACGTTATCCACTTTTGTCAATCACTGCACTTGAAAACTGTTATTTTTATCCCTGCTCCTCTGAAGAGGAGAATAAAGCTCCGAGAGGTTAAGTGACTTGTCCTTGTCATCCTACAAGGAAAAGGTGAGGCAGGCCGGGTCTGACCCTTTGTCTCCACTGGACTAATTTTAACTAATTCAGCATCAGGGCCAGTGCATGGCACAGCAACATAGGTGGACAGAATAGCGGGCATGCATCATCTCCTCCACAGGAAAGCTGGAATCTTACCCCAGGGCAGCGCTGGGAAACGGGAAGTCCACCAGGATGCAAGAACCTAGCCCAGAAGTACGTGCCTGGTGGTGATGGAGAGAGCACAAGCCTAGGCAAAAGGTAGACCAAGTATATGTTGTTGAGCAAATCACTTTGCCCTCCCCTGGAACCTATTTCCCCATCTGTAAAATGGGTACCTCAGTTGTGAAAGGGAAAGATTTGCATCTGCAGCCTGCTCTGGTCCCTCGCAGAATTCTGTTCCCATTGTGATATTTTGAGAACAGAAAAAAAAAAGTCCTGGTATTTCTCCTAGAAAATCCCCTTACATTCCCAACATCATACTTTCAGATTCTCCAGTGTGACCCCATTGTCTCTGTGCTTTCCTTCATGCATCTCTCTGTCTGCAAACAGTAAATAAATCCTTGCCCATGAATTCCATGGACTGACGGCTTGTGATGTCACTTCTACCATAGACACTTGCATGCAAGCAATGACCTCCCAACACTCTGCCCAAAAGAAGTCTTTGTGCCCTGCTGCTCATCAGGAACTGTGGAAGCCAGGGGATTTCCACCCGGTCAACCACAGAGGCGACCGCGGGATTCCCAGGGAAGCGGCGTGGTGGAGGAAATGGCTCCGACTCTGGACCCAGAGCTGGCCTCTACTCTGCTGCCTCCCACCACTTCCTGGCTGAGCGGCCCCCACTGGACAGGGATGCTCTGTAGGGCTCAGGAACTTACCTGTCAGATGGAGGTTGCCACACCCGACAGCTGTGATCACTATGAAATCGAGGAAGTGGGCACTCTTGGAGATGCCCACAAATGGTCGCGCGCTTGGAGTCCGTCTCTGTTTCTGTCACTCACTTTCTCTCTTCCCCCTTTGCCTTCATCCTCTTTGCTTCTCTCTGTGTCATTCAGCAAGCATGGCTGAGCACTCACTGCACCCCAAGCAAGGTCAGTCCTGACAGAGCCGGCAGGCTAACACAGCAAAGCAGTGGAGAAGCCAGCCCTTGCCCACTCCCTGCCTCAGTCTCCCCACTTAGAACAACAAAGTGGCTTTCTCCAGCCTAGGATAGGATTTGATTGATGATTCTCTGTCTCCCGGAGCCTGACACAAATCAGACCTATAGTGAGTGGTCTGTGCAAGGACACTGTGTGGTTGGATGGGTGGGTGGATGGGTGGATGGGTGGGTGGATGGGTGGATGGATGGGTGAGTGGATGGGTGGGTGGATGGGTGGGTGGATGGATGGGTAGATGGATGGATAGACAAATAGATGGACGGATGGATGGGTGGGTGGATGGATGGACAAATAGATGGATGGAAGGATGGGAAGCAGCATGTGGAGGGTCTTCCGCACCCTGGGTCAACCTCCCTCCCCGCTCCTGTCCTCCCCCCTCCCTCAGCGCTGCCCTCCCTCAGTGGTTCTTCCTAGAGACTCCTTGCCTCACCCCATTGCTGCCTGCAGCCTTCTCTCCATCTGCGCCCTCTGCAGTATGGAGAGAGTGTGGCAAGGTGGGCCCAGGGAAGCAGAAGGTGTCTAAGTTGGGGTGAGAGGCTGAGGGAGCCTGCTGGATCTGGGCAAGGCGGTCAGACTCCGGAACGTGTCCAAGCTCATCCCCTCCTCACCCCTTGGCCAAGGCCTGTCCCCAGGTAGCTGCTTGTCTGTACCATCACCTCTATTTGTGGACAAAGAGCAACTGGCTTGATAATCAAAGCTAGGCAGGACAGCAGAGGGTGGGCCTTGGAGTCCAGCTCAGGGGGGCTAAGGGGGCTGGGCAGGCTGCAGGATGAGGCAGGGGGAGCTCCAGTTAGAACAGGGATGCATCCATGCATCGGAGGCTTCACTTTCAGAGGGGCCCAGAACCGCAGGTCACTGGATACACAATTGCTTCTAGCGAGATTCACAGCTCTCGCCGGATTCACTGAACTGGAGACTTTCTAGGTTACAGGGCCTCGTTGTACAAACCCCTGGGCACTGGCGGAGGGCGGGGGCAGCTCGGGTCCCCCACCCCCGGCCCTTTGAGAACTGCAGCTGGGATGAGTCTGGAAGGCTGGGCAAAGCCGCGGGCTGCGCTGGGCTCGGTCGGTTCTGAGCGCTCCATCTCACCTCCTGCAAAACGGTCAGGGCGCTCGCTCCCTGGCCTCGCAGCGCCGGGCAGGGCTGCTGTGCGCACCAGCGGGCAGGGGAACCGCTCGGCCCCGCAGGGACGCAACGGGGATTGGCGTTAAACTTTACAGGGCAGACGGGCCGGCGGCCAGAGGCGGAGGCTGGCACCCCTGGCGCCGCGGCGGCCCCTGAACCTCGCTGCCCGCCCCCTCCCTCCCTGCACTCGCTCGGCACAGACTCGGCCCCAGCCCCCTCCCTCCTCCCGCTCGCTCCACGCTCGCTCGCTCGCTCGCTCGCCGGCTCCTCCTCACTCGCCCGCCCGCGCCCGGCGCAGCTCGGCCAGAGGGATCGCGGGGCTGAGCGCGCGTCCGCCCGGGTGCTCCAGAAGCTGCCCTGGCCCGCGGCCCGCTCCGTCGCTCCTGCCTTGCCTCGCTCGTCCGCTGCGTCTCTCCCTCGGCCCCCGGCTCCCGCGCCGTCCGCCCGCCCCGCAGCCCGCGGCCCCGCGCGTCCCCAGCAGCCACGATGCCCGCGGCCCGGCCGCCCGCCGCGGGACTCCGCGGGATCTCGCTGTTCCTCGCTTTGCTCCTGGGAAGCCCGGCCGCAGCTCTGGCGCGAGGTAAGCGCCCCGGAGGAGCCGGGCCGGGAGGGGGCAAAGTTGCCGCGAGTGCGGGGCGGCCTGGGGTCGCGGCGGACCCGCACGATCCACGCCTCACCAGCCGTGATGGGACGCGCCGAGACGGCTGCCCGAATTCAGGGCTGGGAACCGCATCCCCTCGGCCCGAGCTGACGGGAGTGTGGAGGCGGGTATGTGTCTGAACGGCTGGGGCGCTTCCCTGCTTGGGCTGCGGGTGCGGGCTCTCTTTCTGTCTTCTCCGGCCGCGGGGTTGTCTCTCCTTCGCTTCCCCAAACCCCAGATTCCCGGAGCTATCTGCAACCGCACCCAGGGCTGGGTGCCAGATAACGCACTCCCTCTTTCGCGGAGAGAGGGCAGGAACGGAGTGGGGGTGGGGGACAGCGGCGCAGGACAAGACTCCGGTAGGGCGCCTGGGGGGCGTCTTGGAACCGCTCCCTCGCTCTCCGGGACCCCCTCGCTTTCGTGGGTTCAGGCTGCCCCAAGAGGCCAGGCTCCTGGATGGAACCCACCCAAGCGTTAGGAACTGGACTTGGGTGTGGCTTTCGCTGGAAGCTGAGGGGAGGGGACTTTGCGACCCCAGGACTTGGAAGAGGAGGCACAAGGGAGGTCAGGTGGGAGTCAGGCACAGGAGTGGAGTCCCCTCCCCACACGCACAGCCTAGCATCTCTGATCACTGCTGGGAAGGGGGAGGGTGCTGGTTTCACCCACCACGTGCTTCCTGGGTGAGAAGGGGGGGGGGGGTCCAAGTTTAGAGGAGAGAGGCAGCCACTGTTTTCAGGACCCAGAGCTGCAGTTTTCCCACAGGGCCGAGGTCCCCCAGGAAAAGTTGTCACAGGAGGAGGGAAGGAGCTGGAAAGGAAAGGGCAACGCCTAACTCACCCCAAGCTAACCTCAGGAGCAGAGCCCTGAGGGTTTGGCCAGGCCAGCAGGAAACTCTGAGAGCCCCAGGGAACCTGGTGAGAGCACAGGACCTCACCTTCTCGCAAGGAACGGCAGGTGGCTGCAGGGTCTGGCCACGGGGGGGGGGGCGCGCACCCTGCTTGTCCGGAGGCTGGTCACGGTCATGTACACCTCTTTCTCCCCCAGCACCTGAGGACTGATGGGGGCCGGTCTTCTCTGGGGAGTTCAGGACCCCCAGTGCCTGCACCTGCTTTCAGCACCGAAGGCCGCGGACAGCTCTCAGCTCCGTGGAGCCCAAGCTGTGTCCCCTTTCCCTTCAACTCTCACGCACAGCCCGGGGTGCCCTCCTCAGCATAAATCAGGCATTTGATCTCCCACCCCTTCTCTTTCAGCTTGGAGCTCAGAGTGCAGAGTAAAGGAAATAATTGAGCACCTTTTGTTTAGCAAAGCCTATCATTAAAGAAACACCTCCCCCCTTTTATGAGACTGTGATGTTCACAATTTACACCAAGCCTGGACAGTTTCTCCAGGAAAGATAGGGAAGCGTTTCCACCGCAGCACGCCCTTTCTTGATTGGCTGTCTCTCTGCAACAATGGCTGGGTGGCCTTGAACTGGGTCCAGGTCCCCTTCCCCCACCCCACCCCCTTTGAATCTGTGTTGTGACTAACACACACAAAACAATAACAACAAAAACAACAAAAAACAACCCAAAGCTACCCAGTGGCTTGCTGGCTTCGCTAAAGTGATCCTCCACCCCCCCCCCAAGGGAGTGCATTCTTCAATACACCACCCTTCAGGAAAAATGTCTTAATAGCCTGCATAGACAAGGATTGCATCCTGGCTTCCTTCGGGGTATGTGTGTGGAGAGGGTGCGTATGTCTCTGCGTGTGTGTTTGATTTTGAAGACATTTCATCTTATTTTTTCCAAGTGCTTGACACTATGGCTTGCCAGCATATATTTTTAATTAACTTCTGGTCACCACCAAATTAAAGTCAACTGATGCAGTCCTGGGGAAGGCTCATTAATACGCATGTGGTTCTGACTCCAAGACTCTGAGTCATAATGAGGGAACGGGGGCAGCCGACGAGCATTGCCAATTCTGATGGTGCCCTTGGAAACAATTGACCTTCCACAATAAATTCTCTTTTTCCCTTGGAGCTTGGTACCCACGAATGTCAGCTGGAGAACCAGGCACCTCATTCCGTGCTGCAAGCTAGTCCTGTTTGTGGTGGAGTGAGGGGATGTGTGAATACTTGAAAGGGACTTGTTGCTACATTTATATGCAGGTCACGTGATTCTCTGGGCCATTTTGCTGTAAGGCATGAATAAGTATAAAGTGTAACTTGTTTTTGAAGAGGCTCCTCATTGTCTAAGATATGCACATGGGGAATAATTGTGGCTACGTGCTAGGATTGCAGAGTTTGCCCATAATTTCTTTTCTTTTTCTCTTGAATTAATAAAGCAAATTCAATATTACTCGACAAGACTTGAATTCGCTGCTTCCCTTAGTCTCTAATGGGCGTTGTGATTCAATTCACTTAAAGACCATTTTCGTTATGGGTTGCTGTTCTTTTGCATGGAGTTTTGATCACCCCTGCCAGGGGCCACTTTCTCTCCAAGCTTGAGGGATTGTTCTGTGCTTATATGGCTCAGGTGGGCTTTAGGGAAAACCTTTCGTTCCTCTTCCAAAGCAAAAGGATGTTTGACTTCTTTTCTCGTTTCTGCTCACAAGTCCATTCCTGCAAACTCTTCAAAAGGACTCAGCTGACTGCACCCTCCTATTTTTGGACCACAATGCCTGCAACATGACCATGGTACAGAGTTCCACTAGGGGTGCTCACAGCTAAAATGAAGGGCAGAAGGGCAGAAGAGAGGTAGAATTCATTGTGTGGAACCACCAGGCATGTACAGTGGCAAAGGTTAGCAGAACGGAGCTGTCATTCAACCTAAAGGTGGCCTCACCACCGTCGCTGCCATCCTCCATTCCGCTCACCACCCAGAGTCAGAGAGAAATCATTGGTGATTCTTGGCACATGCAACAAAAGAGAATACAAGGTGTAAAGACGGCAGAAGAAAGGCATCGCTAGAATATAGAGTCCAACTGCCCTTTTGTGGTTTCCTTCCTGAAGCCAAGTTGTTAAACGCTGAAGCTGTGGCAAGGCTATTCAGGGAAGTTTGGCTGAGCTCGGCATTGGCACTTTACAAGGTTCAAGAAAAGACATATTGTGGGTTTGCAATTAGAGCAATCTCAGAGCTGAGTTCGTTTATATATATACAACCTTCAATGGGGCCATCTTCTCTGAGCCTCTATTGTACTGTCTGTGGGATGGGGGCAGGAGAAAGGAGGCTGGTGGTGCCCCTTGCAATGATGTTTTCAAAGATTATGTAATGCATGTCAAGGCGCTGGTGAGTAGGTGCTCAAGTAACGCTGATGCCCTCTTCCTCTACTTTTCAAAGTGCAAACTGCATCTATTAGCAGGCTCCAAGAGAGTAAATCCTTGAAGGTGGAGTGAATCTCCCTTTAGCATAAATATTGGGATAAATTAGGACAAAGAAGGAATGGAGATGGGGAGTAGGTAGCCTTGGTTACCTATAATGGGTCTTCAAAAAGTTCATGGAAAACATGTCTTATAAAAAAGCTAAGCAGGGTGGGCTTTTGGTGCAGTGCTTCTGATACCGTTCGGATGCCTTCACCCCAGAGAAGAGAGCCTGGTCCCAGTCGCAGCTTCTCTATTTCTGATCAAGCTTCCTGCTAATGAGCACCATGGGAGGCGGCGGTGATGGCCACCCACGTGTGAGGCATGGAATGAGTTCCAGGCTCCTCCTGGCTTTTTCCTAGCCAGGCACTTGGGGAATGGATGGATCAGCAAGTGGGAGACATTTCTCTGTCTCTCTCTCTCTCTTTCTCTCTTCTCCCCCCTTCCAAATAAACTAAAAACCAAATAAGTAATTAAAAAAAAAAAAAAACAGGGAACATGATGCATGGACTGCAAAATTTTTGCACCAAAACAGACATCTTTTAATTCAATTTTCTACCAACTCTTTGAAGTGCCCTCGTATACGCTGCCTGGGGCAGGAGTGAAATTGTACTTTTCTGGCGCGGATGCCCTTCCTTGAGCCAAGTTCAAGGTGCCACAAGATTCTGTGTCTGGTGAGGGTCCTTTGCCTGGGGTGCAAGGGGCCCCTTTGTAGCTGACGCCGTGCCCGTGGCTGAGAGGCACAGTAACTGTGATCTCCCGGCTGTTGCTGGTCCCAGCGTGGAGACTCTGCTCTTGTGACACCACCGAAACCTTGTTGCTTCTCCAGGGCTCCACTCCAAGTTGCATCATGCTGGAGATGGGAGAGTGACACAGACCTTCGGTCCATAGTGCTCTGTGTGCGGTGGACCCTAGGCTGGGTGCTGCACACAGAGCAACGGGCTGAGGTTTCCACCCCACCACTGGCAGCTTAGTGAGAGATTTGCAGGTGAGCTTCCATTATCCCTGCTGTGTGACGAGTGCTCAGACAGGGGGATATCTGAATGTGCACAGGTATACAGGTGGGTGTGTTTAATTCCCACCTGGGCTGCCCAGTGAAGGCTTCCCGGAGGAGGCGGCATTTTAGACAGCCCTGCAGGGATACAGCAGTCACTAGTAGCCAGAGGAGAGATTTCTACAGTGGAGGAGTGAACACCTTGAAGCAGGATTCACTCTGACAACCCATCACATCCTCGTGGAATCAGAGAGAGGGAAGCGGGAGTGAGTGGGAGAGCAGGGAAGCAGGTGTCCAAGCCCACCCTCAGCACTGCTGTCCTGCTGGCTGTCCTCTCCCCCGCCCCCACCCCTCAAGGGCTCCATAGCTGAGAGCTGGAACAAAGGGCCGTGAGCCGCGGTGCTCGCTCTTGTCCACTAGAGGTGGTGATGACACTGAAACAATCTTCCGCGAAGGCAGCGAGACCCAGGTGCGGAGCACACACAGCGCCCCGCAGGGCCCTGGGTAAATGCGGCTTTCCTGGAGCTGCAGATTTGCATAATCCTCTGGTTCTATAGTTCGGAAGAAGCAGCCCTTAGGTGGGCCTTGGGTGGGGAGGGGGAGGACCCCTGGGAGGAGAGGGGGACAGGATGGTGAGCTGGGAGATCGGAGGACCTGCGCAATATAATTTCCTAATTCCCAAGGAGAACTGGGTCTGAGCAGTGAAAATAGCATGCACTGTGTGTTGATTTTAGAATAAGTGGTTTGCTATGGATTTCTGCCGAGCACCCTCGCCATGGCCACTCGAGAGAGATGCAATTATCGGTCGCATCATTGGAATTAGAGAAATGGAGGCTCAGAGAGGGGAAGAAATGCACCTAGCATCGCAAACACCAAGAAGGGATTGCAGTCCAGCACCACACGCAGGCCTCACCGGGATCTGGTAACACCAAGTGTTGTAGCCATTGGATCAGAGTTTTTGCTAAACGAATACATTACAGCCGCTTTTGCCACAGGCTGTCAAAAGTAGGTAGCGATGAAAGATGATGGATGTGTTCATTTATTCCACTATATTCATCATCCATGTAGGAGGGTGCGTCAAAAGTTTGGAGAAAATGGAACTAAAAAGGCAAGTTTATTTGGGGGGTCAAAAATTTGTCATTAAAACTCATGCCTACAGAGGTCTTCAAACAGTTCATAGAAAATGTACACTGTGCAAAAAGCTATGCATGGATTTAAACATCTTTTTTTTTTCATCAAAATAACCTTCTTTCTTAATTCCATTTTTCTATGAACTTTGTGAAGTCTTCCTGTACCAGGAGATCCTCCTGTGCAGGGAGATGGGTGCCATGGAGAAGGCCACAGGCCCCACGTACCCCCTGGAAGACTAACCATGACACTGCTGCTTTGCACGTGTGACCAGCCTGCTCTGAGCTCTTCCTGTACTCTCTCACATGGGTCTGTCAGGCACTGCCACCCGCTGGGTGTCACGATGAGGAAAGTTATTGGCGCTTTCTCAGGGTCTCATGGGCAATGAGTGGTGGAGTCAGAATCCAACCCAGGGTTGGGTGACTCCAGCATCCAGGCTCCTAGATGCTGGGATATGAGGTGTGGGTATCACACAGCCATGGAGAACTGGCGCAAGCTGAGAAACCAGACGGTGAGTGTGCCCTCTGGATGGGAGATGTTTTCTCACCCAAGGGCCAGTGCCAGTTGTCCCAGGAGAAAAAGGCTCATGCAACCGCCTCCATTCTTGCCGTCTTGGTTTCTGGATGATGCATTGTTCTAGTCATAATCACACTGCCTGATCATCCTGGGAGAATGTGTAGCTGGTTGTCTAGAGAAGATTGTATAAAATTGCTGGCCATGATCTTGGGCCATGTGCTTTAGTTCTCTGAGCCTATTTTGGCCTGACGTATAAAATGGGAGGGTTCTATCTATCTAGCAAGGCTAGGCATCATTTGCTGTTAGTGTATATTATATTATATGCTAATATTGTATACATTATGTCTTCCTGTTAAGACGAGCCAGCATCTGTGGATGTGCCTAGTTCATCACAAACACTCAATTAAAAAAAAAATGTGACCACTATTCACCTGAACTCTTATTCACCCTTCAAAACCCCATCCCTAATTCTCTTCGCTGTAAAACCTCCTTTTGCTTTTCTCCTCTCTGTGCCAGTTATGCGTGATCCTCAGGGCCCCCTCACATGCCTTCCCTCGATTGTGGTTAGCTCATGCACTGATAATGCACAAATTACCCATTCACATGCCTTCCTTCTCCTGGACAATGACCTCACAGGGAGCCCTAACCGGTTCTTATTCATCCATATTTCCCTTAGCTCACATCTATCCCAGTGAACGTGCCAACCCAGGTGTAAAGCTATGCTAAATTACCTCTCATCTTAATCTTCCTTGTGTGTAGAGGCACTCATCACCCTGAGATCTGAATCGAATTCCCGGTTCGTCCTCCTTCAACTGTGTGGTCTTAGGCCACCTCAATAAGCTTTCATTCCTGATCTGGAAAGGGAGTTCCACCTTGTAGCATGGCTAGGAGGAAAATCAATGAGCTAATAGATGTGAAATCACTGAAGACCTCAACAGAAAAGGAGAGGTAGAAAGAAAAATTCAAAGAGGAAGAAGGAGATAAACATACCTCGTAAAGAGAGCACACACCTTGTGCAAACACAGGACCACAAGATGGCCTTTCCACCACACTCCTCAAAGCCATCTTTCTTTCCAAAGGAAATAGTAGGTGCAATTTTTCACCCTGTGTCTGAGTTCACTGCAAAACAGAACCTTTGCAAACACAACACTGGTCATTATAGAATCTGCCTTCTCTTAGGTCGCTGACAGCGGCAAAAATAGCTAAAAATTGGGCAAAGCATAGCAAAATGTGTAAAGCCCAGACTTTAGAATAGAACAGCCTGACTTTATTAACTCTTTTGCTTATTGTTAGATGCCTGTCCTTGGACAAGCCACTTCGTCACACAGCGCCTTGCACAGGGACCCTGGACCCACCTCCCCACCCTACCAGGGATAATGCGATGTTGGGGAGGGGCTACAGCAGTTACCCTAGTGCTTGCTGGTGTCTCCGATCTTAGTCAGATCACAGTGGTTCTTTAGGACAGCCCCACATCAATTCTCACCCAAATGCTTTCGTCTGATTGAGAAAAGAGACCCAGAGACAGGAAAGAACTTTCTCAAAATCCCACAGCAAGTCAGTGGCTGAGTCAGCACCAGAACCCCTCATGCCCTCCTGCCTGCTGAGTCTTGCTTGGAAATGACTTTCCCCTTCTTTTAGAAAATTTGAGAACCCTGCTCTCTCAAGTGTATGAAGGGATCTCAAAACATTGGCAAAAACACAGACTTAAAAGGTAAGTTTAGGGGCCGGCATTGTGGCATATTGGGTTAAGCCTCTGTATGCGGCACCGGTATCCCATATGGTCACCAGTTCCAGTTCCAGCTGCTCCAGTTCTGATCCAGCTCCCTGCTAATGCACTTGGGAAAGCAGCAAAAGATGGTCCAAGTGCTTGGGCCCCTCCCTGCACCCGAGTGGGAGACCCAGGGGAAGCTCCTGGCTCCTGGCTTCAGCCTGGCCCAGCCCCAGCTGTTGTGGCCATTTGGGGAGTGAACGAGCAGATGGAAAACCTCTTTCTTTTTCTCACTCTCTCTGTCTCTCACTCTGTCTTTCTCTGTAACTCTGCCTTTCAAATGAATAAAAAATGAATCTTTAAAAAAAAAAAAAAGATAAGTTTATCTTGACCCCAAAACTCTTGAAAGCCTTGCTTAGGTTTTTCATAATAACACATTTTCGTGAAATTTTAAAGACCCCCTGTGTGTTCCAGGACTGAAGAAAATAGAGCAATGGCTGTCTTAAGAGCACCTGTCTCCGGTCAACCAATGGCATCCATTACCTATAACAGGTACTGACGTGGCGTGGCCATGGCAGAGCGACTGCATAACGGAAGCTTTAGTAAAAGCTGAAAGAAAGCCATAGCGCCTCCCACCCCCTGCTGACTTGGCGTCTGAATCTTGAAGGCACCAGCAGCCCAGTGCAGACCTGGGAATGCTGCCATCCAAGCAGATGGCTTGAGTCAAGCAGGCAAGAGTAAACCAAGGAGGATCAGGGAGGCCCAGGGACCAGGCCAGGTAACCTCTGCTGTGCTTCCTTGCTCTCACTGCGGGCTGTGGATGGCAGCCGACCGGGGAACCCAGTGGGGGAACTAGAGAGTGGACGGCCAGGGAAGGTTTGAGTGAGGCCTGGATGTTTTAGTCCGGGCCAGCCTCGGGCAAATATCTGGATGTGCAGGTGCACCCAGTCCAACACGTGGGGACCTGGAAATTGAGGTGCGTTCTAGAGAAAGAGCTTCCAGGGGACAGTTTCCATGTCTGGTCTCACCCTCATTCCCCCTTTCCCACATGGGGTAAGCATGGGCCAAAGCTGAGCGTCACAGGTCAGTGCATACAGGAGGCCACGATGGAGCATTGACCTAGGATGGAGAGCTCAGCTGGGCAGAGCAGCACAGCCAACTCTGTCAATCCAGCACAGGTTCATGCCATGGAAAATGGGGTTAGCGCTACGATGGCTGCATCCGTACTGAACACACGCAAATGTTTTGCTTGTCATTGTTCACTAAATGATGTAGTGTAACAACTATTTACATAGCATTTCCAGTGCATGAAAGTTTGTGGAAAATGGAACAAAGGATGACTTTATTTTGTGCTAAGTTGTGAAATCTATGCATAGTTTCATAGTTCATCTTTCTCATGAAGCTTTTGAAGACCCCTTGCATGCATAGATTTCAAATTTTTTGCAGCAAACTTAACTTTTTATTTGACAGGCAGAGTTAGACAGTGAGTGAGAGAGACAGAGAGAAAGGTCTTCCTTCAGTTGGTTCACCCCCAAATGGCCGCCATGACCGGCGCACTGCGCTGATTCAAAGCCAAGAACCAGACGCTTCCTCCTGGTCTCCCATGTGGGTGCAGGGCCCAAGCACTCGGGCCATCCTCCACTGCCTTCCTGGGCCACAGCAGAGAGCTGGACTGGAAGAGGAGCAACCGGGACAGAACCAGCACCCCGACTGGGACTAGAACCTGGTGTGCCAGTGCCACAGGTGGAGGATTAGCCTAGTGAGCCACAGTGCTGGCCCAAACTTAACTTTTAATTCTATTGTCCAGGAACATTTTGAAGCACCCCTGTATTAGGTCTGACAATTATTCTAGAGGTGATTGAAAATACATGAGAGGATAAGCATAAATTATATGCAAATATTATGCCATTTTAGATAAACAGATTGAGTATGCATAGATTTTGGTATCTTCAGGGGGTGGGGCAGATCCTGGAGACAACCCCCACCTCCCCAAAGATACTGTGGGTTGGCTGTGCAGTATAATAGACAGCTCAGTCTTTGGAACCCAAGAGATATTGGTCCAGCTCTCATTGCGTGATCTTGGACAAGTCACTCAACTCTGAGGTCATGAGGATGAGGGGTAGTGGTGATGATGATGGTGATGAGCTTTCATTACTCTGGGCACAGTCTCAGATTCTCAGATCAGCGCTGGCTTCCAGGAGAGGAAATGTGATATCCCAAATGGAGTCTTTGGCTGCACAGTGCAATGGTCTGAATACCAGTTTCCCTTCCTCAAAGTGCATGCATTGAACTCCTAACCTCTGTGGTGATGTCTTTAAGAGGTGGAGCTTTGGGGAGGTGATTAGGTCATGGAGGTAGCTCTGCCATGAATGGGAATGAGTGCCTGTCGCTCCCCCTCTTCACGGAGGAACGACACAGGACCCTGTGTTGTTCTTTCGTCTGCTCGGCCCTTCCCGGGTTTGCTGCTGGTTCTTCCCGGGTTGGCTACCGACCCTTCCACCTCCGTGGAAGGGCGGTTCCCCCTGGCCACTCTCCCCACTTCCGCAGGGGAGCAGCACACCGCCAGCCGGCTCTCTCGGGGGCTGCTCAGGTGTTCCCTTTAGATGTTCCCCTTAGATGTTCCTGGTGCATGTTGTCTCTCTCCTCTTTTATAGTCCTCTTCCACCAATCCCAACTCTGCTACCCACACACCGAGTACGCTGCTCTCCTCCAATCAGGAGCAGGATCAGCTCCTGCAGGTTACTGGTTGAACTGGAGGCAGCTGTGTAAAAGTTGTTTTTACTCCTCTCCCAGCGCCATATTGTGGGAGAGCAGATGCATAGAATAAGTCTTAATTCCAGTAACTTAGTCTAGTCCGAGTTGCTCCCCACAAGTGCCCTTATCAAAGATGCCCAAGAGAGACTTCACCCCTTGCATGATGTGAGGATGTAGCAGGTATGGTCTATGAGAAACAGGCCTTTGCCAGACAGAGAGTCCTGCCAGCACCTTGGCCTTGTACTTGCCAGTCTCCGGAACCGTGAGAAATACACTTCTGTTGTCTATAAGCTACTTAGCTTACGGTGTTGTGTTACAGAAGCCCAAACAAACAGACAAGCAGAACAAAGACTCACTTGGTACAGCTGGACCATGACAAGCTTTGTTGTAGTGATCCTGCAAATACTGAGCCTGAGAAATCCCAGGGACTGGATCCGCGCTTCCTCCAGCATCTGCTCTTCCCGTGCATCTGTTGGTTCCAGCTCCCTCTCTGTTGCCTGATTCCCTCTGTGCATTCTCAGCAGAGCACCCCCATCAGCTACACTTAGCCTCAGGTCGTTTGGGTCTCTCCAGCTCACGCTGCACACGTGCACTCTCCAGTGTGGTAGCCACTAGCCACATCTGGCTATTAAAACTGAAATTCATTTTAACTAAAAGTTGAGTTCCTCAGTCATACTAGCTACACTGCAAGTGCCCAGTGCTCATGGGTGGCTGGTGGTTACCATATTGGACAGCGTGGAGGGAGCACAAATTTCCATCTTCTCAGAAAGATCTAGATTGTGGTGGTCCAGACATACCTCCTAGGGCACGGCTTCTTCATAGTTCCCTGTTCAGGTCCTGAAAGGAAGGTGGCTTGGCTTTGCACTGAGTAATAGGTTGGTTGTTCAGGCTTAATGCAGCCATCTCTAGCTGTGTGGTAAGCAGGTGGCATAAAACAAGCCCACCCAGGCCCACACCATGGGTAGAGCATTGGCCGTTAACAACATCTCATGCCCTTGCACAGCTGACCTCGGTAGTCGCTTCTGCAACTCTTCTCTTTGCAAGTCTGTTACTCCGGCACACTTTTGCCTGTGCACACATATCCATTAGGCTGTGGCCTCACTCACAAGCATATCCAGAAGAACTGGGAAGGACCACACTGCATTGTAACAATGTCACCTCCTCCCCTGCTGGACAACGAGCTCCTTGGGGACAGGGTTGACTTTGTTCGTACCATTCCCCTATTCTTGGCTGTTTAATTGAATGAAACCATGAGTGAATGAATGAATGGCATGCGTTCTTCAACTGTGATCCAGTGTTTGGACTTGGGAAACAAGCTCATCTGCAGGAAATGTACAGTCTTCGCAACATGTGTGTGAACCTGACTTAGGAAGAAATAGTTTCCAGTGGGAACTGGGGGTGTCAGAGAGCAAGAAGAGAGGGGTTCCCATAACCTGGTGTGCTTGGCATTTGAAGGTGATCTGCTGTCTTTGAAAACCAGGCTGAAATGGAGAGTAGAGAGAAGCTTCCAGATAGGGCGCCTGGAGCCTCCTCCTTCCTGTAACACATCCATCTGGAAAGCTGGCGATGCATCTAGGAGCCATAATGGGGGTCAGTGGAACCCAGGCGCACTTGTTCAACACATGGCTCTGTGCATGCTTTCAGTGAGGACACCCCCAAAGCTTTCATATCACAGAATCGGGGAGAGGAAGGATTGAGAAGAGTGAACACAGAGAGCACTTTCTGGGAGCGGTGGACTCAGCACTGTGTTAAGACTGCAAAAGGCCTGACTGTGCTCCAAGCTCTGCCCTTGGGGGTGCTGGGTGATGCTAGAGGGTTGCAGAGAAACACTGCATAGGAACAATGCGACACATGTGGCCACCTCTCAGCACCTCTCTGGGAGGAGCTAGCCATTCTGCAATGCACTCGAAGAGGATTCTTTGAAATGAAGCAGCACGCAACCTGTGAGGCTCTCCATGGCATCCCTGGATATGGAAATGCACCACTAAACTATGAAATCAGCTTTCAAAGTGGGAGGAGCGGGGCTTTTCAGAGAGCTCATTCCCTAAAGACTTCCGATCAGGACTTCACTTTCTATGCCCCCTTTTAAAGCAGGTTTACCAAATTGTAAAGCTAATTTGGGGCCAACCACCTTGGAAATTAATGCAAAATATGTGGAATCAAGGCTCATTTTCCAGGGCTTTGGGAAGGGAAATTTGCCTAATTTATGGCATAAATAAAAAATGATGTGCTGAGGCTAATTTGCATACTTCCCCTTCAATTGGAGCGAAACGCAAAGTTCCATTTTGTTTTCTGTGGTTGTTATTGTTTTTAAAGAAAGCCTCAGACCTCTCTTGTTAAGGCAAATGTATAGCTTTAAATAAGTCAGTTTTCCTTTTTGGGCCTTAATTTCCTCCATTATGAAATGAGAACCATAAATGGACCCACATCATAGATTGTAGTGAAGTCATGAGTTGACCCAGTGGGGCTCAGGGAATGCTGGCTGGTACAAGAGGAGAGCTCAGGAATTGGAGGAAAGTACGCAATATGTAATAACATATATCATGTCGTCACCATCATCATCATCATCATTGGTGGAATCTCGTGTCTAGTCCCTTGCCTAGTGTTCCAAACAATTCCAGAAAATGCAGTACCACTGTGTACTCACATGGGATTATTTTGAGTCCAGGTCCATCCTAGAGCCTGGCAAGTGTCCAGTCATGAGATGCAGGGCTGCATTCCAACAAAGGGGTTAAAATCAGCACTTGATTGTTGCCCCTGTCAATGCACATCTTTGAAAGCTCTTCTCCTCTGCTAGGCTCTGAGATCCTCCAAGGTAAGGACTATGTCTCATTTCTCTCTCAATGCTCCTCTCTCAACACTATGTCTCCCAGAAAGTAGGAGCTCCACAAAGGTAGAGCTCTTGAGTGAGTGAATGGTGAAGTGTCCTGTTTCTTAGCATGCAGAAAGCTTCTGATTATCATGCTTACTAAGCATCGCTGTCTTCCTTACAGACTAGGGACCCTGCCTGCCTTTGTCACCAGTGTCCAGCTCAGAGCATGGCACACTGGAGGACATCAGGTTCCTACTGAGCATTTGGCAGCCACTGAGAGCTTAGAACTTAAGGTCACAGAGGCCTGAGTCCGAATCCCAGCTTTGTCATCTTTGGCAAGTCATTTGTGCTTGATAGAAATTATATATACAGGGAAAATAATGACCTTTTTCACTGAGTTGATGTGAGACAGAAAGAACTTTCCATCAAGAGCTTTGCACTGTGCCTGACACACAAACAGATACTCCTATGAATAAATAAGTGAATGACCTTTCCCAAGAGGCTCGGCGGAGGGAGAGGACCTTGGTGCATTTCAAGTGGGAGGAGCGGAATTCACAGCTTTATGTCCCCCACAGATAAAACGTTCTGTGGAAATTCAAAGAGGGATATTGGCTTTACAGCAGCCAAGTGTATGCTCTGCTTCCCGATTTAACGTGTTTTATTATCTCGTTCAATAATATTGAGGTTTCAAGGAGAAAGCAGCAGAAGGCAGGAGTCCGGGTGAATGAATCCATCAGTCGCCCACTGGTATTTTATGATCAAGGTTCATCTCAGGTCAGACACAGCACTGGAGGAGGAGCCATGTGGGCGTGGCTTGTCTGGCCTAAGCCTTCTCACCTGTAAATGGCTGGTGTCAAAGGCAGTCTCGGCCGGGTCCACAGCTCACTAGACTAATGCTCTGCCTGCGGTGCCGGCACCCCAGGTTCTAGTTCCGGTTGGGGCGCTGGATTCTGTCCCGGTTGCCCCTCTTCCAGGCCAGCTCTCTGCTGTGGCCCGGGAGTGCAGTGGAGGATGGCCCAAGTGCTTGGGCCCTGCACCTGCATGGGAGACCAGGAGGAAGCACCTGGCTCCTGGCTTCAGATTGGCCGTAGTGGCCACTTTGGGGGGGTGAACTAATGGAAAAGGAAGACCTTTCTCTCTGTCTCTCTCTCTCACTGTCTAACTCCTTAGCAAGGGCCTTCCAGGCGCCAACACCTGTCTCTCCACTGTGCCCCATCCCTATTTCTACACAAAGAAGATGTCCTGGAAGACTGAGAGTCTCATAACGCAAAGGAATCCCTGCTGAGGCTTAGTTTACAGAATCTCCCTTAAACACGAGCGAAATTTCCAAAGTGACTATTAGAGCCATTTCCTCACCCACAAGGAAGCTGAGGCTCTGCTAGTTACCCAGGGGTACACTGGATTCATTGACTCACTCATTCAAGACTCCTTCCTCTTTGAGATATGCTACTCTGTACCAGGCACTAAGTAATTGTGAGGGATACAGAGATGAACAAAGTATATCTTTGCACTCAAGGAACATAACATCTAACCATTCTTCAAACTCTGGTATGGCTCAGAAGTGCAAGTTCTTTTCTTCACTCCTCTCTTCCTCCCCATATTCTGATGCCTTCCAATAGGGAGAAGCTCTATCCAAGGTACTAGAGTCGGAAACCATGAATTCCCACTGCCTATAGTCCTGGTTGGTGTCTAAAAAAAAGCAAGCTAGTTTGGTATTGTACAGCTTCACATCTCAAAAAAAAATCTAATTGATGTTTTTTAAAGGGTCCTCCAATGACTGTCCCAGATTTCACAAAGAAGAACTCTAACAGGGCTTGTAGAGACTGGCTATATTATTGGCTTCAATTATTGCAGCAATATGTTAACATTTCATTCTGCTGAAAATATGGAAAAATATGTCCTGAGTACAGTTGCTGGGAATTATATAGATGCTGCTGAGCATATATGTAAATATATGTAAATAATATGTACACTCTTCGCATAAAACAAACTTGGACAATTACTTAATGAGGTCTGGCCAAAACCAAATAAATTAGTTCAGGACCCAGGGTAGTTTTATTCTTGGTGGTAATAAAAAGTAGTCATTTCTTATGCACAGTGTGCAGCAGAGGATACTTGTTATTGAATTAGATTGTCACCAAAAAATGTTGGGAGGCTAGTGTTATGGAAAATTGGGACTGCTCTTCAGATGGGGAAACTGAGGGTCGGAGAGAGTCAGAGAAGTCCTGCTCCGAGTCAGGCTCTCTTCCCCAGCTCCTTCTCTCCAGTCTCCACTTCCTAGCAGGTGTCGGCTTGCACCTGCTTCTAGGACCTCTTCCCAGAGGCCTCCCACCGTCCTTCTCCCGCTGCCTTGCTTCCTCAGCACCAGGCCAGCAGCCTTGCTACAGTCAGGGGCCACTCTGCCTTTGTTCATGTGTCTGTCTTTCTCTCTAGGTTGTGGGCAATTCAGGGACTGATTGACTGATTCTATTCCAAGAAGCAAATATTGAATGACTGTCTACTCTTTAGGTTCTCCTCTAAGCATCAAAGCAAAAGCTGCAAGGGCCAAGAAAGTACGCCTCCTGTGATCTTTCATTCCTTCGCTGATACAACATGTTCATTCATTTTGTCAATAAATTAGTCATTACTATTCTGTGTGCTGGGCTGTATCCCCTAAAGCACACTGATCACCGATATTTGCATAATGGGGTGGAAATGACGGCTTACTCCTGCAATGAGAGAGGAAAGACCGGGCTTGTTCATCTCTGAGAGTCAACAAGACAAAGATTGGCCAGGGAGCTTCATACATCGTAGTGGGTGCTGTGGATATGAAGAGGTTAACAAGAGACCTGGGGACTCCAGGAGCTGCTGGAACCTCGAGGGGCACAAGCTGAATGGGACTCTTTTGGGGCACCAGCACGGCCACATAGTGCTATCATTTCTTGGCTTGGATGAACAGAAAGACTGCCTAACCATGAGGGGTGGAGGAGATCTGAGCTCTGGCACTGACACACCTGCTGAAATGTGCTGAGAACATGTCCCATGTGACCCTGGGCCCACTGTTGTCCCCCTCTGGTCCCCTGTTCCTCTGTCCCTAAGTTGAGTGGTAGGAGCTGAATCAGCAAAATCATATGGGAAGATGATAACGCTGCAGAAGCTCAGGCTACACCCCAGCTTTCTGCCTAGGTCCCACAGTTGAGCCTCCCAGGTATTTCTGAGGCATTCACAGACTTTGCTTGGATTATTTGACTCCTAAGTGCCATGGCTTTTATGAGGCTCTGTTCTTGCTCACTATTGCTGTGCCAGGCACGTGCTGAATGCCTTACCCAGATTAACTCACTTAAGCCACGTGTAAAGATGCTTCCAAAAGTTTGCAGAGGGACAGGTGGCAAGCATGTGTCTTAGCAACTAAGATACCACTTGAGACACCCACATCACACAACAGAGAACTTGGGTTCAAGTGCAGACTGTAGCTCTGACTTCCAACTAACACAGACCCTGGAAGGCAATGGCTGATTGCCCACGTGGTTGGTCCCCTGTCACCCACAAGGGAGACTCAAGTTGAGTTCCTGGCTCCTGGCTTCTACCCAGCCCAGCCCTAGCCATTGTGGGCATTTGGGGAGTGAACCAGTGGTGGGAATGGTCTCTCTCTCTCTCAGCCTCTGAGATAAATATTAAAATTTAATTTCATAAAAAATAAAATATAGTTTTATTTTTACTGCAAAAACATTTTAGAATCTATGCATAGTTTTTCACAATACTCATTTTCCATTAATTGAAGATTCTTCATATAAGATGTCAATATTTTATAAAGACTTATTTATTTATTTGAAAGGAGAAATTGAGACAGAGGGAGAGATCTTTCATCTGCTGGTCACTTCACAAATGGCCACAATAGCAAAAGCTGGGCCAGGCCAAAACCAGGAGCTGAGAATCTTCTGGGTCTCCCACATGGAGGTCAAGGGCTCAACTACTTGGACCATGTTCCACTGCTTTTCCCAGGCACACAAGCAGGGAACTGGATTGGAAATGGAGCAGCCAGGACAATGCGGGCCCCAAGATTTCAAGGTTTTTTTTGCACTAAAACTCTTATCTTTTAATTCCATTCTCTATGAACTTTTTGAAGTGCCCTCACAACTACCGCCCAGGAATGGGGACTGATGTCCCCACCTTGCACCTGTGGCCACTGAGGCTTAATGAGGTTAGGTGATTTTCTCAAGGTCACACATTTTCTCAAGGTCACACAGCTGGTAAACTCCAGAGCTGGGATGCATAATCCCACCTATGCAATTTGAAAGGAATTTGCTCTCTCTATGGAATGAATGGGGCAGGAAACCTAGTCTCAGGTCCTAGCACGTTCCCTCCCCAGAGGTAGTCCTGGCCTCCTGGCTCCTCTCTTCCATGAAAATCTAGTTAACTCTTTTAATGAGCCAAATCCATGTGCCCCATGAAGTGCGTGATCGATCACACCCCAGCTTCCCATGCACCAAGCACAGGGGCAGCCTCTCTGACATGAATTATTGCTACCATCCTTGCTCACTTCTGTGCCTGCATTTGCAGAGGAGGGACCAAGCCAGGGACTTGTTGGCACTCAGGATTTAATTCTTGGCTTGGCTAGGGATGAGTCACCAGGCTTGGGAGCAGTTGAAGAACTCACAAGAAACCAGTGTGGTCAGAGCCTACAGAACAGAGAGGGAAGTGGGGGAAATGACGTGAAGAGATGGTGTTAATGAAAACAAATGTTCAATGGCACTCGCCAAATAAGGGCAAGGTCGAATTTATCCAGGGCCATCTGGAGAAGTAGATGGATGGCACTGATGGGAGAGAGATTGAGCTTAACTGTGAATACAGCATGGGCAAGCAGGAATGGATAGTTAAGGAACAGAGCAAGTGTCAGTGGACGGGAATGACCAAGAAGAGACATCAGGGGTCAGGGGGATTCTGCCTGACCTCACAGAACCCTTGCTGAAGCCCAGCCCAGTGGTCAGGCATCACCTGGGGTTGGGGGTGGGGCTTAGGGGAGGGTGAGAAATCAGCCCAGACATGGAGGTTGGTCAGAGATTCGGGGTGCAGTGTTCTCCCTAGATGGACTTGGCAGGGTTCGCTGTCAGCACTGGGTCTGAGAAGGAAGTGCACACACAGGGGACCAGAAGAAGATGCAGGAGTTCAGCCATGGCTTGGCCAAGCCAAGAACCTTTGCCATTGGGAAGTGCCTGATCATGCAGGGCAGAGGGCCTACCAGAGGTGTTGGGAGCTTGTTTCGAAGTAGAGGAGGAGGAGTTTGGGGTTTGCAACCAAGTGCTGCCTGAAAAGGAAAATGAGAGGCATGAAAGAGGGCACGAGGAGTCACACAGGAAGCCCTGTGCAAAGGCCCAAAGGAGCTCATTTCTCCGCTGCCCCATCCCTGCCCCCACCCCAAGGCAGGCTCCCTTAATTTGCCTCCCAGCTAAGCCCAGGCACCACTGGAGTTCCGCTCCCCTGAGCCCCCGACTCTTAGGTCAGTTTCTCTCCAACTGCAAGGCCAGGCTGATGCTCTGAGCTTGACCAGAACTCCATGGGCTTCTAGCTACATACCCTTCAGCTATGTTTAAAACCTCCAGCCTAGGGCAGACATATGGCACAGCAGTTAAGATGCTGTTTGGGGTGCTTACATCTGGATTGGAGTGTCTGGGTTTAAGTCCTGGCTCCACTCTCTACTCCAGCTTCCTACAAATGCACACGCTAGGAGGCAGCAGGTGATGACTTAAGTAGTTGGGTCCCTGCCTCCCATATGGGAGACCCAGATTGAGTATCTACCTCCTGGCTTTGGCCTGGCCCTGTCCTGGAAAATGCAGGTATTTGGGGCAAGTGAACAAATGAGATATTCTCTCTCTCAAATAAATTCATTTTTTAAAGATTTATTTATTTATTTGAAAAAGTTACACAGAGAGAGAAGGAGGCAGAGGGAGAGGGAGAGGGAGAGGGAGAGGGAGAGGGAGAGGGAGAGAGAGAGAGAGAGAGAGAGAGAGAGAAAGTCTTCCATCTGCTGGTTCACTCCCCAACTGGCTGCAATGGCCAGAAATGGGCTGATCCAAAGCCAGGCGCCAGGAGCTTCTTCCAGGTCTCCCACGCAGGTGCAGGCGCCTAAGGACTTGGGCCATCTTCCACTGCTTTCCCAGGCCATAGCAGAGAGCTGAATCAAAAGTGGAGCAGCACCCATATGGGATGCCAGCACTGCAGGCAGCAGCTTTATCCACTATACCACAGCACCAGCCCCTAAATTCATTAAAAAAAAAAAAAAAGAAAGAAAGAAAAAGCTCCATTTTCCTAGCACTTGCCCCTCAGTCCCAGCTAGGAAAGGTTTTCCTTGTCACTCCCCATAGTATCAGCAACTCAGAAACAGCAGCAGGGAGGAAAGGAAAAGAATACAAATTTGGGCAAATGATGAATAAATTCAGCCCTTCCTCCTCCCAACCCTGATCAGACTGCACAAAAAGGATTTTATATATATTATCATGGGCTCTTGGTTTCATGTAGGCCCAGCATCACTGGGTAAATTAAACGACATTTATAATATAGCTGAACTATAAAAATGTGCTTGGGGCAGAAATTAGACATACCAAGCCTTTTCCTGCAAAAGACATTTTTACAAATGCATGAGCCCCTGAACCAATTTGGAGGCCCTGTCACTTTGATTTAAAGCTGGGGAAATGGGGCTGATCCCTAAAGAGATGGAATAATTATCTGGGTGAGAGAAGAGTTTAGAACTCTGGTCCTGAGCACTGACCTGCCTTGAACTCAAAAGCAACCCATAGATAGAGAGGAGGGTCAACCCCTGGGTGAGAGCTGGAACCCTTTTCTACCTGCGAATCCACAAATCCCATGATTTCCACATGTCTCCTCATCCAAGCTGAGTTGTGAAAGTCACATTGGAACATCCAGGGGTTACCTTTAGTGGCCTAAAGTAACAGCAATGTATTTGTTCTATCATGAGATTCTGTGGCTTGGCAGGGCTTAGCTGCAGATTCTTCTGGTCCAAGTAATGTTGACTGAGCCCCCATCATCTGGAGGCTCGACTGGGCTGGAGGGTCCATGGGGCTCACCCACAGGTCTGCAGCTGGAACTGCTTGTCTCCCCAGCATGTAAGTTTTCCCCTAGGGACCCTCCTTATGGCTTGGACTGCTCTGGGCATGGATACTGCATTCCGAGACAAAGGTGAAAGCTGATGATCTCTTAAGGACCAGCTCCAGAAATCACACCCATATTCTGTTGGTGAAAGCCAGACATGGGGCAGGCATTTAGCCCAGCAGTTCTGATATCTGTAAAGACACCATGTCCTTAGGCCACCGCCTTCAGTGTCAGCATCTCATGTGGGTGCTGGTTCAAGTCTCAGCTGTTCCACTTCCAATCCAGCTCTCTGCTATGACCTGGGAAAGCAGCAGAAGAAGGCCCAAGTCCTTGAGTTCCTGACCCATGTGGGAGACCCAGAGGAAGCTCCTGGCTCCTGGCTTTGGATCAACCCATCTCTGACCGTTGCGGCCAACTAAGGAGTGAACCAGCAGATGGAAAACCTCTCTCTCTCTCTCTCTCTCTCTCTCTCTCTCTCTCTGCCTCTGCATCTCTGTAACTCTGCCTTTCAAATAAATGAAGAAATCCAAAAAAAAAAAAGGAAAAAAAGAAAGAAAGACAGACACCCATGTAGCATTTGGAGTAGCTAGGCTTCAATACGCAGTTCTGGCTCCTGACTCTAATTTCCTGCCAATGTAGACCACAGGAGACAGCGGGTAAATAACTCAAGTAATTGAGTTCCTGCCATTCAAATGAGAGAACTGGATTGAGTTCCAACTCGCAGCTCCCGTCTGACCCATCCCTGGTCGTTGTGGGCATTTGAGAGGTGAACCAGCAGGTGGGAGGGCACTTGCTCTCTCTGTCTCTCTTTCTCGCGCTCTCTCTGTCTCTTAAATAAATAAAATACTAAAGCAGACATAAATGTAGCTTGGACTCAAGGGAAGGAGAAATGGACTCCACCTCGTGATGAGAGTAGAAATGTGGCCGTCCTCTTCCATCCTGCTCTCTCTTGTACTTGTGTTTGACAAGTGCTGTGCTGGGTACTCACCACTCTATGCTCAATGGTCGGTTTATGTCTCTGTCTCCTGGCACACAAAAAAACATTGTTTAATTCATTTCTGGAACAAAGACAGTGCAGTTGGTTCAAGTTCAATGAGAAGCCACAGCCCGGAGTGTTCATTCCACATGTGGTCACTCTTCACCCTAGAGATGACGGGGAAATACCACATGAACCTCAGGGCCAATATTGCAGTGCTCTGCTAGCAGCAGCAGTAATAACAGCAGAGGTCATAATGATGATTAATCGTGGTAGTAAGTATTAACAACAATATAATTTCTACTGCTCCAGCACTAATAAATGTAATACTACCTTCCACTTAAGCACCATTTGGCCATTTAAAAAGTACTTTTACATCCATTACCTTGCTGCTATATCTAGCAACCTTGTGAAGTGTCCCAGGGGGACTTCTGTGATGACCCCTGGTTTCTAAAAGAAGAAGTTGAGGCTGATACTGGATGGAGCTTGTCCACACCCAATCACCATGGAGATGCTTCAGCAAAGACCTGCTCTGTGCACCTCACCCCAGTGACTCAGTGCCCATCTTGCAGCAATGCTGTCCCAAGCTACTGTCACTGTCACCGGTTCTCACATGAGGACACTGAGTTTCAGAGAGGTTTAGTTACTTCCTGGCCAGCTCCACGGCTGGGTATCAGCTTGATGGGAGCAAGCACGTTTCTCAGCATCCAGGATAAAATGCGTTCCATGGTGTTTTGGGAAGACATACTGTACATCGAGTACAAAAGTGTAGCATAGCTCAGGGTTAAGCACATCGACTTGAAATCAGGCTACCTGAGTTCAAATTGCTTCTCTGCCACTTATCAGCTGTGTAATCTCGGGGAAGGTATTTCATCTCTCCATGTCTCTGTTTTCTTGAACATTTGATAGGAAGTTCTAATAGTACCCTTCACAACAGACTGATATATATATATATATATATATATATATATATATATAGTGAGACTTGGTTCAGGTGCTCATGAACAGGTGCTGGAGAGATGCTGGACCCTGACTGGCTAGCCTTGAGCTTCCCCAACATATGGACTGAGCAATGGGGATGGGAGCTTTGCAAAGGAGGAGCAAAATGATGTCACCAACAGCCAAGCCACAGAGAACTCCAGTATGTTGGGGAACCAATAGCTTCTCTCCTTTTCTGCCCTATCTCCATCAGTATGGGAAGCGCTCTGCAGGGGACCGAGTGTGCTGAGAACAAGATGGCACAGGTGTGAATGAGCAGATGCTTTTCTCCCCAGCAGGATCTGCAAGGGGTTCGGGTCCAAACCCCAGGTTGCTACTCATCACCCAGCCTTCTGCAGGAGATGGCAGGGGAAACGTGTTGGGAAGATTCTGGGGCTTGGCGAGACAGAGGCCTGTCTGTTTAGCGGCGAGCTGTCATCCGTTGTGAAACATTATGCTATAAATATGTAGAACGCTGGGACGTGGGCCTGTGCCAGGTCTCTCTGAGAGGCCAGCTCTGAGACAACAACCTCTTATTCAATGAGAACAAAGGAAGTATGACATCACCTGCATCCCTTGTTTCTCTGAGCCTGGGCCTCTTCCTCTGTAAAATACTCACATTGTGTTTGGTGGTCCTGTACGACTCTCCCATCCCCATGCTCAAGGAATCGTAGCTCGATGTAACCATCTTTAGTGACAACTTTAAAGTGAGGACCAGGGCACACTTGCTAACACCTGAATGATATGGAGGAAGCCACTGCATCTGTCCGTCATCTCCCTGTCCACCCATCCATCAGCCTTCCCATCAGTCCCCGCCCCCATTCACTCATCTATCCATACATCCATTCATGCATCTTCCTTACCGCTCTCTGGCCATCTTGCCATCAGCCCATTCGTTTATCTTTCCATGCATCTACTCCCTGTTCATGCATTCTTGCATACATCTGTACTTTCATCCAACCATATTTCCCTCCAATAACCTGCTAATGAGTCCATCCGATCATCTGCCCGTCTATCCCTCTGTCCATCCACCAACCTGTCCATTCATCAACCCAGGCTAGGAAGTGCCATTTTAAGACCTTGGTTGGCACAAAGCAGTCTTATTTTAAATCCCCCCATTCACATTATGCCATAAAAATTAAAAAGTTTATTATACTACTTAAAATTAAGTTTTATTTCCATATATGAGGGAGAACATGCAGTATTTTCCTTCTCTACCTGGCTTCTTTCACTTAACACGATGTCCTCAAGTTCCACCCATTTATTGTTAATAAATTTTTTTTTAAAAAAGATAGTAAGGCTATAGTTTTCAAGTTATTTTGTAACCATTAGCTTTTTCAACTTATCTTTCTCTGTAATGCCTTGAAAATCAGCAAGCACACTCAGGAATTCTTGTGAAATGAGACTCTATCCTATCCACATTTTCAAATATAAGGAAACCTCTATGAATATTAAATTTAACAAATATTGAAGTTGACAAAGTGGTATGTTATGGAGGCATTTCATTTAAGCCTTTATTAATTTTGCTTTTCCAGTTTCAGTTTTCTCTTACTACTTTGGAGCTAATATATTGTTTTTAGCTCTCAGTCATTTTCATGGGCTCTTTAAAAGCTTGCAGGCCTCTGGGCTTCATGGGCAACATAGGCCTGTTTCCCAATGCCTCTGCCATCCTCTCTGCATTTACTGGATCCTGATTGAAGGGAGGGACGGAGGTTGTGAAAAGAGCTTTCTGGTCAACCCAAGGTAGTGCAATGGAGGCAAGAAGGAAACACACATGAAGCATCTGTGTCACACCAGAGATTTCGCCACATTCACTCCTCACCCCAATTGAACAATAATTCTGGACAGATGAGAGAGGAAGATAAAGGCAGTTCCAAGTGCTCACCATAAACTGTAATGAGTACCTTCTTTAGTAGGGAGCCTTTTGATTACTTTTGAAATGTGAAATCGCAGATTTATCTCCTGTGATCACATTGGGAGCATTTTTTCCCATAGGAAAAAAAAAGAGATTTCCAGGAATGCTGAAAGGTTTGGGATAATGAAAGCAAATTGCTTTTACAACAGCAGGGAATTTGGAGCAGTTTATGGGTCTTTGAACTTGGGGCGGTGGGGGGGGGGGAGGATGCACACGGGGAGAGAATTCCCCAGGGAGAAAAATCCCCAATTTGTCACCAGAAAAAAATCTGCACAAGAAAAACATGGCTCAATGCCTTGGGAGCACAAATGTGGATGTCCTCAGCCATTCAGAGAAGGAAAGTGAGATACCAAAGTCACAGAGCGAGGTGGGGTCAAGGCCAGGAGCTGACCCTGGCCTGATGTCTTTCTTCTATCACGTGGTGCCTCCTTGTCCTGAAACAGTGGGCAAATGTGTGAATGAAAAAACCACTCTGTTGCACACTTTGCTTTCTCCCCCTTTATTTGACAGATTTGAACATTTGGGAGATGTGTAGAGAAAGTGAATTACCCCATCTCCACCCCATGGCACCCAGGAAGCCTATGTGAAGTGCTTTTTCTTCTTTTTGTTGTACTTTTGAAAAGCAATTTTCCCTTTATGTTTTTAGATGCTTCTTGAGCCTCTGAGGTTCTGACTTTCTGTGGCGCTCAATTCAGCTCAGTTCCCTGTGGCTGTTTGGGTCAAATCCTTCCAGGAAAAATTATCATGCTGGGATTCGTTGTGTTCTCTATATGTACGCCCAGGCTGGGTAGGGGGAGCTCTGCTGATTCTTAAGGTGGAGAGGTTGACAAGGACAGAATCCCTGCCCCCTGAGATGCTCAGAGGCTGGTGGCAGATTGGATGTAGAAGCGGGCAACTTTGACAAAAAGCATTATGTCCTGTGATAAGGATAAGGGACAACACTCCAGAGGGGCACCTGGGCTAGACTGGGGACCAAGGAGGGCTTCCTGGAGGAGGGGATTCCTACGCCAGATACAAGAGAGTGGGTCAAACTTAGCTAAGCAGAGATGAGACAGAGCAAGGGCCACTGCAGGTTCAGGCAGAAATAGGTCAAAGCTGGATGCAAGAGCTTTGAGGCTGAAAGCAACCACGGATGCAACTGGACCAGACTCCCATAATTCCTGTGTCACAGGCGGGGAGAACAAGGTGTTTTCAGGCCTGTGGTGTTGCCACACAGGCAGGCTTGTTCCTCCTTGGCTTTGTAGATGCTAATAGAATTACTTAGGATGAGCTTCCTGCAGGTTCGCGTTAGAACTCTTTCAGCCTCCAGCTAAGGAGATGTGGGCTAAATGACCCAGCTCACCGTGTGACCATGAAGATTAGGTGGGATCATGATCCGTAAAGGGACTGGCACTGTGGAGTCCTAGCCCCACCCCCAAATCAGAAAGCCTGATCCTACACCAGTTGGGGAGACTGCACATCACCCATTTGTGTTCTGCACTGACTGTTTCATCCTGACCCAGCTGATGACATTTAAGAATCTACGTCGGAATCAGCTGCTGGGAGTGGTATTCAATAGGTTCTTCAAAAGGAATTGGGGGTCAAGAGGGGAGGGTGCTCCTGGGGTGTAGAGAATGGAACACTGTGGTTAAGAGCTTGCACTCCAACCTTGACCTACCTGAATATGAACCCCATCTCCAGCACGCACCAGCTGTGCAGACCAGAGCAAGTGCCTGGATTTCTCTCCCTTGCCTGTAAAATGGAAAAAGAGCAGTTTCCACTTGCAGGGGTTTTGTGAGGGTGCAAGTGTATAGAAGGATCTTGCTTGAGAGCTCAGCACATCCTAAGTGCCCGGCAAATGGTGCAATTTGCATTATCTCATTTTAATCCAATCCAAGTTCTCTCAGCTCCCAGAAGAATTCGGGACCAGCTGCTTGCACTGACTTATTCCTTTTAATAATAGTCCACGCTGGACATAAAGAGATAGGGAGAGATGCTGCGTGCTACAGAGCCTCCCCAGTGCCCCACACAGCCTCGCAGACACGGCCGGGGAGGACTCAGTGTGGCGAGTTATTTTGGTTCACCCTTTGTCTGCTCCGCTCTGGTTGTTCAGATAACTGGACGTGGCCCGGCTTTTCAAGCCCCGTCAAACTGAGCTCGGCTGAAATGTCCCCTCAGACTCCCTAGCTATCTTTGATATGCCTGCTGCCAGTGAGTGAAGCGGTCCCCACGCGATGAAGCAGGCAGGGGCCAAGAGAGTGCTGTAAAAACTCCGCAGAAAATCAGGAGCTCCGTGCTGTCGCCAAGGTCCAGCTTTGGGAGTCAGCATTCACCTGGTCCTGATTTCAGCTGACCCCGGCTTAGCTGGGTGCCCCCAGTTTTACCAGCTTCTCGCCTGGGATCTCATTGTAGCCATTTCTAAAATTGGGGCAGTAATGACCCAGCTCACCGTGTGACCATGAAGATTAGGTGGGATCATGATCCGTAAAGGGACTGGCACTGTGGTTGGGATATTGTGAATAGTCAGCAATTGGTAGCTATTTTTGAATATCAGGTAAATGGCAGCTACTTTAAATGTGATATGTATGTATTTATTTACTTAGCAAAAAGACATATCTCCTAATTATCTCTGTGTGTCCCATCCTGAGATAGATGCTAATGCTACAAAGACAAGCTAGAACAAGTCTCTGCTCCCCTGAAGCTCAGTTTATCAGAGCAGACAATAAGCAATTTAAAACATTGTATCCACTTGCGTGCAGCGCCTGTGTGTGTGCGTGTGTGTGTGTGTGTGTGTGTTCTTCCATTCAGTGTTCCTGTTGTGAAAACCCATAGTTGAGTGCCTTTCATCGCCTCAGTGTTTTCCATGGGGGCGGGGGTGGGGGTACCACCTGGTCCAGCCAGTCACTCAAGCGGTAACCAAGGGAACATCATTGATAATGTTTTCTCCCTTTTCCCCACATCATAATCAACCACAAGTAAATTGAAAGCCATGCAAAAGTATCTTTTTTTATAATGTGTTATCTAAGAACTTTTTGAAGTACCCTTGTGTATATCTATAGAGATCTAGGTATAAAATCACATGTAGACGTAAGCACCATGAAGACCTCAACCAGGTGGAACCAGGTGGTTAGGGAGGGCTCCCAGGAGGAGACAACCTTTAAACAAAGATAGGAGGGAGGGACAGGGGTTTATCAGGCAACACGTGCAAAGGCCCTGAGAGGGAATGAACTTGTCCTGCTGTGGTGAGAACCGAGGCCAGGGAGACAGGCACATCATGCCCGGGGGCAAGCATGGCCATAGATGAGCTGGAAGTAGTAGTCGGTCTCCTCGGCACCCGGGGCCGTGCTGTAAATATCTGGAGGCGACCTCAGTGCAGTGGGAAGGAAGTTCCTGAGAGGTATTCAGCAGAGGGATGTGTGGTGGGGTTGAGTTCAAGGGCCAAGATTGGGCCAGGCCGCAGTCAGGAGGCGGGAGCAGCAGGACCTCCCATACGGGTGCCAGAGATCCAGCTACTTGAGGCATTGCCTCTGCTTTCTGGGGCACCTGTTAGGAGGAAGCTGGAATTAGAAGTGGAGCCAGGACGTGAACCTAGGCATTCTGATACAGGATACGGGTGTCCCAAGTGGCATCGTCACCGCTAGCCAAACACCCACCCCCGGGTTCCATTTGTGAAAACTCAATTGTGGGGCATGAACTCCAAGAAGAGACCAGGCAGGAAGCTGTCCCGGGCATCACAGTGAGGCGAAATGGAGACTTGGACTTGAGTGGAGGCAGGGGGAAGTGGTAGGTGCAGGGTCTGTTTTACAGTCAAAGTCAGTAGATCTGTGCGCGGATATAATACGGGGAATGGGGGGAGCAGGGAATCAGGGTTGTCCTCCCGGGGTGCCGCTTCAGTGATGGCCGGATCGGATGGTTGCATCTGCTGGGAGGGGAACTTCAGAGATTAAATGAGCTCGGCTCTAAGGTTCCTGAAACACTGACATCGGGTGGAAAATATCTATCAACGGCAATGGAGTGTGGACAGCATGTGGGTGCATCATGTATGCTGATATATTTCAGGGAAGTGCATAGAGACAGCTTTATATATATTATATATATGCCCTTTCTCTTTTGCGCTCTCTCTCTCTCTCTCTCTCTCTCTCACACACACACACACACACACACACAGGCTCTGTGATATTTTACTTCTTGCAAAGCACCATCCTAATTACCTAATTTCTTTACTTATTACTTATTTCTTTTCGTTGTTTCTCTCACATGAGAACGTAAGACTCCTGACTATGGGATACTGAACCTCTTTTTATTTTTAAAGATTTAGTTATTTATTTGAAAGTCAGAGTTACACAGAGAGAGAAGGAGAGGCAGAGAGAGAGAGAGAGAGGTGAGAGAGAGAGAGAAGTGAGAGAGAGAGAAGTCTTGTATCAGCTGGTTCACTCCCCAACTGGCCGCAACAGCTGGAGCTGCGCTGATTCAAAGTCAGGAGCCAGGAGCTTCTTCCTGGTCTCCCATGCGGGTTCAGGGGCCCAAGGACTTGGGTCATCTTCCACTGTTTTCCCAGGCTACACAGAGAGCTGGATAGGAAGTGAAACAGCCAGGACTCGATCTAGGCGCCCATATGGGATGCTGGCACTGCAGGCAGCAGCTTTACCTGCTACACCACAACGCTGGCCCCGACACTGAACCTCTTATTCCCTATCAATTTCCCACTGCCTAATTCTGAGCCTGGCATACAGTGGGGTTCTACATAGACTCCTGTTGAAAACATAAGTATTTTTTTTACACATGGCTCTGTGTACATTTTTGTTTTTTTTCTATTTTTTTCCTAGTCTTAGTGTTTTAGCATCATTTCAGACTCAGCTTCTTGAGTTCTTGCCTCATAGGGTACAGGTTAGCAGGAAGTTGAAGTCAGGAGCGGAGCTGGGACTTGGCCATGCCACACTCCTGTCCCAGCCATGTGTACATTTCACTTGCACTGCATGCCCTGTGCTGTGTTTCACGTCACTAACATGGCTGAATGGCTCCTCAACAGGTTCCTTCTGTGGACTGGGGCGAGCCTGCAGCTGTTCTGACGAGGCCAGCCAGGCCCCATCACATCTGCTGTCCTCCTCCCAGGAGGGGAGAGCTGCAATTCTGGTGGGAAGAGAGCCAGGCAGGGTCCTGGTGTGGGGACAAATGAAAGGCGTGAGCTTTCCATTATGGAAATGGAGTGGTTGGTGGCCTTCCAGAAAAGCCCTACAATGCCGATTGACTGCAAGAAGAGTTAATAACTATTGGAGGCCCAGCCAACTGGGCTTAGTTGCTAAGCAACTGCCTCCCTGGAGTTACATAATATGTAAGAGAAACACTTTTTTCTCTCCTAAATGGAAGGCATGCTTCCCAGGTGACAGGGGCGGCTCACCTTGATGTTTCTGGTCTCCAGTGGACTTGTGGGACTTAGACGTGAGAGTGGCCCAAGCTGCCCTGACCAAGAGGATGTCCCCATCCAATGGGGGGGTGAGTTTCGGGAAAGGCTACCTGTACAAATGTTGTTTACTAATGGAGAATTCCTGGGGAACCCTGGGATGGGCCAGTCTCCTTCTCTGGGTTCCCCAGGGGGTTTTGGTGACATACGATCCCTCTGAAGATTTGACAAAGCTTCTAGCTGGATTTGGGCAAAAAGGAGAAGCCACTGATCCACCCACGTTTCACTAACTCATGCAATTACCCATTTCCTTGCTCTTTGAGATTACAAACGTGTGTTGAACAAAATGAACAAATGACTCAGTCAACAATCATGGAGTAAAATTAGAGAAGTGAGGAGGTTATGGGTGAATCACAAGTTTTCAAACCAAACATAATTTAGGTCAAATCTTGAATCCCATTGGGCAAATTACTTAAGCACTCTGAACCCGTTTTCTCATCACTAAAATGGAGATCAAGGTATTGATAATGATTAAGATGATGAGAAAACTGGGCTCATGTGTTTCTCGAGGCTGGGGTTAAGAGCTGGTAGGTGACGTATATGCAAGTGCTTCACAAAGTCCACAAAGCTGTAAAAGTAACTGTTCATTAACACTAACCTGAGGGGAAGAATATAAACTCAGACTCAAAGATTCTTCTGAAAGCTCAAGGTATGGACACTGATGGCAAAGGCACACATAAATAGACAATTGAAGGAGACGTGGAAATAGGAAAGAAACACAGGTAAGGCCAACTTGTCATGAAGATGTTACTGTGAATTTTCATGATAGATATGTCTGATTTGCATAATATGCAAATCAGGAATTGATGTATAGGAAGACTTCCCATTGGAATCCTTTAATCTTGCCAATCTCAGCTACTCAAGGAACTGGGAACATTTTAAAATTCACAGATGCCCAGACCCAAACCAGGGAGAAAAGATCTCTGCTGAAAGGTTCTAGAAAGTTTTTTAAGCTCCCAGATAAGTCCACCCAATAGCTATAGAGTGATTAACTACATGCCATGTACCAGGCTAGGACTGGTCAGCCATTATCTCAGTTAATCTTCACAGGAATCCTGTGAGATGAATACAATTACCTCCACTTTGTATTGCAAGAAAACAGAAGCACAGAGAAGCCAATTACTTGTCCGGAGCCACACAGCTGGTTGTAAAACTAAAACTCAGTTCTAACCCTCAAATTCTGCTATTACCTTTCTCAAGATATCACTTCTTCAGGCACGCTGAAAAAGTGATCGAAGGCACAATAATTCCACTTACACAGCTCCAGAATCTTAACACGAGGTAAAGGAAAGCTCATCTTTACAGGTTGTGTTACTTAGCATAGTGGAGCAACTGCTTTGACAGATAAAGACACGATTATGGCCTAACCAAGGTAGAAGTCTATTGTTTTCTGTTGCCAGTGTGGGCAGTGCGGAGCTAACAAGGCAGCTCTGGGGCCACCAGGGACCCAGGCTCCTTCATTCTCTTTTTGTCACAGCCTCACCACGCAACTCCCATCATCAAATATAGCCATTCCAGCTTCCACCGCCACATCCATCTTCCAGCCAATGGGAGAAGTTAGACAGGAAGCGGTGGGCCCTTCTCTCTGAGGGCACTCACTAGGAGGCACACCCGTCACTTGTACTCACTTCCCATTGGTCAGAATGTGACCACATGGCCACGCCCAACCACAGACGATGCTGGGATTTGCTGCATATTCCACATGCCATGCCTACAGCTAAAAGGTGATGCTTCATAAAGGAAAGAGGGGGAAAGCCTATAGAGGGGGTTAGAGTCATCATCCCCAGCTTCACCCCTCAAGAACTTGGGGAAAATGGGGTGATCAGAGAGCCTCTTGGATTTCTTGGCACTGGTTATTGACTCTGAGCAAGCCCCTAAAATAAGGCTCTTCTGCCCATTAGAAAAATGAGAAATTTAAAGCCTAGAGAATGGAAAAGCCTGGCCCAACTTGTAAATTAGCACTAACAAAAATCAGCCAACTGCCAATCACAAACCATCCTGTGTCCACAAACCAATGAATGCGTTGGAACTGGTGACTCAACAATGAAGGTGCAAAACCACCCCCAGCTCTCAAGGAACCCAAGTCCCGTTGCTAAGGCAGAGATAGTGCATAGCTCCCAACTTCCAACTAATGCTCACCTTTTGGGATCATCCCTATCCTCTCTCCAGAGTAGAGAACCTGGGAGGGAGGGGACGTCTGGGAACAGATAGAGCTAAGGTCTGTTCATCCGAGAGTAATCCACAGCTTGATGACATTGGGAGCTACTTCATACAAAATGATGACTTCAGGGAGAAGCCAAAGCAATCTCTTTAATTACATTGGTTTTGATTCGTCTTCCTGATGCTTTTGGGAAGAGGCTAATTTAATTGATTCTCTCTGATGTGGAGTCCCATTACCTTTGGATGTTTCCAAAACACAGTTATGTGGCAAAACTTAAGCAAAGAGAGGTACATCTAGGGCCAGAGGCAAAGATTCGTTTCGAATCAGTAGTGCAACCTTTCAGCAGAGCCGTGAATTCCCTTCTGCTAGTTTATACCCTGAGCAAATACGTAGAGCCCTTTTTCCATGTGCCGAGCTTAGCGATTGCTGTAGATTCAGCCTTTCAACTTAACTACACACATGAGGAATAGGAAAGGGAGCAGGCATCCAAAGGCCACTTCCCATGGCCTGGGCAGTGAGTGAGACACTTCTCATAGATTTTACCAACCTTTCATCCTAGTTCACCAGGATCCGGGTACTGGGCTCCATGCTCCACATGGACTGGCTCTTTAAGATCTCACAGCATCCTTGTGGTCTGGGTCCTGCTATTCTTATTCCCATTTTACAGATGAGGACCAGAGACCAGGTCATACAGATTGGACTTGGAGGAATGGAACTGGAATGTAGCTGCTTTCCAAACCTTCTTCCAGACTCTGCTAACCCAAGCCCCACCCAGGATCCTAGCACAATTCAAAGTCTCCCCTGGTGCCCTCACCCCTCAGGACTGGAACCTGCCCTCTTGAAGCCCAGGGGTTCCTTGCACCCCTTCACATAGCTCATTTTGTTTTCACATCTCAGCATGCTTGCCTTTTCTTCTTGCTGACCTATGCAAGGTCTTACAGAAATGATGTGCTTTATCCAGTTCTGAGCTCAACCCATTGGCAAAGCTTGGCATACAACAGACGCTCCATAAGTCACTGTAGTTAATGTCTCTGGGGATGCTAGCAGAGTGTGGTGTTTAAAAGCGGATGTATTGGTGATGACTGATTTTGCTTAAAATCCATGCTGCTTCTATGGTCACTACATTCACTTCTCTAAGCCTGGATTTTCTAGTCTTTTTTTAAATTGATTGATTGATTGATTTGCAAGGCAGGCCAAGAGAGAGCAAGAGAGCAGTATCTTCCATCTGTAGGTTCATTACTCAAATGGTCACAATAGCCGGAGCTGGGCCAGGCTGAAGCCAGAATGCAGGAGCCCCGTCCAGATCTCCCATGTGGGTGGCAGGGGCCACAGTACTTGGGCCATCTTTGGTCTCCTTCATTAGCAGGAAACTGGATTGGCAGCAGAACAGCTGGGCTCCAGTCAGTGCTCTGATGTGGGATCACAGGTGGAGACTTGCACCACTGAACCACAGTGGCAGCCTTGATTTGCTCATCTTTAAAATGGGAATTGCAATATCTGCCTTTTAGAGGTAGTT
Organism: Oryctolagus cuniculus; assembly: GCF_051225735.1. NCBI lineage: Eukaryota > Metazoa > Chordata > Mammalia > Lagomorpha > Leporidae > Oryctolagus > Oryctolagus cuniculus. The sequence goes on from NC_142887.1 coordinate 24,105,191, forward strand.
GGCATTGGTCAAATCAATCAATACCTCCAAGACGTGTTCACAGCCTCAGTCCAGTAAATGGCTACCAGTTTCATCAGCGTTGTTTTTTTTTTTTTTTTGAGAAGACAGCTATAGCTGAGGAGTTGGTTTTCTATCTTCCTTCATACCTCTGTCTGTATCCACCTGTATCTCTTTAAAGAGTGGTTACATTTTTGCTCCGTGTAACAGTGAAAGCTACTGCTACATGGTCCTAATAGGAAAGTAGAAAGGTCACTTCCTCAGCCTCCTTAACCACAACATGGTATGGCTGAAAAGACACAAGGGCTCTCCCGGGTCTCCATAAATTCACAGTGCCATCTTCTACTCGACAGTGAAGGAGGCATGGGCCGTCTAAGGGACGTTCCTAACCTTTGAGATTGATGGATGAGAAGGTCGCCCAGCCTCCCTCTCCAAACCTCTCTCTTGAGGCCACTATTAGACACAGAATCTTCAACTAATACAGGCAGGTGGTAGAGGTGAACTCTTCCCCCCATAAACAATTCATCAGTTTTGTCTTCCTATTTTCTGAGGGGGTAGGTGGCCGAGGAGAGGGGGAGTTTAATGAGGAGGTGGGTGGAAGGGCAGACCTGCTATTCAGTCATGAGCTACATGAAAATAGAGCGAACCTGTAAGAGAATGATCAGCCTCTAAGTGATTTAGAATATTCTCTACCAGCTCTGTTATCAAGTGCACAAGCAACAAATCATTAATCACCATTAACTAAAGTTTAATAGAAATCATAAAAATAACTAACACAAGGCAGCAATAACTTTCCTTAATTGTAACACTGACACAGCCCTGCTGAATTTTCAAGTTTGTGACTTTTTATGTATCCCTTCTGTTTTTTTTTTTTTTCAATCCCAATGGCTGAGGATGGATTTGTCACTACAGCCCCCCACCCTGGTGGAGCGATCTCTGGAGTTGCCCCGAGAAAAGCAGCTCCACTGTGATTCTCTGAGCCTCTGCCTTTGTGACTTATTGCGAATAGTCAAGGTGTCTGGAGCATCTCTCTAGCATCTAGGACATGGCAGGGTCCACAAGCATAGACATTTGTTGCAGGGATAAATGGAGCTGGTAGCTGCAACTGGCTGGTGTTTGTCTCCACTCCTCGTGCTTTTGCTGGAATGATTTTGAGCCCTCCAGACCGGGGTAGGTCAGACCTTGGCGCTTCCTCATCCCACAGATGTCCCTCTGTGGATGTCGGCAATGATGCAGCTCCAGCTGTATCTCTACCGACCCCCATCGAGCCTCCCAGCTCCTCGGGATGAGGAGAATTCCTTGCTCATCTCTGTGAGACGGTTGACGTATAGAAAGTGTTAGTACAAGCATCATGAGTGGGTGAGTTCAATCACTCTTTTTTGACCCTTGTCACATTCTTTCCCTCCCTGGGACTACTTTTCCTGCAAGAAACAAGAATGCAGCAACCACAGGAATGCTGACTAAGCATATGCTATTTACTAGGCTCCATTTTCTCACTTAAATCTCACAAAATCGCCCAGGATATGGACAATTCTTTGACCTCAAACTATGGTAAGAAATCTGAGGTTCAGAGAATGGGGAGGACTTGACCAGGGTCCTGCCCTTGGCCAGGATTGGAACCCAGATAGGTTTCATACAACATCGTAAGACCTCAGCCAACACATGAACCTATAAGTGAGGGACAGATAGGGTTGTTTTGAAGAATTCTGAACAATACAGACCCCTAAGAGCTAAAGAGAAGTAGTAGAGGAAGAGAGAAAGACAGAGAAAGAGAGAGAGAGAGAGAGACTAAGACGGTGTTTCAACTTCTCTTTTCAATCATGTACCAATCTTATGAGGCAAGAAAACTGTTAATACCATTGCTTTGGGAAAATGAAAAGGTTTCTGTTAAACAATTCTCCAACTGTTTTAAATCTTCAGACACCTTAATTCTAGAATATACTAGAATTGACTTCTTTAACCTTGGGGAAGTACATTTCTATTCCTTTATCTCACCACTATCTTCACCTGTACCATGGTTGGATATTTTTCAGTATGTACAATGTGCCAGGCATTGGTCTTACAGAATGTAATATGGACATGCCCTTTCTTGGGGCTTTTGATAGACGTGGAGATTCTAACATGACACAGAAGATCATGCACATCATCATTAGTTAACTGTCATTGGTATGGGTGCTTGGAAAAACTATTATGGCAGGCTCTAAAATAATAGGTACACTATAAGTACAGTCCTTTCTGTGTGCTGGTTGCTGTTCTGGGTACTTTACACACCCTGATTCAGTAGACAGTCATGCTGAGTTACAAAACAGGGGCCATTGATAGCAACTCCATTTTACAGACAAGGGAACTGAAACTCCTCCCCAAAGTCACATAAACCAAATGCAAGCAAGGGATCTCTTGAGCCTGTGTTCTTAACCACCAAGGCCTATTGCTTTGAGAGCATCTAAATCTTACAAGTCTGATAGAGTCTCAGATTTAGATGTCTTTTTGGTTGATAATGGAAGGATGTGAATCTGCTTCGTAGGTACAGAGCAGGCAAAAGAGGGGACAGTACAAGGAGAGTTCCAGGCTGGGTGGAGCTCATCAAGTTTGCCAGACAGGAGCAGAGATGTTCTGTTGAGTTAGACCCATATTCTGGACCCTCTGATAGCCTTTTCTACAGCTATCCCCACTGCCTCTCCCCTAGATCTGTTCCTCTTTCTGATGAAAGACTTCACTCCAAACAAATGTGACAGTTGCCAAGGAACAACCCACTGAACTTGACAAAAATGACTAGACCCACGCCATGCAACTAAGGGACATCTGAGCCACCAACCTGCTTCTCCTGTGCCTGGTTCCCTCATCATTATTCTTTCCCATGGATATGATTAGCAAAGAGATCTCAATGTCAGATCTAAAGAGATGGAACTCCACTTTTTTGGGGGTATCTCATTGCCCTCCTTGTTCAAGAGTAGGTGGGACTCTCCTCAGCACAACCCATCATCTTAAACATCGCCCTTTGTTAATGCTTAACTAGAACTCAGTGCCGTTTGGAGTCTGATTTTTTTAAAGGTTCTCTTCAATGACTGCCATCCATCTGCATGGTCTTCTCATCACCAGTAATCAGGCACCATTGCTCAGCCGTGCTGAACTCTTATCCTAAAAGGTATTCACCCACCCCTTCCCCCTTTAAGATTCCACTCAACCTGGTCTTCCTGAGGCTCTGCCCACAAAGCCCTTGCTTCTGTTCAGAATTGGATGGTTTACTCACTACGCTGTGCCTGTAATCCTTTTCCCTAAACAACTATGTCTCCAAGTGTGGATCCAGGGCTGCTTATGTCAGAACCACCAGGGGCACCTACTGAAAATGTGGTCTCTGCTCCACAGCCCTCAATTCTGCACCAGCATCTCTGGGCGGGCAGCTCCAAGATGGGGATTTCAGCACTCCTCCAAACCAATCACACTGTTCCAACCAAATTGCTTTCTTCTTGAATTAATTTTAACTCTCTGGAGAGTCTCCTGGAGAACCAATTTAGCAGAATCTCTTCCTTTTTTCAAGCGAATCCACCTCCTTTCCTTTAAAACATTTCCCAGAAATGGGTTAGCATTCTCTGTAATGATTTGAGGCTCTACCCTCTGTTCTCAATCCCCACAGCCACTACCCTCCCCAGGCCACCAACCGTACTCATGGAAACCATCACAGGAAACCCTCCAAACCCCTTCCAACACCCAGTTTATGCCTCCAGAATCCATCACCCACCTGCCTGCTGGAGTGGTCTTCCCCCAAAGCAGTCTGCAATGTGTCTCTCTCTCTGCCTCCTTTATAGAAAGAGCACTCAAATCCCTCACTCCACAACTTTGCAATGTAACAAATTTCCAGGCTTATCCCCAGCATTCCAGTCAATATTTCACCACATCAGCTGATACTATGTCAGAATAATCTGTTCACCAGCTCCCTTAAAGAACTACTCTTTGACCCAGTAAGACCCCAGCCAACTCATCTGAAAAAATGTCCAGCGCTACTTCTTTTACTCCCGACTCCTCTTCCAGACAAGAGACAGTAGCTGGTTCTTCTATGGTCCAATTATACTCCATAGCATATAATTGTTAGCTTAATTAGGGAGCTAGTATTGTGGTGTAGCAGGGTAAGTCACTGCTTGCAATGCTGGCATCCTGTGTCAGACCGTTGATTTAAATTCAGAAATTCTGCTTTAATCCAGCTCCCTGCTAACGCTTTGCTTGTGGTGTTTTCCAGTAACCAGAAGATGGCCCAAGTACTTGGACTTCTGTCCCCCATGTGGGAGACCAGGCTGGAGTCCTTGGCTCCTGGCTTCAGCCTGACCCAAACCTTGCCCTTGTGGCCATTTGGAGAGTGAACCAGTGGATGAAAAATTCTCTCTCTCTCTCTCTCCCCCTCAATTTTCCCTCCTCTCTCTCCATTTGTCTCCATTGCTCTGCCTTTCAAATAAATACATCTTTTAAAAACTAATTTACATTTTAACTTAATTACAATTTTTTCATTAAATTCTTATTATATATCAGCCAATGTCTTTAGCTTTTTATCCATATTGCCTACTTAAGCTTTCCAAAAAAATCGTATGCAATAGATATTCTCATCATCCTCATTTGAAAATGAAAAAGAAACTAAAACCCAGAAAGATAAAAATCACTTTTCCAAGGTAAAACAACCAATAACATAAAAATCCAAGATTCAAAACCACAGCCACCTATCACCAAACTGCTGCCAATTATATGAAAAAGTGCAAACACCCACAAAGTCCCAGCTGACTGTGGCCTGAGTTAAAACCAGAAGATGGTCCAGCCGTCCACCCTGCATTTTCTCTGTTGTAAATGGAAGAAATCAGAGTATGCTAAGAAATAGAAAACAGCACCCATTTGAGGCACTGTCACATAACCCAGAGAAACGTGCTTTAAACTCAACTCTCAGAAAAAGGTGACTGAACCCAGAGAAACCAAGCCATCTCTCTCTGAACAGAAAATTGAAAATGGCATTGAAGCATTGGACTTAAAGCTAATCTTCTATGCCTGATGAAGCCACAGTAATTTATTTTGAAAGCTCCAGGGACAATTTATTCCTAAGAGTGATCTCTGCAATAATCTAGTATTTTTTGAACCCTGACAACCCTTATTTCCTTCTTAATGCATCTAAAATTTTGCTTAAAGCAAAAAGCATAAACCTCAATATTAGCTTTCCGGGGTTGGCAGGTAGGGTCACCCTTGCCAAAGATAGTCACTGGGACACCTGTTTTGTCTGGTGCTGCTCTTTGCTTGTGATGTTTTCCAGTCACTCGTACCCACTGTGGTTGTCACAAGTTAGGGAGCAGGTTGGGGCACTGCTCTGACACCAAAATATGTGATAACTATCTTAGAGGCTGTATGGTATAGAATTATTATTTTATATTTGTTCTTTGACTGAAATTCTTGGTTCCATCAATTATTAACTTCAGCACCTTAGGCAAGACACTCAATCTTCATGACTCTCAATTCCTCTATCAATGAAATTAAATATTTAGCTCACAAGACAAACAGTTCACCCCACACAATTGACTTCATCTAACTTTTGACCATTTTACAAAGTCTGGCTGGTGTCCAGTGCCTTCGGTGTTTGTGGTTGTCATCTGCAACTCAAGGCCATGACATCATCATATTTATACACTTTGGAAAGTGTTCTAGTCTTTGATATCTGAAGAAAGGTTCCTGCAATCTGGATTGCGTGCCATGCACAGTAGCAGCGTGTGTGTGTGTGTGTGTGTGTGTGTGTGTGTGTGTGTTCCCCATTTTTAACCCACAATCTTGACAATTAGTATTTGTGTCTCTACTTAACCATAAGTGAAACCACTCTCTTGGTGAGCTTAGTTCTAGTCTGATCCAAGACAGGGCTGGGAGGGCATCTGGGAGATTGCTGGGCATTTGTGCTAGAATCTCTTGGGCAGTGAAGACAAAGTACTCCCACCTGTACAGAAATGGGCCAGATGACTGCAGTGGATAATACGCTGGGCAAATGGGAGCCAAGGTGTTCACCTCCTCAGTTAGCCGAATCATCATCTTCGTTTGAATTCCCTTAACGATGAACTCTGCAGAAGCATCTCCGTGTGGGGAAATCACATCTTTGATGCAGGGCAGAGATTCCGAAGCTATCTCATAGGGCAAAAATCTCCTCTTGAGGAGACATAGCAGAAAACCACGCACCTCATCTCTACCAATCCAGCATATCCAGATTCTAACCCGCACTTGCAACAAATTTCTATGTTTTTTCATTTGGTGAGATAGCTTTATGTTGGTTGGGGTAAATAACTCCAGGGGCTATAACACACGAACCCTAGAGCCTCAATGGCTTAGAGCTGTAAAGTTTATTCCTTGCTCATAAAATGTCTATTGCAGACATTGCAAGTTAAAAAGGAGCCTTGCTCATGACCGTTCAGGCTCACAAATTCCTCCTGTTTTGAGGCTCAACCATCCCTGGGCTCTCGGAACTTCCATGAAGTCTCAGTGTCGATCTGGAAGCCAACAGAAGAACCAATGGGGCGCTCACCTTGGAGCTGCTGATGGGCTCGGCCCTAAAGTGGCACAACCAAGAGGTTGCCTTCTTTCACAGACAGCACCCATCCAGTGCCTACCTGGAAGGGAGACCGGGCTATGTAGTTTATTCAACTTGATGCCCAGGAGGGAAAAGGAATGAGTCCTATCATAAATGCAGAGGAAACCCAGTAGCCTCTGCCACACTTGTCTTATGCTGTAACATAAAATCACTCAGTGGAGCAAGATGCTGACACTTTGAGAAATATGGGCAGCTTGAGACCCACTGTACCAGCAGTACAATAACTATTTGTTAAGATGCTTTGCAGGAGGTGGTTCAGCTTAGTGTCCTGTACATGCTCTGAGTCCCTTTAAGGTGAGTTAGGCCAATTTACAATGTTTAATAGGTAAAGAGCACTGACTGCATTTCAGCTTAGGAGATTTGTTTTTTAAAGATTTATTTATTCATTTCAAAGGCAGAGATACAAAGAGAGAGAGAGAGAGACATTCCATCCATTGGTTCACTCCCCAAATGGCTACAACAGCCAGAGCTGGGCTAATCCAAAGCTAGGGGAGCGTCTTCTGGGTCTCCCACGTGGGTGCACTGCCATCTTCCACTGCTTCCCCGGGCACATCAGCAGGAAGCTGCATCAGAAGTGGAGCAGCCGGGGCTCAATCCGGCACCCATGTGGGATGAGGGCACTGCAGGGGGTGGCTTTAGCTGCTATGCCACAGCATTGGCCTCTAGGAGATTTTCAACTTATGATTTGATCAGGACCTAACCCCATAATAAGTTGAGGACATTACGTGTGACTCAGCTGGGTGCATTTTGTCCACTCTGCCTAGCACAGTGTTGGCAGATTAAGGATGCTCAGTAAATACTGAAAAATGCTTGGGTCTCTGTTGTGGTGCAGTGGGTTAAGCATCCCATACCGGAGTGTCAGTTCAAGTCCTGGCTGTTCCACTTCCAATCCAACTTCCTGCCAATGCACCTGGGAAGGCAGCAGAAGATGGCCCAAGTGCTTGGGTCCCTGCTACCTACATGGGAGACCTGGAGGGGATACCTGGCTCCTGGCTTCAGCCTGGTCCAGGCCTGACTGTTGCAAGCATTTTGGAGAAGGACCAGTGGATAGAATCAATTCTCTCTCTCTCTCTCTCTCTCTCTCTCTCTCTCTCAAATAAATATTTTTTAAAAGAAAGGAAAGATGGAAAGAAGGAGAGAGTGGAAGGGAGGGAGGGAGGGAAGGGTGGAGGGAGAGGAGATCAGTGCATAAAAATATGTCTCAGGCCAGCGCCACGGCTCAGTAGGCTAATCCTCCACCTGCGGCACCAGCACCCCAGGTTCTAGTCCCGGTTGGGGCACCAGATTCTGTCCTGGTTGTCCCTCTTCCAGTCCAGCTCTCTGCTGTGGCCCAGGAGTGCAGTGGAGGATGGCCCAAGTGCTTGGGCCCTGCGCCTGCATGGGAGACCAGGAGAAGCACCTGGCTCCTGGTTTCAGATCAGCGCGGTGCGCCAGCCGCAGTGGCCATTGTGGGGTGAATCAATGGCAAAAGAAGACCTTTCTCTCTGTCTCTCTCTCTCTCACTGTCCACTCTGCCTGTCAAAAAAAAATATGTCTTGTGAAGCTGCAACTAAGGCACATGTGTTCCAGTAAAAAAGTATTTGTGCCCAGGAGAGAAAGGGGGAGGGTGACATTTGCCCAAGTCCCTGGAACCGTGACCCACTGCCCTCTTGCCACACAGGGCTCGCTCTGTGTCTTCCCATTGCTTTTGATTTGAGAACGCTCGGGCCAATTTCAGTTGAAGAAAAAGCACGAAGCAATGGTAACAGCAAAAAACTTCTCCATCAACTCCTGCACAGCTTAATAAACTCTCCCTCCTCCTCTCTGCCCCCAGGGGGAGGAGGGAGGGCCCACATACACAGAGCCCGTTTTCCTGAGTGGGTTTCAATAAAGGATAGAACATTAGGGTTTTTTTTTTTTTCTTTAAGAGAACATAGTGCTCCTTTTAGAATTCATTGGGACATTTTGGAACACAAATAACAACAGCGGAAGGCACTCGTGTGGTGATAATTTAATGTAATTCCGATGTCGGTGACACGCCATGACAAGCTAGGCAGCTTCCCTGGAGGCGGCTTCTTTTGTGTTTTGCCTGGGAGAGTGGGTGCGTGCACACTCACACGGCAGCCCGGCACCCGGCACCCTCGCACACACTTCCTCCCTTCCCGGCTCATTCTCAAAATGGCTTTCTGATTACAATCCAATGGACTCCTGGAGAGACAAAAGAATTTTGGAAAAATTTCCGGACTCCTAATGAGAAGAGTCCATGAGCCAAAACCAACCCTGCTCCGTGCACGTGGGGATTTAGCCTGAAAATATTTTACATTTTTACTTAATTATTCTAATATTTAAAATGAGGGTTCTTGCATGACAAGCCCAGCTTCAGGCTCCCGAAGGAAATGCACGGGGGTTCAGAACATGGGACATGCGCACCTGCACCCTAGCCACTGGCTGGCAGGGGGTGGCAGCAGCAGGTCCGTCATATATCATTTCTCTACTTCGCCATGGCCCCACCTGGTGCACTCCACTTATTTGCATTTTTGACAGCCTCTGTGGGTCTGTGATCCGAACAATCCTGCTCTAAGCCTCTGTATTTCCCAAGCCTTGGTCTCTGTAGATTTGTCCGGGTCTCTCCATGTCTTTGAGAAGAGAACCTCGGGTTACCTACCAAGTGGTGTTGTTGCCATGAACATCTCCAGCCAGTGAAGGGAAGAACTAGCTCGAGAGATTTTGCTACAGTCAGCTTTCCATCACACCAAGGCATGCAGTTGGGAGATACTATTGGAAGGAGATGGGGCTGTTCATAGTGTTGGCCAAACTTGTTGCCATTTCAATGAAAAGCAACACCGTGTGGAAACAAGACTGTGGGCAAGAATTTAACCCAGCCTGCCCCCTCCGAGTCCTGAGCCCAGAAATCTCAAGGAAGCTCTCCCCACCTGCCCACATAGAAACACTGAAGCTACAATCTTAGCTCTACAGAGCTTTAGGCTCAACAGATACCTTACAACGTCTCATTCCAGCAGCTCTCCCGTCAGAATCCCATAGAAATCAAGGCAGTGATTGGTCAGGTCAGAGGGCTTCTGAGCTTCCAACCCAACCCAACCCAGGCATTCCACAAATATTTATCAAGGGTCTACGTTATGCTAGGTCAGCAATGGTGAGCACAAGTAGGCAGAATCCACGACCTCACAAAAGAAATGAGAGCCGGCGCTGCGGCTCACTAGGCTAATCCTCTGCCTTGCGGCGCCGGCACACCGGGTTCTAGTCCCGGTCGGGGCGCCGGATTCTGTCCCGGTTGCCCCTCTTCCAGGCCAGCTCTCTGCTGTGGCCAGGGAGTGCAGTGGAGGATGGCCCAAGTACTTGGCCCCTGCACCCCATGGGAGACCAGGATAAGTACCTGGCTCCTGCCATCGGATCAGCGCAGTGCGCCGGCCGCAGCGCACCAGCCACGGCGGCCATTGGAGGGTGAACCAATGGCAAAAGGAAGGCCTTTCTCTCTGTCTCTCTCTCTCACTGTCCACTCTGCCTGTCAAAAAATTTAAAAAAAGAAAAAGAAATGAGATATAAACGAAAGGAAAGGGGCATTGGTGTACCGGGGGTGCCAGTGTAGGTTTGGTGGCTGGGGGTGCGGGGGTCTTTGCGGTGAGACCATAAAATGTGCAGGTGAAGTGGAAAACTAGGTAGAGAAGAGCAGGGAGAGAATGTTCTGGAGACAGGATGACAGATTTAAAAGCCCCAGGATGGAAGTGAACCTGGGTAGTTCAAAGATTTGGAAGCAGGTCAGTAGGCTGAGATGAGACAGAGAAATGGGAGGCCTTTCAAATCATGGGGTGGGACCTGGTCTTTAACCTAAGCAAAACTTGAAGGTTTTTGAGCCCCATGGAGTGAGCCAGAAGATGCTATTTTTATCTTCTTTCTATATTGAGATTCAAAATATGTTCTCAGTGCAAAAAGAATTGGAAAAACCATTGCTCAAGACTAGAAGCCTTAAAGTAGATCTTGCCCTTTGAGCAAGGCAGGGAAGTACACGCAGCTGGAGGTGAGATAAAGGCAGGAGATAGGGCTGGGGCCGGTGGGGCGGGGAGGGGAGATGGCACCCAGCCGTCAAGCTTCAGGGAGGGCTTAGAAGGAGAAGCTCGAAGCCCAGCTTTGGGGTCAGCACTCTCATCACTGGGACAGGGATTGGCAAGAATAAAGCAAAATTCACAAGGCAGAAGCTGAGACTCCAGGTGGAGAAGGAAACCGAAGCCCAAAGTTGTTATTTGAGCATCCAGGAAGGGTGGGTTCCAACTCCCCAAGGACAGGTGAGCTGAGCTCCTAAATCCCTCCCAGCAGTGGCCAGAAATTCTGTGGCTGGTGGAGACCAGGCTGGAGTTTTGCACCTGACCCTGGCCTCCAGCACGGGCTGGTTCATTGCTTAAAGCAAAACAGCTGCTGCATTTTTGGTGTGATTCCTCTTCCTGTGTGAATGAAAGCCCCAGAAACCCAGCGTGCAGAAGCAAGGGAACGGATTGAGCTCCTCGCTCCAGACACTGGCTCTGTGTCCTTGGCCACGCTGGGCATCCACTTCCCAGTCTGCAGAGTAGAATCAGTGATGCCTTCCCTTTATCTTGAACTTCGTTTTCGTCGTGGAAACTGTCACACAATCTTTATCTATTTGGAGGATTGTACCCAACTCAAAGCTCTGGACACCATCACCCCCAAACGCATGCAACTTCAGTAGGTTCCCAGATTGCACCCCCAAAAGCCTAGCCCTGCAGTCCAGCTGAAGGAGTCTTACCTACTTTCCAGTTTCTTCCTTGAGACCAGAGAGGCCTGGCTTTGCCTTCTCTCCCCATCTCCCGGCACTCAGCAGGACTCGGCTGGTTCCTAAATTAAAACATGAGCGACAGATGAGCCTGGACTGAGCTCACACAGCAAGGCCGACAGTGTGCCCAGGGCAGTGCAGGGGCTGTGGGACATCGGACGTGGCCTGCACCTTGCTTGTAACTCAGTAGGATAACAGGATACGCAGCAGGGGTTTGCAAGCGGGGAGAAACTGATGACTTTGGGGGCTAGCGCCCTCTTCAGGCCATCTGCAGAGGGGACGCTGCAACAGCCGGTGGTTAAAGAGGCAGCTTGGGAGTCCATTTTGTTCTGTGTCCTTGGGTAGGTCACTTCTCCTCTCTGAACAATGGAAGCAGTGGCAGCGCCTGCCTCCCAGAGCCGTTCTGAGGACCCGATCCTTGCCACATCCTCAGAGCAGGGCCTCGCTCAGACAGAAGAGAGAACAGGAGCTATTCTTAGCTATCCGCGTTCTAGAGTCTTTCCCAGCTAGAACACGGGGAGGACCTTGGGTCAGAGGTCAAGAGAGAGGAAAATAAAAGATTGCCTGGGAGGAGGCAGAATCCTACAAGACGGGAGTGTCACGCCGAGAACACACGGGCTGGAGCCCCTGTGGATTGCAGGGAAGCAGCTTGCCCAGACGAAGGTGTGAACTCACAGGCGCAGCGCCTTTTCCTTTCTTTCTTTCTTTCTTTTTTTTTTTTAAGAAGCCTCAACAAAAGAATCTGGGAGCCAGTTAGCCCAGATTTGGAGGAGAAGAAAGAAAGAGTGGGCAGCCTGCAGTTAGAAAGGGAGGGGAGGGGATGGGGAACCAGAGGCTCACCATTTGGGGAGCAGCCGGGGTTTGGGTTTTACTGCGGAGGCGGGGAGTAGAGTTCACTGGACTTTAGCATTGATTTTAGTGAACGATTAAATGCAAACAGCGACTAACTGAGATCATGCATTTCCAGTGCCGGGCATATGACAAGTGTTCCATGTGAGTTACTAGGTATTGGCTTGGTAGGCACTAAATGAGTGCTTACTGAACTAAAGAAATAGGCACAGTGGTCAGCTAGTGGCTAAGGCTCTGACCGGGCTGCCTCTGCCACACCAGAGTGAGTAGCTTGGTTCAGTATTCAGCTCTTTGTCCCACCTCCAGCTTCCCACTAAGGCGCAGTGATGGCTCCAGGCACTGGGTTTCTGCCACCCAGGGGGAGATCTGACTCCTAGCTTCAGCCTCAGCCAGAAGCAGTTATAGAGAGTGGAGAAGTGAATCAGAAGTGAATCAGTGGTTAGGCTGGCGCTGCGGCTCACTTGGCTAATCCTCCGCCTGCGGCACCAGCACCCTGAGTTCTAGTCCCGATCGGGGCACCGGATTCTGTCCTGGTTGCTCCTCTTCCAGTCCAGCTATCTGCTGTGGCCTGGGAAGGCAGTGGAGGGTGGCCTGGGAAGGCAGTGGAGTATGGCCTGTGTGCTTGGGCCCTGCACTCACCTGGGAGACCAGGAGGAAGCACCTGGCTCCTGGCTTCGGATTGGCACAGCGCGCTGGTCATAGCAGCCATCTGGGGGGTGAACCAACGAAAAAAGAAGACCTTTCTCTTTGTCTCTCTCTCTCTCTCTCTCTCTCTCTCACTGTTTAACTCTGCCTGTCAAAAAAAAAAAAAGTGAATCAGTGGGTAGACTCACAGTGGATAGAGTTGACACCTCTCTCTCTCTCCTCTCTCTGTCTCTGCCTCTCAAATTTAAAAGAAAAAGAAATGGCTAGAAGTGGCTACCTGCTTTTTAAGAGAGGAAAACTAACCAAGGAAAGTATCCCTCAGAGCTAACCCTCCAGTATTTGATTGGCAGGAAGGACTGATTACACGTGTATAGCTGTTGTCATTTAATTATGGTTATTTTTTAAATTGTGATGTTAGCTGAGATCAGGGCCCTAGGGTTCCCAGACACTTTGGGGTGTCCTGGTGAGGGCCTGGTCTCCCTGGTCCTCCCTTGGAGAACTTCCCAGACAGATTGTTTCCTTGCGGTGCTGGAGCGGTGGGCCCACACCACGGAGGCTGTTCCTCTCCTGTCTGGAAGAGAGCTGATCTGTCCCGAAGACTCTGAGAGGAAGAAGAAGGAGAAAAGACTCGGCCCATTAGGAAACTGGAGAAATGAGCTGGGGGAGGCAAAGAGGAAAAAGGGGGAGGGGCGAGGAGGAAACTGAGAAGTGAATTAGTGATAATTCGCTTAATTAGAATAAGTGAAGCGGTGCAGTGGTTAAGCCACTGCCGGCAGCACGGCCATCCCACGTCAAAGCGCTGATTCGAATCCTGGCTGCTCTGCTTCTGATCCGGGTCGCTGCTAATGCGCCTGGGACCCTGCCACCCATGGGGGAGACCTGGATGGAATTCTTGGCTCCTGGCTTTGGGGAGTCTAACTTGGGGAGTGAACCACCATATGTAAGATTCTCTCTCTCTCTCTCTCTCTCTCTGCCTTTCAAATAAATAAAATAAATCTTTTTTTTTTTTTAATGTCAATGAACGAATTGAAGAAACTGTCAGGACTTTGTATCATAGCCTAAAGGCTCGCCCCCTGCAGGCTGGTGCGGGTTTGGATCACATGTGCCGTTCCAGGGACTTGTCTGGGTTCCTTTCAGATGCGTTTGCCTCAGAGGAGAGGGGCCTTGAGCAGCAGGCGTGGGCAGGGGTCTGGGGGCAGGTGCAGGGCAGGCATCCTGCGTGAGGAGCTGGGCTTCATCCGCAGAGTCAAGTGAACCAACCTCCTAAGGCTGCGCGTGAGCTTCCTAAAGCGCTGAGCCACCCCGACTTCTCCCCGACAGAGGCAGAGCCGGGTCTGGCTGCCCCTGACCTCGTCATGGGAGCTCTTGGTGAAGCCTGGCCAATTGGATGGGCCTGGTTCTCATCCTCTCTCTCGCTTTCCCCCGACACCCCATCCAGTGATCCAGTGAGCTTCTAGGGACAGCTCCTGTTGGATGCGAAGCAAGAGAGAGAAGAACCAGAACTGGGAGAGCCTGCACCCGGCCCGGTCCGTACGGTCAGTTGGCGGAGGTACTGGAGATGGAACCCAGTTCTTGATGCCACCTCCAACCTTGTGCTGAGTTACCTTAGGGCATCTCTGAGAAGCCCCTCTCCCCTCCAAGGGTACAGCTGGTTTGTCTCCTTGTGGTCCTTTAGTCTGCTGTCCTAAGAAATGATCTGGTTGATAGAGGCGTTTTCTTCTAGGGCTAAAGCCAGTTTGGCCGTGAGATGAACAATAATATCATCCATAATTCATCAGACGCCATACCATTCATTTTTGTCAAATCCACACAACCACGCCATTGTCTAATCCCCACTGCTGCTCCCAGTCTGCGTACGGACAAGTCACTGGCTCAAGAGCACACAGCTAGGAGGTGAGCGGTGGGGTTTGTGCGGACCCCAGATGTCTGGTGCCAAGTCCAGCGGCCGACTGGGCCCTTCTGCCTCTCTGGGGGAGGGGGACAGAAGAGCAGAAGCCGGGAAGCCCAGTGTGTTAGTCTGGTGCTCCTTCCACTAACGCTGACAGTGGTAACTCGCTGGGTTCTGTCTCATCTCCCAAGCAGTTTAATGACCTGGAGCGGTGACTTGCACACCCCCCGGGGGGGGGCGCACTGCTAGTGAGGGCCAGAGTGGGGGCTCAGACACTCCTCACTCTCCTTGGCCGGCCATCGTAGTGGTGGGCCCCAAACCCAACCTGATTGTGCCACCGCGTTGTGCACAACTCTCCCACCCTTGAAGCCAAACCAGAACTTCTCCTTGGGACTTGGAAGGCCCTCAGGATACAGCCCCTCCTACTCCTTTCCCTCCCCCAATCCTTCACCAACACTCGCTTTCTTTTGGCTCATCCTGCCACAGGGCCTTTGCACCTACTGCTTCCCCTTTACAAAGTTTGTAAAGTCTCTCCTCTACTCCTTCAGATCTCAGCATCATTGCCACTGCCACAGACACGTCTCTGGCTAGGACCCAGGGCTCATCCAAGGCGGGCTCCCATGGCCCCGAGTGGGCCTGGCAAGTTGCCTGTGATCATCCGTGGGATCTTCAGCTGAAGGTTTCCACTTGGTCTTGCCATCCCCCGAGAGTGTGGAGAGCAGAGTAAACGCGGCTCACTTCCCGCCTTTGGTGGGCACCCTGCTGAGCAGGGAGCAGATGCAGGTACATGGGCAATGGTCATGCAGAAGGACTCACAGAGCCTCCGATTCACCAAGGGCATGTTAGGGCTCAAGCTAGTGCTAACCACTTCACAAGCAGCGTGTTTGCCCCTTGGCAGCCCCAACCCAAGCCTGCTGAAGGGTCAGTCACATATGCTCTTGCCTCAGAGCCCAGCAGCTCCACACCCGTGGAGTCAACTCAGCCTGGATCAAGATATGCAGAAAGAAATGGCATCCGTTCTGAGCACATTTTTCTTGCCATTATTTCCCAAGCACCACCACACAACAGCTGCTTACATTGTAGTAGATGTTATAAGTCACCTGGAGACGATACAAGGATACAGGAAGGTTGCACCAGTTGCACACAGATATTAGACCATTTTATTTAAGAGCCTTGGACATCTGTGGATTTTAGTATCCACAACAGGTTCCTGACCCAATCCCCTGTGGATACCAGAGGATGTGAGTATACGTGCCCATTTCACAGATGTAGCAGCTGAGGCTTAAAGAGGGGAAGTAAGTGTCCAGTCCCCAAGAAGAATGATGGACTTTGCTCTGTTTTTATTTATTTATTTATTTTGCCATAAATCTCCCTGTGGTCACAGCCAGAATTCCCCCATGTATTGGGGAAAGGCGGGTGCTGATAGAGTGGAAAGACCTGGATTCGAGTCCTAGTTATGTCACTAATTAGCCCACCACTTCGCTAAGCCTCTGTACCCTCTATGGATCAAGGAAAGATACCATCACCTTCCTCACAAGGCAGTGTTGAGGTTTAAATGAAACCATTCTTGCAAATATTCCCAGATCTTAGTAGAAGATGTTCAAGAAATGTGAATTTGCCCCTTCCACCCAAGCATCCATAGGAAACAGAATAAAAGCATCCCCACGACAGAAACATAAACAAGACAGCCAAGGCTCAGCCCTTGCTGCTTTTCTTGTAAATCCGATTTATATATTGACATTGTGAAAGAATTAAGAAATTAGAACTTGTCACTGAACAAAAGACCTGCTACTTTATTTTCCATACGAACCTTGTCTCCAGCCCCAAGACCCTTCTTGATGTGATTCCATATCCAGAGCCCAGGGGATGTATTTATGCCACTAAACTCACCATTTGCTAAAGACATTTTTCTTAACCTCATGCTATGAGAAAAAACAACAGAAGGAGCTGAGAGGGGACGTCCAAGGGAGACTCATTATTGAAGTGCCTGTGTGTGTGAGTAGGACAGACATGGCCTTGGCGATGGGGACAGACGTGCAGGGTCCAGTGACAGCGATCCTGATAAGAACAAGGCATCCCATCCAGGCACCAGTGGAGTGAAGAAGCAGCTGTATGTGAGTGGGGGTGGGGGGTGGGGGTGTCAGAGAGATTCCGTGGTGGAATTAAGCCTCCTAGGAGGTGGGAAAATGGACACTGGAGTATGACAGCTCTAGAGAGAAATGTGGGTCTGCCATCTACTTGCTGGGGAAGTATGGGCAACTGGCCCCAACCTTCTGGGTTCCGGATGCTGTATCCGAAAAATCAAAGTCATCATACGTTCATTCAACAAATATTTCCTGAGCACCTGCTTAGTACCAGGCATTGTTCTAGGCACTGGGGTTACACTGATGAACAGGGCTGGCAAAGCGTTGCCAGTGAAGCTGATGTTTGCATGGAACAGGAAGTTAGCACCTGTGATAATGATGACCCTGCCACCCACCTGCTCCTCTCCAGTGCTCTGACATCCCTGTGAGGCAGGCAGAGTGGCTGCTGTATCCCCACTGCACAGATGAGGGCACCTAGAAGGGTGCAGTCAGCATTAGATCACAGAGCTCCTGGACCTCCAGGTCTGGCTCTTGTCACTCTACCAGTTGCCTAGAGTGACCCAGATCTTATTGCCAGGTGAGAACAGGGGACAGGTTCTACACAGGTTTCTTCCTTAGCCTGGAACTCATAATTTTATGCCACCATATACAGTGTCTGCAGAATCCGTTGCAGTAATTGCTGTGCAGGGCCACGATCCTTTCCCCGTTTCTCCCTCAGTAGATTGCAAGCTCTCCATGGCAGGAGCCATTGAGTATGTACAGAGCTTAACAGGAAATGCATGTTGACTAGAATAAATGATGGATAAGGAAGAAAAAATGGAAAGAGGGAAGAAAGGAAGGGGGGAGAAGTCAGGGGAGAGCAGTAAGATTCTGGCTTGTCTCACACAAGGGATATTAGATGGATTGATGGATGCATGGATGGATGGATGGATGGACAGACAGATGGATTAGGAGATGGATGGATGAGTGCAGAGATAAAAGATGAACGGGAAGAAAGAGGTACATTGTAAGGAATAGAGTAAGGACAGAAAGGAGGGACTGGCATCTTCCTTTGCAGGTGTCAAGCAATGCTGAACAAATGAAGATCTAAGAGATCTCAAATCCCTTCCTTGGCTCCCACAGTTTTTCTCCTGCTCCTGTTCATCTGACCCTCCCCCAAGCCTTGAAAGCCCAATTAAATATTACCTCTGTTGCCTGTTCCAGCCCACAGAGACTGGACTTTTTTCTAACCTTGTAGTGTTCCCATTGTCTAATTGCCAATTAGCATCTTGGTTACACATGCTCACTTCCCTTAATTGAGACCAAGCATCGCACTTGTTAACATCCCAGGGCTGCAGGAGGAAGACTGGCTGGGAGAATCTGGGCTCTGCCACATCATAACAAAGTAACTGAGAAAGTGGTTGGGACTCCAGGAGCTTCTTTGCCCTCTGTGTGAAGTGGAGTCCCAGTCCCTGCCTTGGAGAGGTGTTAAGAAGACTGAAAAAGCAGGCAAAGGCCTGGGGGCAAGATCAGGTGCATAGCAGTGCACTCCCATCTGTTGCTACTGTATCACTGCTGGGCTTGCCAGTGTTTCTTCTGTCCAACCGTTCCCTAAGAGACAACCAGCGTATTCTCTACCCCAAAGTCCAAATGTGTGTGTGCCTGTGCGTGCACAAGCCCTCTCCTCATCCCCCTCTCCCTCTCCCTCCCCCTCCCTCTATCCCTCTCCCCTCCCCCGCTCTTAGCATAGGACTGGCTGTCCAGAATGCTTACGGACTGATGTCTTCTTGGACTTGCCACCAGGAAGTTTTTGTTTTGTTTTGTTTTTGACAGGCAGAGTGGACAGTGAGAGAGAGAGAGACAGAGACAGAGAGAAAGGTCTTCCTTTTTGCCGTTGGTTCACCCTCCAATGGCCGCCTCGGCCAGCACGCTGCGGCCGGCCCACCGTGCTGATCCGATGGCAGGAGCCAGGTGCTTCTCCTGGTCTCCCATGCGGGTGCAGGGCCCAAGCACTTGGGCCATCCTCCACTGCACTTCCCTGGCCACAGCAGAGAGCTGGCCTGGAGGAGGGGCAACCGGGACAGAATCCGGCACCCTGACCAGGACTAGAATCCGGTGTGCCGGCGCCACAAGGCGGAGAATTAGCCTAGTGAGCCGCGGCACTGGCCAGGAAGTTTTATTTCTACAGATCTACAGGGTATGTTAAAAAGTTCATGGACAATGGCATTAGAAGGTAAGTTTATTTGGATACAAAAGAAAATTGAAACCCATGTATATAAAGTGTCTTCAAAGAGTTCATCTAAATAGATAGGATGAGGCCGGCGCCGCGGCTCAATAGGCTAATCCTCCGCCTAGCGGCGCCGGCACACCGGGTTCTAGTCCCGGTCGGGGCGCCGGATTCTGTCCCGGTTGCCCCTCTTCCAGGCCAGCCCTCTGCTGTGGCCAGGGAGTGCAGTGGAGGATGGCCCAGGTGCTTGGGCCCTGCACCCCATGGGAGACCAGGAAAAGCACCTGGCTCCTGGCTCCTGCCATCGGATCAGCGCGGTGCGCCGGCCGCAGCGCGCCGGCCGCGGCGGCCATTGGAGGGTGAACCAACGGCAAAGGAAGACCTTTCTCTCTGTCTCTCTCTCTCACTGTCCACTCTGCCTGTCAAAAATAAAAAAAATAAAATAAAATAAAATAAAAAAAATAAATAGATAGGATGAAATAGTTCTGTACGGATTGCATTTTTTGCACCAGAATAGAGTTATCTTCTAATTCCATTGTCCGTGAGCTTTTGGAAGCATCCTTGTGTCTCAAGGGAGGTTGAACCTCCCAGCCTTTCAGAAAGGGCTTCCTTCTAGGACACAAGGAGCGATGCGAGGTCTCTGATGCTACAGCCCCATTGCATCATCAGTAGGAGAGAAGATGGTGTTTCCCAGAGCATGGAGCCCAGGGCCCCCTGCCTTGGAATCACCATGGGTGAGGATGGGGAGGCGCTGGTTAAAAATTGCCCCTGGGGTCCGCCCCAGGCTGGCTAACTCGGGACCTCTGGAGATGAGGGCTGGGACCTGTGCTACAGCCAGCTCACTAGGTGCTTCAGGTGCGTGCCTGGGGGATCGCTACCACGCCCAGCCTTGCTGGGATCTGGACCACAGCACTGAGAGCTCAGGTGCGTGCCTGGGGGGTCACTACCACGCCCAGCCTTGCTGGGATCTGGACCACAGCACTGAGAGCTCAGGTGCGTGCCTGGGGGGTCACTACCACGCCCAGCCTTGCGGGGATCTGGACCACAACACTGAGAGCTCTGTTTGAGATTTATTTTATTTGCTTGAAAGGCAGACAGAGAAAGGTCTTCCACCTGCTGGGTCATTCCCCCAAATGGCCACAATGGCCAGGTCTGGGCCAGGCCAAAGCCAGGAGCCAGGAACTTTACCTGGGTCTCCCACATGGGTGTAGGGGCCCAAGAATTTGGGTCATCTTCCATTGCTTTTCCCAGGCAACTGGATCGGAAGAGGAGCAGCCATAGGTGGGGCTGGAAGCGGCACCCATATGGGATGCCAGCATCACAGGCAATGGCTTCACCCACTACACCACAACGCTGACCCCTTGGAGAACTTTCTAGTCCAAGTTTCTCACTTCATAAACAGGGGCATGTGAGGCTCAGAGAGGGCCAGCGACTCAGGGTAGGTTATACAGCAGAGCTGGGACCCACACCCTGTGGGCTTTACTCTCTGGCCTTACCCACTTCTTCCCCTGAAAGGAGTCCTTGCCAGCTCTACAAGAGAAACAAAGCGGTTAACATTCGCTGAGCACTTACCGTATAGGAATCACTTAGCGTGGGACCTGCGAGCAATGCTGAACACCAGGTATGATCGCGCCCAGCACTCTAGTGGAGCCAGCAGAGAATCCGGGAAAGAGAGCGCAGCATCTCTGCTGAGAGACAAAGCCTGCTGGTGCTTCCCAGCACTGCGGGGGAAAGCCACAGGGAGCCCTTTCATCATGCATGTGGTGAAAATGATTTTAAAATGGTTTAATATGGAAAATATCTATTTCTTATTTGTGACAACAGAGTAAACCGTCTACTAGAGCTCACCAGGAAGTCATCCACTAGGACTTGTTTTTGCTAGAATTTTATCTTTAGCAGTGGTGCTCAACCGGGAGCAATTTGGCCTTCCAGGAGACATTTTTTTTTTTTTTGCTTGTCTCGATGGCGAGGAGCTACCGGCATTTAGGGGGTGGAGGCCAGGGATGCTGGGTAGGACCGGCCCCCAGCACAGCCACTGGCCCAATGGGCCCTCGTGCTGAGACTGAGAGGTTCTGCTCTGCATCTGTGGTTCTGGTGTCTCTCGCAGCCACCTCTCCTGCCACGGGGTAGTTTGGCAGCTGGTTCTGGCTGCTCGTGCCAGACGTGGCAGTCATGTGATTCCTGCTTCTGGCATTCTGTCTTGCATCCAGAGAATGGGTAGATTAAGGAGGTATTAGATGGCACTGGCACAGTGCAGCAGGTAGTGCCGCCATCCCATGTTGGAGTGTTGGTTTGAGTCTCAGCTACTGCTTCCTGCTAATGCGCCTGGGAGGCAGCAGAAGATGGCCCAAATACTTACGTCTTTGTCACCTGTGCGGGAGACCAGAACAGAGTTCCCGGCTCCTGGTTTCAGCCTGGCCCAGAACTGGCTGTTGTGGCCATTTGGGAAATCAACCAGTGAATGCAAAATCCTTTCTATCTCTTCTCTCCTCCTCCCCACCCATTCGCTCTCTCTCCTTCTCTGTCTCTCTACCTTTCAAAAAATTTTTAAAATAAATCTTTAAAAATAAACAGATGGTGTTAGATTCTGTGTGTCCAAGAAAAGACAAAGCAGGTGAAACACATGGTGTTGGAGGCCACGCAGTGCTGAGAGGTAGAATCAGACTTCAAACCCAGCCGTGTCTGACTGCACCCCTAAGAGGTGTCTTGAGTGCTGTTCTCTGCTGATAGAAGAAGCCTCCACATTCAGAGATCATTTGAGAGAAGCCACAAGATCCCTTTGCATCAAACACAATCCATGCTTAATTATATCACAGAGCAAATTAATTTCCCAAATGTAGTTCCCAGGAAACCTGGGGAGGAATAGAGCTTAGAGGTGCAAAATGAAGATGTGGGCAGCCCGGGTGTGAGTCCCATCCTATGAATTGTTAGCTGTGAGACCCTAGGAAAGCCCCTTATTTTCTCTGGCCCTTGGATTCCTCATCTGTAAGACGGGAATCGTAATAGAACCCATTTGAAAAGATTGCTGTGCATTCTAACTCAGATGAAGCACGTGGTATAGTGCCTGATACATGTATACTCAATAAGCATTAATGATAAGAATTTTTAAATTTTTCATTCTGTGCTATTTAGTTGGAAAAGAGAGGTCTTCCATGCCTGGATTCATTCCCCAAATGCCTTTTTTTTTTTTTACAGGCAGAGTAGACAGTGAGAGAGAGAGAGACAGAGAGAAAGGTCTTCCTTTGCCGCTGGTTCACACTCCAAAGGCCACTGAGGCCGGTGTACTGCACTGATCTGAAGCCAGGAGCCAGGTGCTTCTCCTGGTCTCCTATGGGGTGCAGGGCCCAAGCACTTGGGCCATCTTCCACTGCACTCCCGGGCCACAGCAGAGAGCTGGCCTGGAAGAGGGGCAACCGGGACAGAATCTGGCGCCCCGACCGGGGCTAGAACCCAGTGTGCCGGCACCGCAGGCAGAGGATTAGCCTATTGAGCCGTGGCGCCGGCCCCAAATGCCTCTTTTTTTTTAATCTTTTTTTTTTTATTTTTTATTTTGACACGCACAGTGGACAGTGAGAGAGAGAGAGACAGAGAGAAAGGTCTTCCTTTTTGCCGTTGGTTCACCCTCCAATGGCCGCCTCGGCTGGCGCGCTGCGGCCGGCGCACCGCACCTATCTGAAGGCAGGAGCCAGGTGCTTCTCCTGGTCTCCCATGGGGTGCAGGGCCCAAGCACTTGGGCCATCCTCCACTGCACACCCGGGCCACAGCAGAGAGCTGGCCTGGAAGAGGGGCAACCAGGACAGAATCCGGCGCCCCAACCGGGGCTAGAACCCAGTGTGCCGGCGCCGCTAGGTGGAGGATTAGCCTATTGAGCCACAGCGCCGGCCCCAAATGTCTCTTACAACCAGGACTGGACCAGGTCAAAACCGGGGGCCCAGAGCTCAGTCTGGTTCATCTGGTGATTGGCAGGCACCCAGGAACTGGCTCCAGCACTCATTGCCTCCCAAGATGCACAGCAACAGAAGCTGAACCTGGAGGCAGAGCCAGGACTCAAACCCAGGCACTCCGACATGCTACAGGTGCCCAAGTAGCATACGAACTGCTGCACCAAACACACATCCAAACAGCAAAGTGTATTCCCGTCATCATTATCATCACTGTTGGTATAATTAGGACCCCCGGACAGGGAGAAGGTGGGAAATGGAGACTCTGGGGACTACTCAGCATTTGTGTAAAGCAGAACTGGTGCTGCCTCAGTCTGATCACTCGTAGTTCAGTACATCTGACGCTTGCCATCTCTGCTTTTAATGAAAATATATTCAATATCGGAATTAATTACCATTAAAGTGGCCTTGTTATTAAGCATCAGGGGACCAATGGCAGGCTCAGTGGGTTGTCATCATTGAGTAAAATGTCTCAAGGAAAAAAAAGAGGCAGAATTAATGAAGCACCCTGGATCCACTGAAAAATCCCTAATAATACCTTTGCTGCTGACAGTTCATTCCAGGAGGCACAAATCATGAGACAGCTTTGGAGGCGGAAGCTCAGGGGGGAGAGGAAATGAGGGGGAGCTGCAGGTAGCCTGGCTCTGTGGGAGATCACCAGGCGCCTGGTGGCTCTGGAACCAAGGGAGGGGTCAGGGAAACTCGGGGACACTTGTGACCTCAAGGATAGTCACTCGGGGGGCAAAGGAGGAATTGGCCCGCATCCTGCCCTCTGTATCCAGCTGTGATGCAAGGAGGGGAGAGAAACATGAGATGTTAGGGACCACGGATAAGGACAGATCAACTGACACTTTGAGATCACATCCATGAGTTTGGGCTTACCCCACAAGCACTGGGAAGTCTCTCTGGGGAGGAAAGCCGGAAGTGGTCTGATGCGACTGTTTTCAGCTCACCCTGACCACTTGCTGGAGAACAGAGCACAGTGGGGCAAAGTGGGAGGGAGCAGGAAGCTAGGGCAGTCCCCTGTGCAAGTCTACAGGGGGTTGATGTGCGGGGGGGGTGGGGGGGGGTGGGGTTGGGGTGGGCAGTAGAAGGCCAGATAAATCATTTGGTCTGGTCTAGTCGAGGCAACCAGAGATAGGACTTGAAATTCAAGACATCTACAGCAGGCTAATTTTTAACTTGATACTTTTTGTGTGGCCCATGAATGATGTTATACATATCCAATGGCCTTTGGCAAAAAAAAAAAAAAATTCACAAAGACACAGGGTGTCTCAGGCCACTTCTGTTGCTATAAATGAATACCAGAGACCATGTGGTTTATGAAGAAGGGGGGGTTATTTAGCTCAGGGTCCTGAAAGACTAAGAGCATGGTGCCAGCATCTGCACAGCATCTGGTAAGAACCTTCTGGCTGGCTCTTGGCTTGGTAGGCGGCATCCCATGGTGAGCTGGAGCAAGGGCCCCGCTCCAACAAGAATCCACCGATCCACAGGTGGAGTAATCTCATCATGAGTGCAGAGCGCTCCTGATCCATTCACTTTCCCAAAGTGTTACCTCCCAAATATCATTTACAGGTGAATTGGGGATTAACAGTGTGACGTTTGGAGTGTAGGGAGCACATTCAAATCAAAGCAGAGAGTCTGCTTTTAGAAATCAAGTTGACAGAAGTTGGTAATGGAGCCGATGTGGAGGGTGAAAAGGAAGGCGGGCAATGAAGGGGACCTCCATAGATTAGAGCTGAAGTGGCCAGGTGGACGCTCCATCAGTCAGCTGTCACTGGGATGATGCTGCGTAACAAGCCACCCTGCTCAGGAATATAGAACTGCAACAGCATGAGCTTGCACTCATTGGAAATTCAGCCAGGCTCAAATTAGCAGATCTGATTTTTTTTTTAATTTGAAAGGCAGAGTTTCAGAGAGGCAGAGAGAGAGAGAGAGACTCTTCCATCTGCTGGTTCAATCCCCAAATGGCTGCAATGGCTGGAGCTGGGATGATCTGAAGCCAGGATCCAGGAGCTTCTTCCAGGTCTCCCACATGGGTGCAGGGGCCCAAGCACTTGGGTTGTCTTCTGCTGCTTTCCCAGGTGCATCAGCAGGGAGTTGGATCAGAAGTGGAGCAGCCGGGACTCGAACCAGCGCCCAAATATGATGCTGGCATTGCAGGAAGTGGCTTTACCTGCTATGCCACAGCTCCAGCCTCTAAGATCTGTCTTAAACATGCCACAAACTATTATTTCCAAAATTCTATAATGAACACTTTTTTTTATTTTGGGATCTAAAAAAAATAAAATAAAAAAGGAAGTTACTGAGACAAGCAAGCTCCTCTGAACAAAAGAGGAAAAATAGCAGCGGTTGGAAGAACTGATCATGATGTGATCCTAAAGTGACTTGAAAAATATTTGTCCCAACTGAAATACAACAGGGGCCATTGAGAGAGAGAGAGAGAGAGAGAGAGAGAGAGAGAGAGAGATGTACACTCCAATTTCTTTCAGGCTCCAGCAATTTCAGCTTTCTGATTAGCTGTGTGTAGCTGGTAGGAACCTGGTTGGGGAGATAGCTCATCGGGCCAAACCCAGGATGAGTTTGCACTGGACAGGAAGCCGACTCGGTGAGAGAGACTGGCCGTTCCCCCTCGGATTGATGCTGTCCATGCGGCACTAAGAACCACTGCTGCCACCAAGCCAGTGCTTACTCCTCCATCGCTGGACTCCAGCGACAGGATCACTCCGACTGTCAGAAGCCATCAGACTCCGGGCTGGCTGGCCTCACTGGGGAGGGTGTGGAGCTTTCCAACGACAAGCTAAACGCACAGAAGGAGGAGCAGAGCGCGCTCTGGCCCAGCCTCCGTGGTTGAGGAATTAGATGACTCAAAGACAGAAGACCGGATGATGCAATTAGTCTTGGTGGGGCAATGCGTTGTGTTCCCTACAGAAAAAAAGAGGGCTGTGCTGGAGGAGAACTGTTACCCTCCCCAGTGGCAGTTTGCAATCTGGACAGCAAGTCAGCACATCGGACTCGACGAGAGCCCTAAAGCAGCTGCATTGTGGAAGAAGGCGGAGGACTCCTCGGATCCCATGTGGCGGTGAACCTTCTCCTGGCTCACAGGCAGCGCATGACGCCTTCCTACCATAGACCTTGTCCTCTCTCTCTCTCTCTAGAATTTGTTGGCGTGGTGAACAATGCCGCCATATGTGTGGTTGGGCAAGACAAAAACTTGGACGTCATCCACTACTCCTTTCTCTCCCTCACTCCCCTGCTCCATCCATGCTCATTCCTCCACCCCCAAAGTTTTCCCAAAGCTGCTCACTTGCTCCAACCTGCTGCCCCCACCTTGGTCTAAGCCACCTGCAGCTCTCACCTGGCCAACTGCAGCCGTTCCCTCATGGGTCCTCGGGTTTCTAGCTTTGCCTCCTCTCAAGTCATCCTCCCCTGCCACAGCAATCTTTTCAAAATACAGATCTGCCAACGCCACCTCCCTGTTTCAAAGCCCCGCTGTGGTTCCCCATTGCTTTCGGAACAAAGACCAAAATTATTAATACGATCCCCTGTTCCCAGCATGCTCTGGTTGCCTGCCCGCCTCTCACCGCTGCACAAGCTGTTCCACCAGTCTGGAACGTTCCTCCCTCCAACTCTCACCACACTCACTGCAGCATTTCTCAGAGTCCAGCTCCAGCAGCAGTTCTGCAAGGCAGATCTCCTTTACCCTCCACTTTCTTTTATATTTGAGACCAGAATCTTAAATAAGAGAAGTCCATGGAATATGGAACTAAAATAAAGTTTATTTGGGTCCCAATTAAAAAAAAACACATATGAAAGATGTCCAAAGAGTTCATGAAAACGTACATGACAACAAAACCATGCATGGTTTTCAAATCTGTTCGCACAAAACGAGCTTATCTTGCTGTTGCAAGGCAGCGAGATGGAGAGATGGATCCAGAGACAGACAGCTCCCATTTGCTGCTTTACTCCCCAAATGCCTGCGATGGCTGGGACACGACCAGGCCAGGACCCAGGACTTCAATCTCTGTTTCCTGCCTTGATGGCAGGAACCTAACCACTGGAACCATCACTGGACGCCTCCCACTAGGGTTTGCATTAGCAGGAAGCTGGAGCATAGAACTAGCACCAGGAACCCACCCCAGGCTCTTCCATAGGGGATACAGGTGCTTTAACAGCTGGGTCAAGTACATGTCCAGACTTTAATTCCATTTTTCCATGAACTTCCTGAAGTATCCTTGGACACTCAGAGAATCAGATTCTCTTCCTTCCAAACTTTCATCTCCTCGAGCAACTATGCATGGCTGTCTGTTATTACTCAATTGAAATCTGTCTATCTGGGGCCTGACATTGCACCTAGGAATGGTCATGTGACACTGGCTGGACAGTCAGGGCCTCTGCCCCTGCAGGATGGGACAGCTCTGTTGGCAGGAAAAGATCTGCACAAATGCATGAGGAAGTCACGGGCACAGCCCCCCACGGGAGTAGGGAGAGGGTGACACCTGTGCCTTGGTAGAATCCTCCCTGTGAAGAGTGCAAGAACAGGAAGCCTACTTCCTCTCTGGTCCCTCAAGCACTTGTCCCCAAGCGCTTGTCAGTCACCTCCCCAAGGCAGCCAAGTGCAGGGATGACCCAAGCACCCTCCGAGACCCGCAGCCTTGGTGATGGAGCAAACGAGCAAATGCATGAGCAAACAAACCTCTTCCGAAGAGAAACAAACGACCTAGAAAATGAATGTAGGTGTTCCTGAGGAAACAGCTCTGCTCTGAGACACCAGAGGGCAGCGGGCCTACCCCCCTCGTCAGAGCGGGACACAAGGGTGGGAGAGAAGGCAGACGAAGGTAGGGCTAGCCAGGCTGCAGCACACATGCCCGCCCAATGGCCTGTAGGCGACGCTCTGCCCTTGGTCACACTGCCCACATCTATGGAAAGCTGAGAGTGGGCTGCAGGGTGCTGGGCTGTGCACCTTACAGAGAAGAAAATAACACACAGCCCAGGGCTGGCCTTGTGGCACAGTAGGTTAAGCCTCTGCCTGTAGAGCCGGCATCCCATATGGGCACCAGTTCAAGTCCCGGCTGCTCCACTTCTGATCCAACTCCCTGCTAACACACCTGGGAAAACAGCGGAAGAAGGCCCAAGTCCTTGGGGACCATGCCACCCAGTTGAGAGACCCAGATGGAGCTCCTGGCTCCTGACTTTGGCCTGGCCCTGGCCCAGCCCCAACCATTGCAGTATTTGGGGAGTATACCAGCAGATGGAAGATCTCTGTTTCTCCCTCCCTCTCGGTAACTCTGCCTTTCAAATAAATAAATATCTTTCTTAAAAAGAGACAGAGAAAAGGGAGAGAGAGAGAGAGAAGCTTATTTTAGTGCAGAACAAATTGAAATCTGTGCATGATTTTTTGGTGATATGTATTTTCCACGAGCTTCTTAAAGACATCTTGTATACATGGAGTTCAAGTGTTTTTTTGTACCAACATAAACATCTTTTAATTCCATTTTCCGTTAACTGTGGGCAGAACCCTCAGCTTCCCCTGGGGCAAACACAAGGTACAAGTCCATAAACAGAAAACACAGCTGGAACAAGGACATAGAAGAAAAGCCTGCAGGGAAGGGACTGGGACTGGTGACAGTGACCAGGGACCAGGTGGCCAGAGGAAGCTTCCATGAGAAGGGGAGCAGGGGAGCAGTGAGCAGAGGCCTGAGAGAAGGGAAGGAGGGTGAAGAGGGAGATCCTGGGAAGCACAGAAGGGTTCCAGCGAAGGAGGCAAGGGCTCCAAAGGACAGAGAGACCTCAGGGACAGGGGAGCTGGTTCTATCTCCATCCCAGCTGTGTGTTAATAAGAGAGCTCTGCAGTGGGGCTGTAGGGGGCCCAGCAGTCCAGGTCCAGTGGGGCCCACAGCAGGGGGCGCTGTTGCTGCCCCACCAAGGAACAGCAAGCGGTGAGCCTGGAGGATCTGTTGTCCGGCAGCATAGGTCTGACAAGGAACGCCACACCATGCACTGGGGCCGGCAAAGCCGGCATCCCCTATCAGAGTGCCAGTCTGAATCCTGGCTGCTCAGCTTCCCATCCAGAGCCCTGCTTACGTGCACCCTAGCAGGTGGCAGACAATGGCCCAGGTGCTTGGGTCCCTGCCACTTACGTGGGAGAGACATCATGATGGAGCTCCCGGCTCAAGGCTTCAGCCTGGCTCCAACCTGGTTATTGCAGCAATTTGAGGAGTGAATCAGCAGATGGAAGATTCTCTCTCTCTCTCCCTCCCTCTCTCTCTCTCTCTTTCTCTCTCGCCTCTTGCATGACTTGGCGATTGAGAGTAGAGCCACAGGGCACTTGGGAAGCAAGAGTTTTCCTTTCTCTTAGGTGAATACCTCGGGGTGGGATTTCCCGGCAGGTCCAAGTTCAAGTTTTTCAGAGACTTCCAGAGTGGTTTTCCAGGTTGGCTTTGCCAGTTTACATTCCTGCCAGACACAGAGGAGAGCTCCATTCCTCTGCATCCTTGCCAACGTTCACCACTGCCTGTCTTCGGTTTTAGCCATTCTGTTACATGGAACTAAAAGATAAGTGTGTTTCAGAACTAAAAGATAAGTGTGCAAAAAACATTGAAATCCACATACAATATTTTCATAACACGCATGTTCCATGAACTCTTTAAAGACCCTTAATATGCATGGAGTTCAGTATTTTGCACCCGAATAAACTGATCTTTTGAGACCATTGTCCCTGAACTTTTTGAAAGACCCCTTGGGGTGTCCAGGTTTCTGTTTGTGAGAGCAACTCGCATCTCCCCAGTGACTAATGGCGTTGAGTATTAGTTCTTGGGCTCATTGCCTTCCATGCATCTTTCTGTGTGCTGTCTCTTTAAATAGCTTGCTCACCTTGGGGGGTTGCTTGTTTCGTAATGGAGTTTTGAGAATGATCGATATATGCTGGATGCGCGTCTGTTATCAGCTATAAGATCTGCAAAGGCCTTCTCCCCATCTGTGGTTTGTCTTTTCAATTTCTTAGCAGTGTCTTTCAAAGAGCAGAAGTTCTAAATTTTAATGAGATTCAATTTATCCATTTTTCCTTTTATGGGCTTTTACTCAAACCCCCCCCCCCCAACCAATGCCGCTCCGGGGATGTTAAAAAAATTCAGTGCCTGCCACATTAGCAAGCACTTAGCAAATGGCAGCTGTGGCTGTTATTACCGCGAAGGAGAACACGCAGTGCACCAAGCGAGGGTGGCAGCCCCAGAGCCCCAGCACACCCCCATGGGTGGCCCAGCCTAGGTCTCCAAGCCTTGATCCCCTCCTGTGTGCAGTGGGGTGCTGCTTGACTAAGGGGCGTTCCAGGGCCATCTACTCTGGGAGAGGTAGGGCGTTGATGCTCTCGGAAGGCTGGAGGGGCACCTTGATGGAAAAGGGTTGAGGGTTGGCCAGCACCGCGGCTCATTAAGCTAATCCTCCACCTTGTGGTGCCGGCACACCGGGTTCTAGTCCTGGTCGGGGCACCGGATTCTGTCCCGGTTGCCCCTCTTCCAGGCCAGCTCTCTGCTGTGGCCAGGGAGTGCAGTGGAGGATGGCCCAGGTGCTTGGGTCCTGCACCCCATGGGAGACCAGGAGAAGCACCTGGCTCCTGCCTTCGATAGGCGCGGTGCGCCAGCCGTGGCGGCCATTGGAGGGTGAACCAACGGCAAAGGAAGACCTTTCTGTCTCTCTCTCTCACTGTCCACTCTGCCTGTCAAAAAAAAAAAAGTGTTGAGGGTTGAGATCCGGGGATGGGGAGGGTGGTCCTTTTGCAAGGATGGGAGGCCCCGCCTCTCTTTCTAAGGAAGCACCCTGCTGGGACCCTTTGTCAGGAGATGCACCTGTGTGCCTTCCCGAACCTGCTCAGGAGCCAGGGTTTGACAGGAGGGGATGTTGAGGCTCGGAGTTGAGATCCAGAAGCCACAACAAAGGCAGAAATGCTGCCATGTGCAGCAAGCAGACGGTGCTGGGGGCCATCATGTCAAATGGAATCAGCCAAGCACAGGAAGACCAGGACCGCAGGGGGAATTTTAAAAAAGCTGATCTCATGGAAGTGGCGGGTAGAAGCAGGGTCCCTGAGGCCAGGGAGGGGAGAGGGAGCATGGGGGGAAAGGTTGGTGATTGGGTACCAAATTACAGTTACATGGGAGTGAGAAGTTCTGGCGTTCCACTGCATGGTACAGGTACTGAAGATAATGGTAACGTGCTCCCTCTATATTAAAAAAAAAAAAAAAAAATTAGCCGAGAAGCAGGCATTAGCCTGACGCTTAAGATGCCTCTTGGAATAGCTTCATCCCATGTCAGAGGGCCTGGGTTCAAGCCCTGTCCTTGCTCCTCGTTCCAGCTTCCTGCTAACAAACACCCTGACCAGCAGCAGGTGGTCTGTATCCCTGCTACTCCCTGTGAGAGACTCCACTGAGTTCCAGGCTCTTAGCTTCAGCCTGGCTTAGCCCGGCTGTCGTGGGCATCTGGAGATGAGTCAGCAGATAGAAGATCCTCTCTCTCTCTCTCTCTCTCTCTCTCTTTCTCTCTCTCTCTCTCTCTCTCTCTCTCTCTCTCTTTCTCTCTCTCTCTCTCTCCCTCTCTCTCTTCCTTTCAAATAAATGAAATAAAGACAGGATTTTCAAGGTTTTCACTGTGAAGAAGTGCTCCGTGTTTGAAGACACATATACGGAGATAAGTTCCCCCGACCGGATGGTGCATGGTGTGTGCAAGCCCCCAAACGCCACATGGGACTCCACACACGTGTTCAACTCTTACATGGCAGCTACAATTCAGCCAGAATTCGAGCCCAGGTCTGTGCGATTCCAAAGCCTGCAGGCTGGACCCTGGGGGGAGGCAGAGAGCGAGAGAGGGTGGAACTTGGCCAAAGAAGTGTCCCATCTGGAAGTCATAGTGCATTCCTTCCCAGGCAGCTGCGGGTAAAAAATAGAGTGGGTTGGAATTAGCAGACCTTTTTTTTCCCTTTTTAATTTATAGCTCGCTAGTCGATGTGCTCATGGGGAGAACGTCTTGCTCTCTGGCTTGGCAGCCAAGTCCATGACAAAGCAGCCACAGCTCAGAGCAGACTGACTTCCTCTAATGGAAACTGGGGGGCATCCCTGCAGAGGTGGTCTTCATGCAGGTGCTCCTCAGGTCCCAGAAAGTGGAGAAGTCCCACTGCTGGCTGGATGGCCACTGTAGACCTAACTCTGATGCTTTCACCCCAAACATTGAGTCGATTCTTTCCTATTGTTTGCTGGCAGAGAAATAAAGGCAAATAGAAACAGCCGCTGTCCTCAGGCTGGAAGGAAAGGACGCCGTCCTGTACAGATTGCAGGATGCTGGGACGGAAGCTGCAGTGTCAGAGACATGGAGCCTGGGTTGGGGCAACAGGGGAGGCTGCCTGGAGGAAGTGGTATTTTTTTAAGATTTTTTGTATTTGAGAGGCAGAGAGAGAGAGAAGTATTTCATCTGCTAGTTCACTCCCCAAATGGCCATAATGGTCCGAGCTGCACCTATCTGAAGCTAGGAACCAGGAGTTTCTTCTGGGTCTCCCATGTGGGTGCAGGGGCCCAAGGACTTGGGCCATCCTCCACTGCTTTCCCAGGCCATAGCAGAGAGCTGGATGGGAAATGGAGCAGCCAGGACTTGAACCGGCACCCATATGGGATGCTGGCACTGTAGGCGGTGGCTTTACCTGCTATGCCACAGAGCCAGCCCCAGCCAGTCTTGAAAGAGGGGTAGGAGTTCAACAGGATCGAGTGTTGCCTGGTACCAGGGAGGGTTCAGTGTCCCATTCTTTCTTCCTGGGCTTTCTTTGATTCTGTCCTTGGATGCTCTCCAGACGGGAAGCTCACGGTGGACAGAAATCACACCTTTGTCTTCTCTGCCTTTCCCAGCCGCTGTCTGAAGGCAGAACTTGGCCAGACAGCTGAGTCACTCAACCTCCAAGTGACTGGCACGTCTGTCTGTCTGTCTGTGGCAGGAGAGGCCAAGGGCGCAGGCTCTTTTGTGTTTCCTGGCATTCTTGACCTCTGTTGTTCAAGGCCAGTAGCACCTCTCCTCCTTGCTGAGTTTGTATCAAACAAAAGCATCTACAGACATCACCAACTGCCCCCTGCTCACAAAGTCACCCTCGTCATAGCACATCCATGTCGTGTGTCACTTATGCACGTGGTTTTCCATCATGCAACCGAGAAATATTCACTGAACGTTTGCTAGGGGCCAAGCACACCCTGCCCGAAGCATAAAGATGTGTGAGCCACAGCCACTGACTTTGCTGGGCCAGAGAGACAGACAGACAAAGCAATGAGCCGTGATGGGGAAGCGTGGAGGCCGGGGACCGCTGAGGGACACGCACACCCCAAGAAGGCTCCCTGGAGGAGGAGACGAACAGAAACCAGCCGAGGGAGGAAGACCGGCCAGGTCTAGGCGGAGGAGAGGGCATGCTCAACCTCAAATGTAGCTCGGGCAAAGGCCTGGAGGCTGCGGCCAGTCCCGATACCAGGAGCCTGGGTCTCCAGGTGGCCAGAGGGGGAGGCTGGGGGGCCTCGGGGGTCGTGGAGAAGAGGCCTGTGGAAGACAGGAAGCAGAGAGAAGGAGGAGAATTTTAGGGGAGTAACGCTCGGCTGCAAAGTGGCCAAAAGACAGAGACAGCTGCCTCTGCCACTCGGCCGTGTCCTGGGGACACCAGAGGCCCCTCCTGGCCTTGTGGGCAGGTAGGGGGTCCTGTCCCCTGCCCCAGGCAGAATGGTCTGCAGCTCAACCCTTCCGCCCCCACCCCCCAGCCCCGAAAGGCCTCCTTCCCACCCAGAGTCTCCCCAGCCGTGACGATCCATCTAGTTAAAGCAGGAAAGTGCTTCACCCACCCGTGCCACCCACCTGCCCCCGAGCCCCCGGTTATGTACGGGCGGAGCGTGAAGGCAGCCGCGGCAGCACACAGCTCATCCCCATTAGGTCTCCCGGAGCAGAGCAGAGCGGGGCGGCCCTCTAATTGCTTGGGAACTTCCGTGTTAGTGGAACTTCTCCACCCCTGAGTGCTGTGTGACTCTTGGAGTGGCTCGGGCATCCCCGGCAGCTCTCTGTGACAGACCATGGGGTCACTTCTATTCCGTTTATGTACACATTGTGGTTTTTCTGCCGGGAGGTGAGTGAGTTCAACAGTGGGAATGGGCGTGGAAGGTGGCCACATCTTCCAGGCCTGCGGACTTGATTAATCCTGGTGGCGACAGTGCACCCCTGGGGAGCAGCGTCTCACTCCATCACCCCTCCCCTCCCCGGCTCCTTGGACACCACAATCCAAGGCTGCCAAGTGCCTTACAGAAAGCGTTGTACTGTTTGCGTGTAACTGGCACGCATCCTCCCCATCCTTAAATCATCTCCACACTGCTTACAGCACCCGTTACTGCGTAGTACTGTGTCGGTGGTGGGGGTCCTGGAGCCTTTAGGGAACCAGGACAAGAAAACCATTGTGTCGATGTTCAGGATCAATCTGTCCCCAAACACGCCAGCCCCTCCCGCTTCGAGAGCCCCCTCTGCTCCCCGTCTCATCTGTGGCACAGCCGCCCCTGCCAAAACCTGCCAGGCACCCTCCAGGTGATCAGGCGGCTGTTGAGTCGCACAGACTTGGGTTCAAATCCCAGCCTCGCCACTCAGCTCCTGGCATGACTCAGCTTCCTGGGCTGCAGCTTCCCCATGTATCAAGTAAGGTTAATCCAGCTCCAACCCCAGATGGCCATCAGGAGGATCAAATGCAGTGACCACCCCCCACCCCCGACTTGGGACCCAGGAGCATCCTGCTGACCGGAGCCAGACTTCACGTCTTCCTCTGTGCGTCTGCCCCCTGCAGGTGTCCCTCGGAGGGGGCAGGGACCAAGTCTGTGACTCCTGATGCTTAGATTCTGGGGCAAAACCTAACTAATAGGAGGTACCCAATAAGTGTTTACATGAAAGGGTTCAAAGAAATCAGGGTAGGAGCCAGAGCTGCTTCAGAGCTCGCTGACCCTGGGTAAGATTTTCACCTCTCTGAGCCACAGTTTCCTCATCTGTAAAATGGGTACACTGCCACCTGCTTCCTTGTAGGATGAATTAAGTTCGTGTGTGCAATGTTCTTGGCACCAAGTAAATACTACACAAGGGCCCCTCTTGGGACTTCACTATTAAAACCAAGGACCTGGATGATGTATTACTTGGCCCACGTAATGCGGAAGACAAAATGAATTTCATAGCCTACCCTGCACAGGCAGGGTCAGGACATTGGTTATTAATGATAAGAGAGTTATGGCTTCCGAGGTGGCCACGTGTGCCACCACCACCCCCACCAGATCCCAGGCCTTCATGCCCGTGACCGTGGAGAATAACGACTTGGAATTTTTTTTTTTTTAATCAGCACAGTACGGGCACGCTGTTCCGCACGCCGGCTGTTTAAGTGTATACCTTGTTACAGCTGACTGCCTCGGATGATTGCTTCCCGTTTGTCCCCAATCAATCTGGAAACTGCAAAGCGGCTCGAATATTCATTTTCCACCAGCAGACCTGCAGCCTGGGATTATTCTACACAGAGGACCTGCCAGACCCAGGTGTCCGGGAGCAGCTGGAAGAGTGAGGGACCTTCCTGAGATGGACAGACGCAGGGCCGTTGTCACTTGGGGACAGAGGAGGCTGGTCAGAGGGCCAGCAGGGCATGAGGGCTAAGAAATGGCCCTGGGCCATGTGCAGTGAATTTCAAGGTTGTCTCCTCAACAGGACTCGGCCTGCAGGGCCACCCAGGCGTGCAGGCTGGTATTCAGTAAGCACCTACTGTGAGCTGTCACAGGGCAAAAACACTCAGGAGGGAAACCCAGAGGAGGAGTACGAGCGAAAACCACGCATCCATCTGGAAAATGCCGTGTTTATCAAGACGGCCCCAAGAATGACGG
Source organism: Oryctolagus cuniculus (assembly GCF_051225735.1). Taxonomy (NCBI): domain Eukaryota; kingdom Metazoa; phylum Chordata; class Mammalia; order Lagomorpha; family Leporidae; genus Oryctolagus; species Oryctolagus cuniculus. The sequence goes on from NC_142887.1 coordinate 24,141,084, forward strand.
TCTTCATTCAGTCACTCCCGCTTTTACTGCTCCACTGTTGATTAGCGCCCACGATGAGCCAGGCGCAGCCCCGATCCCTCGCAGCCGCCAAATGGGAGCTATCTGCAGACCCTGCCTCCCGGGAGGCGGCAGCGTAAGAGGCCAGATACAGCAAGTGCGTTAATAACCACAGCCGCGATGGCAATGACAGTGAAAATAGTAGCACCTGCTGGGAACGGGGCTCCGACGATGAACCAGCTTCGCGTGAGTTATTTTGCCGGGTTCCCACCGGCGCTCGGTGAAATGAGCGGCCCTATTTTTACCCTGAGTTTGCAGATGGTGAGCCTGAGGCGTGGAGAGGGTTTGCGGCTTGATTGAGGCTCGTGGAGTTGGGATGGAAACAAAGCCAAACCAGCTCCGTGTGCCTCCAGCCCCTGCTGGTAACCTCCAGGCTGCTGTCCCTCTAAATAACCAAACACCCAGTTCTATCTGCTGGGCTAGTGCCACAGAAAGGCTGCTGGGAATTCTAGAAGGGGAGTGGCCATCAGGCTGGGGGGGTGGGGTGGGCTGAGTCCCCACCCAGGACCCCTCCCACCAGAGTGGTCGGTCAAAAGCACCTACTGATTGGTCAAGTTCTTTCAAGTCTTTCCGGAGCGCAGGCAGGCAGGTCTGTCCCCTTCCACTGTAATGTTGTTCACCAAGCATCATTTGATGCATTAAGTCCATGACGAGGAATGGGAGCCGGGAATGCAAGCCAGAGTCCCCCAGGTGGGTGGCAGGAATCTAATTACAGGACTGCACTGGCAGGAAGCTGGAGTCAGGAGCCAGAGCCAGGAGCGGAACCCACGCACTCAGAGACGGGATGCAGGCATCTTCACCGCCCGTTAAGTGACTAAATGTCCACTGGCATCATGGGAATATCTGATCTCTATGTCCTCCAACCTCCAGCACAGAGCACCACCCACAGCAGGTGTCCCTGCTCCCACGTGAGGCAGCGAGCTTCGAGGATGCTTTAGCCAAGATACCCCAACAGGGGAGCAGCCATGTGCACTCATCTCGTCCTTGGGAGATGTGTGGGGCGTAATCACCCGCGCTGGGGAAATGAAGACACCAACACTCGGAGTGAGAGGCCCAGGGACAGGCCAGGATGGTGCAACTCTGAACAAGACCTTGGAACTCATCGCCCCCTGAGGGGCTGGTGCCATATAGCACAGGTCACTGCGGAGGCACGTTCCACTGCTGTCAGCGCCACTGCTGTAGGCCTCCTGTTAAGTCCGCCTGCAGGAACCAAGCACCGATCATGTTCCCCATGCCTTTGCCTTTGCCTTTGCCTCATGCACCCCAAGGGAACCAGCACTGGACTGGGGACAAAAGAGAGAGCCGCGTCGCCTTCTCCTCCTGGCCTTGGCTCCTTGTCTTGGAATATGAGCCGCAGAACATCTGCTCAACCCAGTCCGGGCATATTAAACCGCTGCTGAAAGTGTATTGTTGCCTCTTTCAATACATAGCAATTACATGGCGTGTTTTGCTCATTAGCAGGAAATTGACACAGAGGCAATCCTGCTTTTTAAATTACCACTAATCTCAGTGCACCTGTTTGGGAAGAAGGCAGGAGAGGAGGGAGGGGGAAAAAAAGTTGGTAATAACCATTTTGTGATATTTTAAAAACAAACACTTCTGGAACTCCCTTAAAAATAGCTTTTAGGCTCCCAGGCTCCCAGGCTTATTCTAAGAGAAGGCCCTCTGCTCCATGCCACGGGCTGGCGTCACTCTCCGTCAATGTCACCGTCTGGAGGGCCACGTGTGTCTGAGTGCGGGGGAGACCCAGAGGACAAGGCAGGCTTCCTCTAAGGTGCTTAACACTGGTTAGGACTCTTGCAGCCTGGCTTTACGCCCTGGCTCCAGCTCCTAGGAAGCAGTCCTGATGGCACCAGTAGTTGGGTCCTTACCAGCCACGTGGGAGCCCTGGATTGGATTCCCAGCTCACGGGTTCAGCCCGCAACCCTGGGCCATTGTGGGCATTTGGGGAGTGAATCAACAGATGGGCGCTCCATCTCTCTCTCTTTCTCTCTCCACCCCCTACTCCCTCTCCTCCTCCTCTCTCTCTCTCCTTGTCAAATGAATAAGTGAATATTTTTAAGTGTGATGCCATGACCAACTTAGGGTGCGTTCCTGAAACCCATCACACCTAAGAGGCCATGGAAAACTGACTTCTCTGAGGGTGGGTAGGGAGGCAGATGCCTGCACAGGGTCCCCAGAGCTCCGAGAAAGGGAGGCACTTGCTCGGATCACACTACTTTCCCGGAAGCTGACACTCAGACATACTGCCTGAGCTGTCTGCTGAGACCACAATGCCTTGCTCCCCCACTTCCGTGTCGGTACGTGGTTGCTGCTTGTGTCCAGGGGCACACAGTAGGCGCTCAATAAACACAACCTAACACTGCCATGGTGCTGCTACCAGGGACTCCGCTTCACTGATCCCCTCCAGGTCCTAGAGTCCCTCTCGTTCCATAGGAAGCCCTGGGTCCAAGCCGCTCGCTAGCCAGGGGAGCTTGGGCAAAACTCTCTCTCAAAAGCCTTCGCTCCCTAGTTTAGAAAACTGGCATCATGACAGTAGGCGTGCCTGCAGCCTGTGGCTTGCTGGTGACGGCTGAGGACAGTAATGGGGTTGAACGTGCTTGAGGGGCCAGAAACATTGCTGCTAATCTGGAGCTGGCCACTCCGTGCAGGGGAGGCACTGGGACGCAGTCGCCATTCACAGTTGACTTCAGAACATGAGCTGGCACTGGGCTCACACGTGTTTCAAGTGAACACTTGCAAAGTGAACTCTTTCTTTTTTTTTTTTTAAGAAAAAGATTTATTTATTTATTTGAAAGGCAGAGTTAGAGAGAGAGAGAGAGAGAGAGAGAGAGAGAGAGGTCTTCCATCTGCTGGTTCACTCCCCAAATGGCCACAATGGCCAGAGCTGTGCTGATCTGAAGCCAGGAGCCAGGAGCTTCTTCCAGGTCTCCCAAGTGGGTGCAGGGGCCCAAGGACTTGGGCCATCTTCTACTGCTTTCCCAGGCCATAGTGGAGAGCTGGACTGGAAGTGGAGCAGCCAGGACTTGAACCCGCACCCATATGGGATGGCAGCACTGCAGGCAGTGGCTTTACCCTCTACGCCACAGCTCCAGCCCCAAAATGAACTCTTTCATTCGCCTAAAAAAAAATGTGGGTAAAGTGTGTGCTCTTGCCAGGTCTGGGTGCTGGGAATTTGCACAGTGCCATCCTCCTGGAGTTGATCACCCAGGGTAGAGAGCGGTCGTGCTTTTAGAGCGGCCATACCCCAGACCCAGTCTGGGGGTCACATGGCTTCAGGAGTGTATTCCCTGGTGCGGCTGGAGGCCGGAAGCCTGAAATCAAGATGCCAGTAAGGTTGGTTCCGTTTCACCCACGAGCACCCCAGAGAATGGCAGGGTGGCAGGCCACCCAAGCCCCCCTCCCCGATAAAAAAAGATGGAAAATCCCAATGACCTGTGATGCAAATGAATTCACGGATTAAGTCCTAGCCCTTGGGAACCCAGGGCTCTCAGAGGGACATTCATTCTCATGCAACATCTGAGAAGTCTTCCTGGAAGCGGTGGCATCTGAGTCGGGCCTTCAAAGGATAAGTAGGACTTGGAAGGAAGAGTTGAGGTGTGCACCTGCCTGGTGTTGACAGAGGGGTCTGGAGGAGGGATTCCGAGCTCCACTTTGTGTCTTGGGCGACTGAAGCTAAGGATAGGTTGATGGTAAGAGAAGTCAGCGCTTTCCATCCCTCCCTGCTGTGTGAATTTTGCTTTCTCCTTCCCAAATATGAAGTATCGGCCAGGAACTCTGCTAGGCAGCAGGGAGGCAACCAGGAGTAAGACCTTGGGGGATTTTCATGCTCATGTGTGGCTGTCAGGGAAGAGCGGGGACCCTGATGTCAGGACAAAGAGTGTGCACTTGTCCTTTTAGGCAGTGGGGAGCTGTGGAAAGTTTTGTGCAGGGAGGAATGGCGTGATTCGAACCCGACAAGGGATAATCATCCGGGCAACCTGAATGGGGTAGATCTGAAGGCGGCCAGAACAGGAAGGTGGGCGGCCATCAGAAAGAAGGGCTGCAGTGCCCCTTTCTTTGTCAGGCTCTCTGGTCCCCTGGTCCCTGTGTAGTGGGGAGGTGGGGGAGGAGGCATCAGGCGAGGGAGAGCGGGCTGCAGGTCTGGGAAGGGATGAAGGGTTTCCATGGCAACCTTTGCTTGCCCGTAGCCAAGGTAGCTATGCAAATTCCCCAGGCACCATTCGGTGGACCTTGAAGCCGGCATCCCTGGCAGCTGGGATGCGGCAGAACTGAAGGGGAGAGTGACAGGGAGCAGCAACAGGGCTGCAGGCTCCCAGGCAGCCCTGGAAACGCCCCTGTACCCGTCAGGCTCCTCCTCCCTCCTCCAGGCAGGGACCCTGCCCTTCCCCCCAGACATGCATCCCCACACATATCATGCAGGCTTAGGCCATCTGGAAAATGGGCTGTCCCAACAATGCCAAGGGAGTTGCAGTGACTTCTAACGCAGTCTGTGCCCAGCCTGGGGTAGGCAGAACACACTGTTGGAGCTACTGTTCTCTTCGGCAGTGTTATTCCAGGATGCCCGCAAGCAATCTAGGTTCTCTGTGCTGGCATTTGACCTTGAGAGCGTGACCTAAGTGTTCTCCTACTCCCTGGCCGTGGGGGCTGCTGACCCTTTTCCAAAGCCCCCAGGTACCTCTCCCTACTTCTATGACCCCCACCGCTGCTGCTATGATCATTATTCTTGACGTCGCTGCTGCTTTTATAACTGTTTTAACCCCCCATGCCACTGGTCCCTGTGCCACAGGACAAAGAGAGTGAGCCCTAAAGACTCCTATTTCTTGAGACCATGAAGCCACAGCTGACACAGTAACATCTTTTCCCCTCCTGCTTATAGACTCGGTTACAGGACAAGAGCTCATGGGAATTAAATACTCTATTATACACACTTGCACACCAAGGCGGGATTGGGATTCACTCTGGGTGTTGAGACGTATTAGGCAAGTTAATCCTTAATCGTTCCCTTGTCTTAATCTTACTCTAATTGACTCAAATCTCCTTTTCCTGACTTCCCATCCAGCTCCGGGTCATACGGCCAATTGCATCCTAAGTGATCCTGAATTCAGTTGAGAATCCCAAACTCAGTACTTACTCTTACACAGTACTGGCTCTCTTATGCAAAGCACATGCAGCGCCACGTGCTGACCCGGTGCTAAAGAGGCTCACGTGCCACACTGGAACCTCTGGTGTTACTCCTGGCTCCAGCTCCGGACTCCAGCTTCCTGCTAATGCGCACCCTGGGAGGCAGCAGGTGATGGCTCAAGGGCTTGGGTTCCTGCCACTCATGTGGGAGACCGGGATTGAGCTCCCAATCCTGGCTTTAGTCCTGCCCTGTCCTGGCTATTGCAGGCATTTGGGGGAATTAATGGCATATGAGATTGCTTGCTCTCTCCCTCCTGCTCACATAAATAAGAAAAGCACAGGGCCAGTTTCAGCTTACCACTGCGGTCCTGACCCTACCCATAACCCGATCTGGGTGTCTGACACATGGTAGACACTCATATTTGTTGGAGGGAGGGAAAGAAGGGGGGAGGGAGGGAGGAAAGGAGGAAGGAAGGAAAAAAGGGCAGGCATGTTGCTTTCTTTTTTCTTTTTTTTTTTTTTTTTTTGACAGGTAGAGTTATAGACAGTGAGAGAGAGAGAGACAGAGAGAAGGTCTTCCTTCTGTTGGATCACTCCCCAAATGGCTGCAACAGCCGGCACACTGTGCCGATCCGAAACCAGGAGCCAGTTGCTTCCTCCTGATCTCCCATGTGGGTGCAGGGCCCAAGCACTTAGGCCATCCTCCACTGCACTCCTGGGCCACAGCAGAGAGCTGGACTGGAAGAGGAACAACCGGGACTAGAACCCAGTGCCCATGTGGGATGCCGGTGTCACAGGTGGAGGATTAACCTAGTGAGCCACGGCGCCGGCCCCAGGCATGTTGCTTTCTAGAGAGGCAGAGCTCTCATAACTCTCCCAGTGGAAAAGCAAATTTCTCCCCCTCTGAACCCAGAATCCCTTGCCTTTTAGTCACCAGTGCCCAAAATTAAGAAAGAATATCTTTCCTGTGAGAGGAGGAAGGAGAGAGAGCACGTGCTCACTCCCATCCACCGATTCTCCCCCAAACACCTGCAGTGGCGAGGACTGGGCTGGGGCCCATCCTGGGAGCTAAGAACTCAATCCAGGTCTTCCACATTTGTGGCAGGAACTCAATGACCTGAGCCAACACTGCTGCCTCCCAGGATCTGCATCAGCAGGGCGCTGGCATCAGCAGCTAGAGCTTGAACTCAAACCCAGGCACTCCGATGTGTGCCCTGTGCATCTCAACAGGCATCTTACCCACCCAGGCAGAATGCCCACCCAACAGTAATATTTCTAAAGCATGAAGACTTTGCGGTTGCAAACTACTGGTGTTCTTCCTTACAACAAAGTCAATTAATCCCACAACATCTCTCCTGCGCTGTTGTCCTTAATTGAATTAAATGAGATAATATTTGTTGAGTAGTTAGCACCACGCCTGGAAATGTTTATTGCGTGGAATTGAATCTGTAATGGGTAGCGACTATTAGCACTGTTGTTACTGCTCCTAATTGGGGCTATTAATAACTCCCTTCATTAGCACAGCACTTTGGAACTTCCAGCCCATTCTCCACTGCGTTTCCTCCCAACGCCATCTGGGTCTCAATTTTCTCATCAGACAAATGGGGGTGGCGAGGTGAACCGTGTGGACCCGGTGCCCACCCGGTGCTGGGTGCAGATGTCCTGTGCAGCATGTGATTTGCCCGTGGCCTGAGTTCAGAGGTACAGATAGCTCTTTAGCAAGATCCCAGGTGCAAATTGCCTGCCTGGTTGTGCTTTTCCTGCCTACCCCAGCCATGCACAAGGTCCCAGTAAGCAAGTATTTTTAAGAGTGAAGAGACAGCCAGCGCCACAGCTCACTAGGCTAATCCTCCGCCTGCGGCACTGGCACCCCAGGTTCTAGTCCCGGTTGGGGTGCTGGATTCTGTCCCGGTTGCCCCTCTTCCAGGCCAGCTCTCTGCTGTGGCCAGGGAGTGCAGTGGAGGATGGCCCGAGTGCTTGGGCCCTGCACCAGCATGGGAGACCAGGAGGAAGCACCTGGCTCCTGGCTTTGGACCAGTGCTGTGTGCCGGCCGCAGTGGCCATTGGGAGGTGAACCAACAGTAAAGGAAGACCTTTCTCTCTGTCTCTCTCTCTCTCTCACTGTCCACTCTGCCTGTCAAAAAACAAACAAACAAACAAACAAACAAAAAAAGAGTGAAGAGACTGAAATGAGGTGATGACTGGAATAGCAAAGTGGGCATAGATTTGGGCTTCACAGAATCTGCTCCTTCCTCAATAAGTCATAGATTGGATAGGGTCCCCCACGTCCCCAAAGTTCCTGTCTACCTAGACAACGAGTTGGAATATGACCTATTTGGAAACAGGGTCTTTGCAGATATAATTAATTAAAATGAGGTCGGGGTAGGGAGGGCCCTCAATCCGATGGCTAATGTCCTCATAAAAAGGCCCCATGACAATACAGAAAGACACAGCCAGGGAAGAGCACTGTGCGACATCGGGGGCAGAGAGGGGAGCCAAAGAGGCAAGGGAAGGCTCACCCACCCTTAGAGCCTTCCTGGGGGGCATGGCCACTGGAAGTGCCATGAGCATCGCCGTCTGTGACCGTAAACCATAAACCGCATGGTTGGTGGTGATTAGTTGTGGCAGTCTGAGGACTTTCTAAGCCCATTTTCTGTAAAATGGGTTCAAGCTGGTAGGAACGGAGCATCTAGGAAGGTGAATTCTGAGACATGTGCCAAGGTCTTAGAGCAATGTCAGACACATGAGCGTCTCCAGAGGACTGCACACTGTCCACTGGCAGGGGGGACCCAGGCTCGCTTGGGTGGCTCCTGTCATGTCCCTGCCTACCCCATCAGCCTTCTAACTGTCCAGACAGCCACAGGACTCTGGTCAGGAAGGCCAGAGCTGCCTCCCTGCCTCGAGCAAAGGGTGCCATTTTGGACAATGCAAGCAGTGCCGTGTGTAGAGGATTGCAGTGCAGGAACCTGGAAAAGATGGAATACCTGGGCCGAGACCCTGACGATGACCGGGGGGCAGACCAGGCACCCTGTACACACAGGGTCAGTGTCCCTGTATTACCTCCGCAAGCCAATTGTCCTCATCTTCCTCCTGGAGTCTTGATGAGGATTAACCAAGGAGACTGCTATTGGTGATCTTAGTATTCTGTAACTACACCCCTCCCTGACTCCTCATTGAGATACCAAGGTGCAGAGAAATGCATAACCGGCCCATCAAGCACTTGACCCAGAACTTGCACAGGAGACTCACCCTCGTGCACCTCAGGTCCTCTCTGGGAAGAGAAGCGATGCTCCTTCTGCTTCCAGCAAGGGGATGAGATGGTAGGGCTGGAGGTGGGATTTTCCACTCTGAATCGTTAGGTGGATGTTGCAGAAAACGCCAACCCCATTTCACTGGGTATTGGTGGAAAATTGAGGTCAAGATTCCCATGGGGTGGATCCTACTGTAAGCTCAGCCCAGGCAGTCTGGCGGCAGAAGCTGTTACGTGAATCTGCCTCTCTGGGGGACTGTAAACCCCACAGATGCCCTGCGCACTCCTTATGCAGCACTGTGCTCCCCAGAGGTTACTCCAGGCCCTGGGAAGACTAGGTGGGGGTGGTCAGGCACTACAGGTATGTGTATGTGGGGACATCCAAACGTTTGTGGAAAATGGAATGAAAAAATGTTGAAATCTATGCATACAAGTATGAGGAGGGGGAGGTGCTTGGAGTCATCTTTACATTCAACTCCAGTAGCTTGGGGCTGCTAGGTGGATCATGTGTGTGTGTGTGTGTGTGTGTGAGAGAGAGAGAGAGAGACAGAGAGAGAGAGAGAGAGAGAGAGATCATGAGCTGCTTTACTCCCCAATGCTGGGATTTGGAACTCAGTTCAAGTCTCCCATGTGGGTAGCAGGGACCCAATTACTTGAGCCATCAGCTGGTGTCTCCCGGGAAGTGCAGCAACAGGAAGCTGGAATCGGGAGCTAGAACTGGGACTGGACTCCAGGCACTCTAATATGGGACATGGGCATCTTAGCCGCTAAGCCAAACGCGCGCCCCCTGCTGGATGGATTCTTGCTAAGGCGGCAAAGCTCTGGCACACAGTCGGTGTCTGCTCAGTGGTGTCTGTGGAGCCAAGAGCCTCACCCCAGGGCCAGGTGGACTCCCAGCCCCTGAGCCGGAGTGGGCGCCTGCCTCCAAACACACATTCAGATCTTGCCTTTTAGAACTGAAGGGACAACCCTATGTGCACACAATGAGCCCCCAAGCAGTAAGCAGGGGTGGTTCCCGGATGCTGTTAGATCACCTTCCAACTCTGTCCAAACCCATGGGCCACCAGCAGTGTCAGTGGTGAGCCAGTGAGAACTGCAGACTCTGGGACCACACCCCAGAACTCCTGAAGCAGAACCTGCCTCTTGGTGGGATCCCCACGTGACCCATGTGCACGTTCAAGTTTTTTTTTTATATAAGAGTGTCAATTGTTTAAAGATTTATTTATTTGTTTGAAAGTCAGAGTTACACAGAGAAGGAGAGGCAGAGAGAGAGAAAGAGAGACTTCTATCATCTGCTGATTTATTCCCCAATTGGCCGCAATGGCCAGAACTGCTCTGATCCGAAGCCAGGAGCCAGGAGCTTCTTCTGGGTCTCCCATGCGGGTGCAGGGGCCCACGGGCTTGAGCCATCTTCCACTGCTTTTCCAGACCATATCAGAGAGCTGGATCGGAAGTGGAGCAGCAGGAACTCGAACCTGCACCCATATGGGATGCCACCAATGCAGGCTGTGGCCTCACCAGCTATGCCACAGCACCGGCCCTGCACACTCAAGTTTAAGGTGCTCTGGACTGCAGGGTAAGCAGGAGGGATGGGCTGGGAAGCACAGTGCCCTGGAGAGGGAGTCACCTCCTGTCCCGGGGATGCCCTTGGCTTGGGTTTCTCATGGGAAAGTCCCACCGCGCTGGAAAGCCTTGATAAACCTTGCGTCAGAGTCATTCCTCAACCCCAACATCTGACCGCCTACACCAATGCCCTCAAAACTGACCCAGGGCAACCTTAATAATGTAGCAGGTGGTCTGAGGGCCCTGCTGCTGGCCTGGGCACTGCTGAGGGTTTCCGGGGCATGGTTTCACATCATCTACACACCTACCTAGAGGGGCGAGTGCTACCGTCATCCCCCTCACCCCTCCTTGTCACAGATTTGGACTCCAAGATGATGAGACTGGCCCAGAGTCCCTGAGCCAGGGCACCTGAATCTCCGGCTTGAGGTCTCAGCTCTGGTGCTAAACACATCTGCCCACCCACCTCTGTGTCCTGCTTTGCTGCTGCTGTTGTCAGCTGTTTGTTCGTCTGTCCCCGACCGCTCTGTGGGCTGTGCCTCCTGCCTCCCACTTGTCATGGTTTTTTCTTGGCTTCTCCATTTATCTGCATGAAAAATGCCAGGAGGAAAAAACATGATCAGAGCCCTTGGCTTCTTCATCTTGGAATCCACGGTGACTAATCGGTTGTTTGTTCGTAATCAGTGCCCAGAAACTGTAGTGGATGTAGTTTATTTCGTTAGTTCAATTATTATTTAGTGCACGAGCATTAGTTTATTGTTTAGATGAGCTGTGTAGTTGAATTGGGCTTGCTGCATGCATTCTCGGTGACGGCAAAATCGTCCTCAAGGGGATAAAATTGCTTCCTGGGTTCCTGTGAAGGCGCAAAGCACAGCAAGGAATAGACACGTAGGATTTCTGCAGTGTTAAGTTTTTGTAAAAAAAAAAAAAAAAATGACCCATTCTGAAGGGTGTCCTGGAGTGGATGATAAGATTTTTTTTTCAGGCAGAGTGGACAGTGAGAAAGAGAGAGACAGAGAGAAAGGTCTTCCTTTGCCATTGGTTCACCCTCCAATGGCCACCATGGCCGGCGCGCTGCGGCTGGCGCACCACACTGATCCAATGGCAGGAGCCAGGTGCTTCTCCTGGTCTCCCATGGGGTGCAGGGCCCAAGGACTTGAGCCATCCTCCACTGCACTCCCGGGCCACAACAGAGAGCTGGCCTGGAAGAGGAGCAACCGGGACAGAATCTGGTGTGCCAGCGCTGCAGGCGGAGGATTAGCATGGTGAGCCACGGCGACGGCATGGATGATAAGATTTTTAAAAGGATTTGATAAACATAGCTTTATAATGTAATTTATTCAAAGTTACAACTTTTTAGATCTGGACCAGGAAACAGAAAGAGTAAATAATTCACCAAGGATGAAAACAAGGGGAAAATCCTGCCTTCCTTGAGGTCAAGACAAGACATATGAGAGTCTCCTTGTGGGTCCCCAATACACAAGGCTAAATTAGCTTAAAATGTTTAAAGCAGTAACACTCAGTGCTGGCAAGGTTACTGTAACATCGGGAAGCTCAGCTGCTGTGCAATTTAAAAGACCCCTTAGGAAAGCAAAGTGGCAACTCTATCCAGCTAGAGCCCTCAAAGTCTCCATCTCTGACCAGAGGGTTTCGTTCCAGGGAATTTGTGCCTGGAACTGGATTCAACGGTCGCCAAAGGTGCATGCATAAAAAGGCTCTCGTGAGCTGGAGCTAACAGCAAGAAATAGAAAGGAGATGGGGAAGTGAGGGAGGAAAGGAAAGGGGACGAGAGAGAGGAAAGAGAGAAGCAAGAGGAGGGAAGCAGAGAGGGAGGATGAGAAGAGGGAACGGATGTCAAATAAAATGCACGCGTGGAAAGCCAGCCACTGGGTGTGCGTGCACTGCGAGTGATTCCTGTGAAGCCTGCCTCCCAGCTCGCAGGAATCGCAGAGGCATTGTGCACTGCCTGGGGGCTTCAGGAAGGAGGGGACTGGAGTCCTGGTGAGAAAGGACCAGAAGCCAGCCCCTGCAAGCTGAGAGAGTGGAGCGGTCCCCTACACAGCAACTTTGCACATGGTTTGGTGTCTCCAGGAGTCAGTGTGCGAGCTAGTTAACTTTCCTCGGAATTCTGCTACCGGGTCCTAGCCCCCACCAACGCAGAAGCCAGGGACTGCAGTCTCCAGGGTTAGCCTGCCTTGGTTAAAGTGGCCTCTGATGTTAGTTCTGAGGGCTCCTTGAGAACTCTGCCCCTTCGTAAGCACACTATTGAAAGATGGCTGATGGAGTGAATCCGGCTGGTGCGAGGGCACTTGTGAAGTTCACAGAAAACGTGTGTTACCAAACAAACGTGCCTGGCTGTTGGCTTATTTTTTTGCAACAAAGTAAACACGTTTCTTTTTAATTTGGAAGGCAAAATGAGAGAAAGAGAGAGACAGACATAGAGATATTCCATCTGCTGTCTCCACTGCCCCCAAATGCCTGCCCCAGTCAGGGCTGGCTCAGACCAAAGTCAGAAGCTGGGGACTCTGGCCTGGTGTCATGGCACAGTGGGTTAAGCTGCCACCTCCAAGGCCAGCATCTCCCATCATCGCTGATGGGAGTCCTGGCTGCTCTACGTCCCATCCAGCTCCCAGCTAACGCTCCTGGGGAAGCAGTGGAAGCTGGCACAAGTGCTCGGGCCCCTGCCACCCACATAGGAGACCTGGATGGGAGTTTCTGGCTCCTGGCATCAGCATGGGCCAGCCCTGGCTATTGAAGCCAATTGGGAAGACCTGTCTCTGTCTCTCCTCCTCTCTGTAACTCTGCTTTTCAAATAAATAAGTCAATTTGTAAAGCCCAGGAGGATTAGGAGGGAGAAGGGTGGGGCGGGGGGAAGGTGAGAGTGTCGGGGAGTCACCCTGCTCCGGTCCCCATTCCATGTACGAAAGGAACAGGGAAATAAATGAGCAAAGGTTAAAATACAGAGGAGAAGTGCGTCAGAGGGGAAGCAAGGAAAAGGACGAGGTGAAGAGTGAGGAGCAGACAAGCAGGCGGGGGTTAGGGATGTGCACGGAAGAATAAACTGACACAGGAACTCGGGGACCGGGAGAGACGCTGAGGGCTGAGCAAAGAAAGTGGCTAAGAGGCCAGGCACATGAGGAGGAAGGCACACAAGGATGAAGGGCGGGATTCCTCCATCCTGGCTTTTCTCAGCATCCCAGAATGGTCCAAGGGGCTCTGGGTGAAGGAGCAGGAGCAGAATGTGGGAAACACAGAAGAACAGCTCATGCCTCACTCCCAGCCTTTTCTGCAACTATGGGATCAGCTGGAGAGCTACACACGCTTGGCACAGGTGCTGTCCTGCCAGCCCCAAGAGGCTGACATAGTGGGCTGGGAAGCAGCCCCAGCACAAGGGTTCTGCAGGGCTCCCCTGGGCCAGAGACTTCCACATGCTCCCAGGGCTGGGCGCCACTGCCCTGGGGCCCTGGTTCCACTGTCTGGGCCCTGCACCTGCAGCAGAGGCATCACCTGGGCCTCATGAGGGAGGCAGACTCTCAGATCCCTCCCAGAGCTATGGTCCACATGGGGCTGGGTGACTTATAAAAACCTGAAGTCCCAGGTCAACGGGCTGCCTGTGACAAGGACGTTCCTGCTATAGCATCACGTGGTAGAGGCCATCTCAGGGGCAAGAGAGGCAGAGCTCAAATTTTTTTAACAGATTTATTTTAATTATTTGAAAGCAGAGCAATATCTTGCATCCAACTGGTTCACTCCCCCAAGTGACTCCAACAGCCGGGGCTGGGCCAATCAGAAGCCAGGAGTCAGGAGCTCCATCCGGGTCTCCCACGTGGGTGGCAGGGGTCCAAGCTCTTGGGCCATCTTCTGCTGCTTTCCCAGGCGCATCAGGAAGGAGGTGGATGGAAAGTGGAGCAGCTGGGATTCGAACCACCTGCTGGACAGGTGACAGATTAACCCATTGTGCCACAACTCCAGGCCCAGAACTCACTTTTAAACAAACACGCTTCTACAAAAACAACATCAAACCACTCACAAGGGCAGAGTTCCCTTGACATAATCACTCTCTTAAAGGCCTCACCTCTCAACAGGGCAGCGCTGGGGATTCAGTTTGCAGCCCGTGAACATTGGGACACAGGTGTAAACCACAGCATCTAGGGAATCAGAAACTCATGGGGTCCTGAGGCCATCTGTGTGCTCCCAGTCCTCCCCAGGGGTTCTGACACCCCACACCAGGGAGGCAGCTGTCACTGTGGAGAATCCTGCAAAGTGGGTACATAGTGTTCCTGTTGCAGGGGGGGCAAGGCTCAGGCTGGATGATGAAGAAGAAGAGTCCAGGCCCTTCTGTGAGACCCTCAGAGCCCCCATGACCTAGGCCAGGGCTCTCAATGAGGAGAGTGCTGTAGCTTGGATATTACTTTGGGGGTCCCCCCAAAGGCCTATGTATTGGGAAGCTTGGTGCCTGACATCCTATGTTAAGGGCAGAGACTTGATCTCACTATGGTGTCTGAAGATGGGACCTTTGTGGGGTGACTGGGTTGGGTTAGGTTTCTGGGCCACAGCCCCACGCCTAAATCACGCAAGTGTTATACAGAAAGCCACATGGCCATGGAGGGAAGCCCAGGTCCCTTCCACCAGGCTGTGGCGTCATCAGATGTCAGAATCAATGGAGCCACCTGATCTTGGACTGGGAACCTCCCAAACCATAACCTGACACATATCACCTTCCCGCATACATAGCTCCCCCGCAGGCATTTTTAGTTAGTTAAAGTATTGAAAACTGACAAGCCAGTTAGGATGTCATGTGTTTCTTCCAGGGGGCATCAGCAGCAGTGTCTGGAGACATTTTTTGGCTGCCACCATCAGGGCTGGTGGGGATCCAGTGGGTAAAGACGAGAGGCACGTGCAACATCCTACAGCGCCCGGCCCAGCCCTTCACCTCCACAGAGAGTGCTCCAGCCCCAGGTTCAGCAGGGCCAGTGCAGAGGAGCCCCAAGATGGGGAAATGCACATGGCAAGGGTGCAGGGTTAGAAGAGAGGCACTGGGCACGAACCGCTTCTTTGTGTTCTCATTCCTGGAAGTTCTCAGACAGTGGCCTCAAAGGAATTGTACAATGCCTCTTTGTTTGTTTGTCTGTTTGAAAGTCAGAGTTACACAGAGAGAGGAGAAGCAGAGAGAGAGAGAGAGAGAGAGAGAGGTCTTCCTTCCACTGGTTCACTCCCCAGCTGGCCATAACAGCCAGAGCTGTGCTGATCCGAAGCCAGAAGCCAGGAGCTTCTTCCAGGTCTCCCATGCAGGTGCAGGAGCCTAAGGACTTGGGTCATCTTCTACTGCTTTCCCAGGCCATAGCAGAGAGCTTGGTCGGAAGAAGAGCAGCCGAGACTCAAACAGGCACCCATATGGGATGCCAGCACTGCAGGCAGCAGCTTTACCCACCACGCCACAGCGCCGACCCCAGCGCCTCTTTCAACTCCTTCATTTTACAGGAGAAGAAAACAAGCCCGACAGAGGAAACCATTCCCTAGGGCCCCACAGCACTAATTCCTGTCTATCAGCTCATCCCATAAGCACTGCATGAAGAGTCGCTGTGTGGAGGGTACCGTGCTGATGTGAGAGATACGGTGGCAGACCACCGTCACAGAGCAAACGAGGACATCTGTGACATTATAAGGGCTTCTGTGAGGTGGCTAGAGGGGGTGTTTATCTGAGGGCTGGAGAGGGCCAGCCATGGGAGAGGCAGCAGGGAGCTCAGAGACTGTCCCATCCCTGTGTCTCCAGCCCAGAAGGAGACCCTGGCTTTTCCCTGGTGTCAGGGGCTGGCTGCTGGCTGCCCCGGAGAGAGTTACTGGAGTAGAAGGAACCACAGGCATTTGACTGCAGCCGGCATTCAGAGCCCTGTAGAAATCCCGGAGAGTTTATCACGTCCTAGGCCCCGATAGCATCTGCATTAGGAACGAGAAATCCGACCAGACTGCTCAAGAAAGATTAGCTGTGGTCCTTTCTGGAGAGTAAGTGGCTTACACGACTCCGGGCCACTGTAGCTGCCTGCTCCTGCTGCCAGCCACCCTCTCCCCGCAACAAGACGGCCGCGCCAGGGCTCCCACAGTGACTCTGTCATTTCTGATTCACTGTAACTAAAGAAGTCTTTTGCGAGCATCCACTCTGCCTAGGTCTGGGGGGAGAGCTGTGTGGGAGGCAGATGCAGGAGGGAAAGCACAGCCTTGGAAACAGACACAGGCTCGGGCCAGCGCCATGACGTAGCAGGTAAGGCTGCAGCCTGCCACGCCGGCATCCTGTATGGGCACTGGTTCGTGTCCCGGAGGCTCCACTTCCACTCCAGCTCCCTACTAATGGCCTGGGAAAGCAGCAGAAGATAGCCCAGGTACTTGGGCCCTGCCACTCACGTGGGAGACCCGGGAAGAAATTTCTAGCTCCTGGCTTCGGCCTGGCCCAGCCCAGGAGAGTGAGCAAGCATACGGAAGATTGTGTGTGTGTGTGTGTGTGTGTGTGTAACTCTGACTTTCAAGTAAATAAAGAGATCTTTTTTAAAAAGAAAGAGACACAGGCTCCTAGAAGAGGCCATGTCTTCAATATCCATTCATTTGCTAGGTGACACCTGCATGTACTCCCCATGGCCACACCACTCCAGGCACAGAGGATGGAGAACCGGAAGACATAGCTACCTGCTTCCCAGAGTCCTGTGTGATGTCAGGTGTCCAATACGCTAATAGTTACGGGACAGTATGAGGAGCAAGAAGGGAATCATTAACCCAGCCCAAGAAACCTCAGAGGTCTTCCTGGAAGAGGTGACATCGAAAATAAGAGCAGATGAGGAGTTAGCAGTTAACCAGATATAGTAAGCACAAAGAACACGGCACAATTGATGCATATTAAAACAGTGCAGTGTAAGACGTGTGTGGATCATCACGTGTGTGGCACTGCCTTCTAAAGCAGGCACCACTGTGTTTTTCCCCTGTGTTTAAATGCGGACATTTGCATGCAAGGACATTACGTATGGCTGGTAAATTGAAGGTCTGAATCCAACCCCAGGAAGCATGGCTACTGAACTTATTTTCGTGACCCCTGGGCTGTGTGCAGCGTTTATCTAGAATGCTATAGAAGGAGGTACAGTCGAGTACGCGAATTACAAAGATCTGCAGAAGGCACTCAGGAGTCAAAGCATCAAGGCTACCCATAAAGGCCTGCACGAGATGTGAGGGATCTTACGGCAATGGCTGAGAAAGGCAGACTAGGGCCAGTGCCGCAGCTCACTAGGCTAATCCTCCACCTTGCAGTGCCAGCACCCCGGGTTCTAGTCCCGGTCAGGGCGCCGGTTCTGTCCCAGTTGCTCCTCTTCCAGTCCAGCTCTCTGCTGTGGCCCGGGAGGGCAGTGGAGGATGGCCCAAGTGCTTGGGCCCTGCACCCACATGGGAAACCAGGAGGAAGTGCCTGGCTCCTGGCTTCAGATCAGCGCAGCGCACTGGCCGGAGCAGCCATTTGGGGGGTGAACCAATGGAGGGAAGACCTTTCTCTCTGTCTTTCTCTCTCTCACTGTCTAACTCTGCCTGTCAAAAAAAAAAAAAAAAGAGAGAGAGAGAGAGAGAGAAAGGCAGGCTGCATTCTGAAGCTGAAGTCCAAAGGATTTAAGCAGCAGAGTAATGCGATCTTACTTTGGTAAGAAAATTTTCCATGGGAAAGATTAAGACTTGGAAGAGCATCAGTGGAATCTTTTCAGATTTTTAGCTTGATGTAGGAGGGCCGCAATAGATGAAGTGCCAAGAAAATCATTTTTTCATCCAACATGGAAGGAAAAAAAAAAACAGCTTTGATGTTAGGTCGGGTTAGCAGTAAGGATGAAGTGGCCAGCACCGGCAGTGGCTGGGTCTTCATTGTTGTTATCTTTCTGTCCTTGACAATCTCAGAAGGAACTGAGACAAATATCCTATGCTGACAGTCCTGGTTTCATAGCAAAGTTTTGCCTCAAAGGGCAATCTGAGAAGCAGAAAAAGGTGAGAAAAGAACAGAATCATGGCTGGAAGCTTCCTCCATTCTAACTAACTGTCCTTCCTCACTCAGCCTACCAAGAAAGGGCCAAAGCCTAGATCCAAAGGGGACAGGAAGAAGCAAACAGTACATAAAAATGTTGAGACAGAAAAAAGAGGGCATGGCAAAATGAGGGGTCAGAAGGGGAGGCTAGACCTGGAGAGAGACCATGGAGTGCGTAACACAGATGATGAGCTTTTAAGGCCACAATCTCTGGGCTCTCACCCACCACAGGAACAGCCCCAGTGTGTATAGATGAGGTGCCCATGGGAGCTGCTACCCAAGGCCCTGAAATAGCTCTGTGCTCCAGGCTGCTTACAACACCTGGCTGAGTCTGTCCTCTCTCTCCCAATGCTTGTAGATCTTTGAATTTCTTGATGCACATTTTGTGATTTCCAAGCCACTGAGAAAAAAATCTATGAGCTAAAACATATGTGCAGCTAGGTTGGTATTTAATTGCACCAACATTTGATTATGAACTTTGTTAACCATTTTATTTTAGGAATATTTTCTTTTACAGACAATTAATCAATGAGCTTTTCCACTGAAAACTTAGACAAGTTAAGCCACCGCTTGAGTCATCTGCACACTGTATTGGAGTTGCCAGTTCAAGTGCCTGCTCCTCTGCTTCTGAACCAGCTCCCTGCTAATGCATCTGGTAGGCCACAGATCATGGCCCCTATTATCCACCTGGGGGACCTGGATGGAGCCCCGGTCTCCTGGCTTCAGCCTAGCACAGTCCAGGCTGTTGTGTTGCAATATTTGGGAAGTGAGCTGGTAGATGGAAGATATCTCTCTCTCTTTTAAACAAAATACATTAACAAGCATTTTAAAAATCAGATAAAAGAGAAAACGAGGTCTCTAAGGAGAGAAACCCCAAAGAAGAGGGAGGATCTGAGCACAAGGCAGAGGTGCTGACTGATTTCCCAGCCACAAGGTGACTGAGGTCACATTTTGTGCTGCTGCACCCACTTCACCTTCTTCCTGAAGTCTGGCCCTGTTAGATGGGCTCCTGGTCAATCCTAGAACCAACGCCTCCTCCTTCAGGGAGCCGCCCTGAGCACCAGCCCTGAGTCCCCTAAACGCTTGTGGGAAAGCTCCCTGATGCCCACAGTCTAACCCCCACGTTAGTTCACTCGCCCCCTGGTCTTGTTCCCACCACCACCCAGGAGGCGATGTCAAGCCCTCAATGCCAGAATCACCGCAGAGTCACCAGGCCTGGATTCCACATCCATCCCTGTTGCAAACTGCGTGACAGTTTGCAGGACAAACCTCCTGATCGTCAAGTCTACAATCAGACTTGCTATGGGGACAGCCTCTAGCTGCCAGGCTGGACAAGTCAGTCCCTTAGCACAGTGCCTTTCATCCATGACTCCACGTCACTAGATGAGGAACCAATATTTAGAGGGGGGAAAACATGGCACCCAGGGTCACCTACAGAAAAGCAGCATACGCTGGGTCTGAATCCAAGGTCTCTCTGAATCCAGAACCCACATTCTCTCCATCCCATCATGACGCTTCTGTTGATGCCTGCTGTCTTCCAACACCAACATTGCATCACTCGACCTTCCCAGCGACCTTCTGCAAAGGGCAGCTTCCCCTGGGAGCTCTGTGACAAAGCTGATCTCCCCAAACTGGTCCTTGCTCTGCATTTCCTGTGTCAGAAAAGTCTCCTCTCCTCCCCCGCACCATTGCTCAGGCAGAAGCCTGGACAGCTTCCTGGACACAGTCACCTCTCAATTCCCCTCCCCGTATCCAGCCCAATCCCTAGCTCTCTCAACTCTAAACAGATCTGTCCTAATTCTTGTGCACCCTTACATCTCCATGGCTGTCCAAGCCCCGTCTCCACTCACCCCGACTGGTCCTTTTGCTTCTGCCCCTAACCCTTCTTCATGCTCCAGCAGCAAAGTAGAACAGCTTTGCTATTCACCTCTTCCCCCCATCACTCTTCAGATAATGTCCAAACCCTTCTCCTGCGGACAGCCAAGATGACCTTTGGCCAAGTCTCTGATCAGGAATTTCAATCACAAAAATTTAGTGCAGGTAGCACAAAGAATAAACTCAGGGTCATTGCAAGTCTTGGCAGATCTGGAGGCCACCTGTGCTAGGGCCAGCATCGCAGGGGTGAAGGCTGTTTGGTGAGAGTACGGCCACGGCAGTAGACAACAGAGCCACTGAGAGGCGGCATGAGGAATAGGAACAGCAGCTCCCCCGGCCTTGGGTCCTGATCTTGCCACTGTCCAGCTGTGTGACCTTGGGCAAGTCACAAAACCAATCTGAGCTTCAGTTCTGTCTACTGAGCAAATTCAGTGAAGACCATGATGCCTGAACTTCTGGAGTGGAATGCAGATACGAGACATTCTTCCTTTTTTTAAAAGATTTATTTTACTTATTTGAAAGACAGAATTACAGAGAGAGAGGTCTTCCATCCGCTGGTTCACTCCCAGATGGCTGCAACAGCTGGAGCTGCACTGATCCAAAGCCAGGAGCCAGGAGCTTCTTCTGAGTCTCCCACTCGGGTGCAGGAGCCCAAGGACTTGGGACATCTTCTCCTGCTTTCCCAGGCCATAGCAGAGAGCTGGATTGGAAGAGAAGTAGCCGGGACTAGAACCGGCGCCCCTACGGGATGCCAGCGCTTCAGGCCAGGGCTTTAACCTGCTGAGCCACAGCGCCAGCCCCGAGACCTCCTTTCCTCGCTTGAGCCTCGCAGCCTCCGTCTCCAGGTTTCAGACACCCTATGGCTGCACTATTCAACAGGGCAGCCACTTGCCACACAGGGCTACTGAGCACGTCAGATGCGGCCTGTCCAAATTGAGGCATGGTGCACGTAAACACGTACTAGGCTTGGGAGACTTGGAGTAAGAAAAAAAGGAATGCAAGCTATCATCTCGTTGGTTTTGTTTGCATTGATTGAAGGTTGAAATAATATTTTTAGCTCTTAGGTTAAATCAAATATTTTAGTGTAATTTTTAAAATGGGACTTTAGATTGCACCGTAAGAAATTCCTGATATTTGACTTTTTCACCTACTAAAGTGGTCATTTCAGGTCTTCATATTCAGAGCAGGGGCTGGGAAGCTTTTCCTCCAAAGGCTCAAATAGTAAATATTTAGGCTTTGATGGTGATTTGGTCTCCAAGGCAACGATTCAACTCCGCTGCTATGGCATGAAAGCAGCCACTGGCAAAAAAGTAAAACCATGGCTGTGTTGCGATAAGACTTCATTTAGAAAAACAAGCAAGGACCACACTGGGCCTGTGGGCTGTGGTTTGCCAACTCCTATTTTATTTTTTTTATTTGAAAGGCAGAGTAACACAAGAAGTATGTGTGTGTGAGAGAGAGAGAGAGAGAGAGAGAGAGAGAGAGAGAGAGATCTTTCTTCTGCTGGTTCACTCCCCAAATGGCCAGGGCTGTGCCAGGCTGAGGCCAGGAGCCAGGAGCTTCTTCCAGTGCAGGGTCCCAAGGACTTGGGCCATCTTCTACTGCTCTCCCAGGCCATAGCAGAGAGCTGGATTGGAAGAGGAGAAGCCAGAACTAGAACCAGTGCCCATATGGGATGCCGGTGCTGCAGACCAGGGCTTTAACCTGCTGTGCCACAGCTGTGCCCTGGCCATCTTCTGCTGCCCTCCCAGGTGTACTAGCAGGGAGCTGGGTGAGAAGCAGAGTAGCCAGGACTCAAACCATCACTCGGACATGGGACACTTGTGTCCCAAGTGGCAGCTGGACCCACTGCACCACAACTCAGGCCCTTGCCCACCCCTGGTTTAAACCAATGAATTTCCCACTGTCAGAAGGAGGGGGAAATGATTGGAAGTGGGATTTGGAATTTTCACGGCGTTGTTGCACCTGCCTAGCAGTGCACCTGGGAGCTGGTTCATTCCCAGATGGCTGCAACAGCTGGAGCTGCACTGATCCAAAGCCAGGAGCCAGGAGCTTCTTCTGAGTCTCCCACTTGGGTGCAGGGGCCCAAGGACTTGGGACGTCTTCTCCTGCTTTCCCAGGCCATAGCAGAGAGCTGGATTGGAAGAGGAGTAGCCGGGACTAGAACCGGCGCCCATATGGGAAAGGGAGGAGAACCTTTCCTCCTCTTGTCCTCTTCCCACAAAGACGACTGAAAGACAGCCAGCATGTGACTGCACCGGAATCTTTGCCCCCTGAGCCTCCCTCTCTTAATGACATCACACAGGGTGTTGGGGGCGGGGGGAGTACAAGTTCCATCCCCTTGAAGCTCCTCCCCACAGCTTGGCCTCCCGGAAGCTCGCCTTCGAAAGAGGTGAGGCTGCTGTAGCCAGGGCAAAGCTGTCTTCAGTGGCCTTGTGCACCTCTCTTGCCGGCCTGAGCCACCTGAGCTTCTCCCCGTCCCCTTCCCGGAGCCTGGCAAAGTCCTCGGAGTCGGACAGGAATTCAGGTCTGCCTTTGTGGGAGCAGAGCCTTGTTCACGCAAGTTCTGAAAGCTGGGAAGGAAATGAATGCTTCCACCAAATTAGGCCAAGTAATACTAATACTCTCGAGGGAGACATTATTTAAATAGCATCAAAATCAATTTCCGTGCTATTAAATATTCTAGTCTGTGTTTTAATTGAGACGACTGCATATTCCCCAAAAAGAGAAGAGCTATTTGAAGAGCCCTCTCTCTCTCTCTCTCTCTTTCTCTCCCCCTCTGACAAGGAAAGCACCTTGGAGAGCGGCAGACCGCCCATGAGCCTGTTTCTGCTCCTATTCATCTTCTTTAGAGCTAACCTGGTTTATTATTTTTCTTTAAGAAACCAAAACGGAGCTCTGAGAGGCACCCCGGGCATGGGGAACTCGGATGCCTTCAAATAGGATAAACCAGGTCATTCTCGCTTCTCTCCTTAAGGGCTTGGGTTTGCAATCGGCTACAAGAGGCAGGCGCTGTCCTTGAAGTCCCAGAAGCCGGCGAGTGTGTTTGGCTAAGGGGCCGAGAGATGAGGATCATCCCCAACTCTCGCTGCTCTCTGTTCCATAAAGGGCTCAGATGTGTCTTCCCTGTCCCAGGCTCCGGAGGAAGCTCCCAGTCTGGTGAGGGAGACGCGCCCGAGAAGAAGTCGTTAAAATGCAGCACACAAAGAGCAAGAATAGAACCCGGGGCCCCAGCCTGTGTTCCCATCGCTCTCCTCCTGGTCTCCTGGTCACAGGTCCTTCCCTGTGGCACATCTGCCCTTCCATCCAGGCTGAGGGTACAGACGAGGCAGTCCGGCTCCCTCTGTGTCCTCAGGGCCCAGAAGAGGGGCAGGCACAAAGTAGGTGTTCATTTAAAATTAAATGATGCTGCAGGGGCCAGGGGGAAGAAGCAGCCCTCTCTTCCGAAGGGAGGGGGCTACAGTGCTGCAGTGAGGAGAGGGTTGCGAGGTGGCCCATGAAAGGGAAAGTATTGCCAGCAGAATGTCGAGTGCAGAGTCTTAATGATGTCATTCCAGCCAGAGCTCATGTGTACTGAGCGTTCACCGTAGTCTAGGCTCTGGAGCTGCACCTGCTCATTTAATTTTCACAACGACCCTGTGCGTGATGTGCTCATACCCATTTCACAGATGAGGCAGCTGAGGTCAGAGAGGTTAACTCTTCAATCTCACACTATTTCAGGAAATGGCAAAAATCTGACTCTGTGGCTTTACCAGTTCAAGTGATTCCAGGCTTGGTTGTAACCACCAGGTTTTCCTTCCCGATGGCCCTTCCAACATCGGGAGTTGGGGAAAATGTTGAGGGGTTTAATGCGGCTATGGGGTGGAGTGCTGGAAGGTAGGATGAGAGGTTGGCAGATTTTGTGCTTCTGCTGATAGGGCAGCATCTCCTAAACTACAATTTTGTGAAAATCTACCTTACAAGATGGACGTGGGTGTTCAAAGTGGGGGGCAGGATGTGCAAATGGTTTGGTAAATGCAGTTGCAACCAAACCACACACACATTTTGTTTCTGCTGCAGGATTTATCAGAGCCTTTATCCCAAAGGTAAGCGTTGCAATTGCCCAAGGGGAAGAGAAAGCCAACTGAAGCTTGCTTTTTTCAGTATTCATCTCAACAGCCCACAGAATAGTGAATTGGGGAGCTGCTGCATAGATGGTGATGCTCCATGGAGAGGACTTAGAAAGGGGACAGCACGGAGAGATGAGAGGGCTCCCAGGACGGCAGTGGAGGTGGCTGCAAAGAATCAGAGGCAGAGGCTAGAGTCTGGAGGATTTTCTGAATTCAAGACCCTCCCTGGCAGGGTGTGCATAAAAGTGTTGGCAGGGGGGTGGGGTGGGGGCTGGCCTGCCTCTGGCCCATTGGCATCAAAGAGAAGTTTCTGCTCCCAGTAGGTGCAGCAGGGAGAAACCACATTCCTGCACACATGGCATTGTCTAAACAAAGCATGTTGCTTCTGTAGAGAACAATGGACTGGCTTTTCAGAGCGATTCTCTGACTGTGGCGTGTCGCCCAGGCCATCAATTAAACTCCAATCCAATTTCCTGCCCAAGCCTTTTCCGCCTTGGGAGTTCCTTTCTGACGTGGAGCAGACTTGGCTGACGCGGTGGGAAAATGGAGTGGCCAAACTGCCCAGTGACTCTGTCCGTGGCAAGGGCCAGCCTCTCTGATCTCGTCTTCCCTTCCGAAGGTGATCACCCAACGGGAGCAGAGAATTGGGCAGAATGAGGTCAGAAACCATGTTTAAAGCACTAGGAGGAGTCTTTTATTTAAAAAGAAGATTTTATTTATTTATTTGAAAGGCAGAGTTACACAGAGAGAGAAGGAGAGGAAGAGACAGAGAGGTCTTCCATCCACTAGTTCACTCTCCAATTGGCTGCAACGGCCGGAGCTGTGCCAGTCCGAAGCCAGGAGCCAGGAGCTTCTTTTGGGTCTCCCATGTGGGTGCAGAGGCCCAAGGACTTGGGCCATCTTTTACTGCTTTCCCAGGCATAGCAGAGAGCTGGATCAGCGTGGAGTAGCTGGGTCTTGAACCGGTGCCCATATGGGATGCTGGCACTGCAGGTGGCAGCTTTATCTGCTACCACAGCACTGGCCCCTAGGAGGAGTTTTGCGTAACCTAATCCCTCTACCCCTGTTTTACCTAAGAAGAAATTAGGGCCAGCGAGGGAATGGGGCAGCATGGCCAAGGTTGTGCATCTACTCAGTGAGTTTGCTAAACTGGTCCCCCAGTATGGCTCTTTCTCCACCAAGATCCACTCCCCTTCCAGTAACCTGAGGCACCCAGCTCCTTAATCCAATCACATGACTCAATATGGAAAAAAAAAGTCCAAGAAGCTTCCCAAGAACTTGGAATAAACCTGAATGGGGGCCGGCACCACGGCTCAATAGGCTAATCCTCTGCCTGTGGCGCCGGCACACCGGGTGTTCTGGTCAGGGCGCCAGATTCTGACCCGGTCGCTCCTCTTCCTGTTCAGCTCTCTGCTGTGGCCTGGGAGTGCAGTGGAGGATGGCCCAGGTCCCTGGGCCCTGCACCCGCATGGGAGACCAGGAGGAAGTGCCTGGCTCCTGGCTTCGGATCAGCGCAGTGCGCCGGCTGCAGCACGCTGGCTGCAGCAGCCATAGAGAGGTGAACCAACGGAAAAAGGAAGAGCTTCCTCTCTGTCTCTCTCTCTCACTGTCCACTCTGCCTGTCAAAAAAAAAAAAAACCTGAATGGGACAGAGCTGGGTGAGCATGTGAGCATAGGCGAGTCTACCTTGGCACTGACACTTGGACTGGGCAGTAGGGGGAGAGTGTCCTGTGCATTGTGGTCAAAGACATATCCTTGACCATTCCTCACTAGATGTCATCAACACTCTTCACCCCCAGGGGGACATCTAAAAAATATATCTGGGCATTGCCAAATATCCCCTGGGGACGAAACCCAGTCCCACTTGGGAGGCACTGGCATATGGAAAAATCTAGAAGGGCAAGGTGTGTGTGAAGGAGGGTGAGAAAGAAGCCCCAGCTGGGTGTGAAGCCTCTGGCACAGTCAGAGACCTCTGCAGACCTCCGGTGGCCCATCTGAGAGAGGCAAAGGAGAGTTTCTGTCGCACATAGCTTTTGCTCTAAGATCAAACAGGACATGGAGGTGACTGTTCCTTGTGCATATGAAACTGTCACATGATGAGCCACTCTGCCACCCAGGGCAACTGCACGGATGTTACGGTGTGGCTAGGGAGGCATCACGGGGTATAATTTCCTCCGTGCCCAGAAACCCCAAAGATAATAAATCTCAGATATCCTTGGGCAGGTGATCCACCTGAAGTACTTGGCCAAGGTGAAGACTTCAGTCGATGTGGGTAAGGCCAAGGGCTATGCATTTTAAAGCTCACCCCAGGGAGATTCTGCTGAAAATGACCTTTTAAGAAACGCTTGTCTGCAGAAGGCGTGCCCAGACTCTGCAACAGCAAGACTCCTGGTTATCAGGCAGAGGGTCAAGAACCTAACCGATGCACGACCCCAGGGCGTATAAAGAAGTTGTCACTGACACCAGTCCAGGGTCACCATGGGAACCCTGACCTCATGGTCTGGGAGTCTGTCTTCATTGCCTTCTCTTTGGAAATCTGAGGTTAGCGTCATCTCCACTGTAGCACACTCCACCCCTGGCTTTATTTTTCACTTGCTACTTATTCAGCGTGACCGGCTCCCAAACATATTTTGATGCAAACATGGCGCAGCCTTTGATCAAAAATTATGGTAACACATCGTCTTGTCAAGAGGCTAATAAAGCATGTTATCCTGCCTGTCGCCGAAGCCGCCTTGCAGACGCTGCTTGGTGGCCGCCAGGGCCCTGCATTCATTTCCCTTCCTCTGGGCTCCAAGGAACAGAGTCTGCCGTGGGAGGATCAACAGTGAGTTCTCTCGCCCACCCAGTCACTCTAGCTGTGGCGGAGGAGTTGTCTTGTGTGCGTCAAGCCCAGTGCACACAGCAGGTGGACCAGAAAGGCAGGAATGAGGTCATCCAGTAGAGGCCGAGCAGGCAGGGTCGTGGACAAGAGCCCGGGGGAGGGAGTCAGAGGATGGAGACAGCAGGATGAGGTGAAATCCACTTGCCCCAGAGTCAGACCTGGGGATGCTGCTGACAAGTTTCTGAATGACAAGGTGATTTTTTTCTGAGCCTCAGTTCCCGGATGTATAAAACAGACCCCCACAATAGAACCCAATACTGAGGGACTGGATAGGAGAAGCACGGTGGCAGGATTATCCCAGTTCCTGGCACCTGCTAAAGGCTCAGTGACTGCTCAGACGCAGCACTCCAGCTCTCACCAGCTTGACTGATGGTGTTCCAGCCTTACAATGGTACAAAAGCAACACGCATTCCATACAGGTTGTACTGCAGTGTTTGGATTTGAGGGGGAGCATTTAGCCTGGCAACTAAACACCAGCTCTGCCACATCAGATGCCCGGCTCCAGCTCCTGATACAGACTTGGGGAAGATGTGGTGATGGTTCAAGTAGTCGCACTCCTGCCGCCCACATTGGAGTCCTGGGTTGAGATCCTAATTCTCAGCTTCATACCAGGCATTGCAGGAATTTGGGGCATATACCGGTGGTTGGGCAATCATTCCTTCTCTCCTCTCTCTCTCTCTCTCTCTCTAGTAAGTAACATCTAATTCTTTTAGATTTTGAATTTAGATCTTTGCCCAGACCAGCAACATGTGGCACACTCTTGCAAACCTGGGCAGGGCAGTGAACCCCATCAGCCCCGCAAATCCCGAAGGGCAACAGCCACACTCCCCCTCCAGTGTCCTTTGTCGCTAAGCTATGACATTTGCTAGGCTAAGTGAGCTCCAGGCATTTTCCACTTCGGATTTCTCAGCAATGACGTCATTGGAGGTTGTGGAGAGTTTTTTTTTTTTTCCATCTTCACTACTTCCGAGATACAACTGGACAGTACTTTTCTCTCTGCCAGCCTGTTTCCCCAAGTCTAAGAGTTCTTTCTCATCTCTAGAGAAAGACACACACAGGGGAGGCTTACGCTGTCTCCACCGAATTATCAGAGATCTGGGACACAGAGACGCTGGCGCTGAGGTGTGCGATGTGTGTGCGCTGATGGAGGGATGTGATTGCAGGAAAGGAGGAGGCAATTTTGCTGAGTAGGAGCCGCGGACTTCGTCCGAGCCCTGCAGAGAGCAGACACAGATCCACACCACCCAGAGATTGAAATTCTGGACCACGACAGCCTCGCCAGTTTCATCTCTGTGTCCCTGCTTTCATCTCTCCCTCATCCAGAGCAGGTCAGGTTGGAGTCTGGGGGCTGCACTGCCTTGAAAGCCTGGTCACCGGAGGCTGGCTCCTGCAGGAAAGCTCCCCCTGGCGCCTCCTGTCCTTTCTTCTTTGGCCCTGGCTCCTTGCCCTCTGGACAGCCATCCTGAAACTCCCGTACAGGGGATTCCTGTCTCCTGGATTCATTTCATTCTTACTTAAAGAGAGAACTGGGGCTGGTGTTTGCAGCAGCAATTGAGTCGCCACTTGGTGCTGCTGCATCTCCTATTGGAGTGCCTGGGTTCGAGTCCTGGCGCCTCCACTTCTGATTCAGCTTCCTGACAATGCACTTCCTAGGAGGTAGTGGGTGACGCCTCCAGTATTTGGGTCCCTGCTCCCTTGTGGAGCACAGGATTGCTCTTCAGGCTCCCAGCTTTGACCTGGCCCAGCGCTGCCTGTTATGAACACCTGGGAAGTGAACACTCACGGTCCAGTTGCCAAAGTCGAGATGGAGCATGGCTGTTCCACCCTTGGAAAATGAACATTAGCACTGGGATGATCTCTGATCAGCCTCTGTGGATGCTCATCAGACTAGGGCTTTATCCACACTATTCATTTAGGCGCTTACCGTGTGCCTTTACTCCCAAGACTTTGAAGAGTAGGAACTGCAGAACCACAATTTAAAAAAAATATATTAAATAAATAACCATAAATAACAGATAAATAAACACTAGGTCTCTGCTGGTCTGCCCGTTCCGGCATCATCAGAAGGCAGGTGCTTAGATGGTTTCCGTCAACATCAGGAGCTGTCTGCCATTCCTACCTACCAGACACAAGAGCACCGTATCCCACAGCCAGCATTCTACTGCCCAATAGGCCTAGCAGAAGTGGGTGATTCATGTGCATCAAAACACACAGAGCAGAATGTGCACAGTTGTGCTATTCATGATAGCAAAAAAGCAGGAGGACTCAAACGCCCATCACCAGTAGACGGGAACATTTGCATTGCAGCCATAAAATAAGATGCTATGCATGCATATAAAAGGGAAAACCCAACACTGCCTGCAACAGCACACGTAAAGCCCCCAAATGTGTAATGCTGAGTCAAAGAAGCTGCAGACAAAACTAACATCTCACATAATCGTCCCCTGAATTCTGATACTGGTCTTCAGTGGGAGAAGGCAAAACTGGGGTGACCCTCTTGATGGGGGATAGACCAAGGATTCGATATATACTAGCCATGTTTTGCTTCTTGGTCTGGTGGCTGGTTACCCAGGGATGTCTAGATTAAGGAAGTTCATAGACTTTGAGTAGATTTTTCTGTATGTGTTATACATCAGTGGAAGTTTCTGGAAAACATTTAACTGTATGCTTGGGAGTCAAGAAACTTTAAATGGGGCCAACATAACCTTCCTCCCTTCCAGCATGGGACACCTAGATGCAAAGGCTTGTGTTTGGGACGCAAGAAACTCCAGTGCTTACCCATTGCTCTTGCCACTGGGTCAGGCTGCCTCCAGTTATCTCATGCCAAGTGGAACATCCAGACTGTGTGGGCAGGGGTGAGGGATAAGCATTAGGGCACCTGTTGCTCCTGGTTCCACAGCATCCGACAGGTGTGGGCGCCTTAGAGGAAAGCAGTGGGCCTACAGTTAGTGCCTCAGTTTCTCCATCTGTAAAATGGAGATAATATCAGCTTCCACATCACACAGAAGTTCCAAAGACTACATGAGACGATACATTCAAAACACATCATGATGTTCAAAAACTGGCATTACATCATTTCATTATTGTCATTATGGAAAAAAACTGTCAGCAATGCTGCGAATGAAGCTGCAGCGTCTCCTTATGAGAAAGGGGGACGCATATTTCCTCGGCCTCTCTCTCTTCTGTGTCTTAAGCCCCACATGTGCTGGGCCAACCTTGGCAGAGTTGGCTACTGAGTGGACAAAAAAACTCTTTTCTCCACCCCAGGGAGATGGCCTGGTGCCAATGTGTGCAGGCACAGTGCCCGTGAAGGGGGCCAGGTGGGCGCCAGGGCACTGAGGCTCTCTGTGTGGCCTCTGCCAGGTGGGGGATTGACAATGGCCACTCTGACGACCACCAAATCCGCCCCCCGCGGAGCCTTCCCCAAGCCCCACCCCAGCACCTGCCTATGCGCAGCCTGAGTGCAATGGCAGGCTCTGTGCACTGTCTCAGCCCCAGGCCCACGCATAACCAACGCATTGTTCTTGTTGGCTGCAAGGGCTCATTAGGATCTGGGCAAAGGCTGGCTGGACTCCAAGAGGCAGACATCAAGGCCCAGGAGTCAGAGAAGGGAGCAGCCTGGAGCTTGGTATGAGCTGGTGCCAGCCCACTCCCCGGCATGCATTGGGCTCGTCTGCCCAGGGAGAACCTGGGGGAGGTTCAGGGTAGAGATTGTGTGTGTCTCTGTATTCTCTTAGCTCAGACTGGTCCTCGATACCTGATGGTGGCATGGGATGGATGAGTTGGGATAGTATGAGGTGGGATGAATTTGTATGGGATGGGGCTAGGTGGAATGAAATAGACTCACAACATTTTCTTCTCCCATTTGGGGCCCAAGTCCTGCCTGAAGTGAACCCAGAAAATGGCAGGTGTTAATCTGACATGGACAAGGTCACCTAGGAGATCGCTAGATAAGCAGACGCTATTTCTCCCTCTAAATCCCTGATTGCTTAACCACGGCCCCCCAAGGAGAAATCGTCCCTTAAAGATACCTGTGCATAAGACATCGGTTGGAGGGGCTATGGGAGAATGCCCTTCCTGGTCCAGCACTTTGCAAGCTAAGGTCAAGTCCAGACACCAGCTCCCGCTAGCTGTGTTGCTTTCAGCAAAGGACTAAACTTCTCTAAGCCTCCACTTCCTCGTCTGTAAAATGTTGGTAATAATATTATTGCGAAGAGTACACGAAATGAGCCATGTAAAAGCATTTCCTGTATGACCTGGTGTGGAGAAAGCCTCCGTCCCCACCGCCATCAAGGTGACCCAGATAAAGAGAGCACTCAGCAGGCTCCCCTCAGACTCCTGATTCAATCCATGTGCTCTCAGTTTATACCGCAAGACCTCCCTCTGGGTGGATAAGTTGCTGCAAGGCCTCACAGAAGCAGATAGGCACAGCCTTCTGGTGTCTCTGTCCCCACAGAGTCATCAGGACAGCACCTCCACCTCCCGCAGAACGCTGCCAACCGGAGACGCTCACCTGAGCCTTGGTGCCCAGGCTTTGTATTAAGAGTTGGTCACAGGGACATGGTGGGCCACCCTATGTAGCTGTCTTGGTGCCTGCAGAGGCCAGGCTGCTATGGAGTTGAAGGCCTCCACCTGTGACGACATTGGTAACAGCAACTGTCGGTCTTGGCTCCAGGCCTGCAGGTGAACACAGACAGTCTGGCCAGGCAGGACGTCTCAAGAGCTTCGAGGTTGCCTGCTGGAAGCCAAGAGCAGGGGCCAGAACTGTATATGCAGCGAGAGAGAGAGAGACAGAGAGAGAAAGGAATATGCATGGTGTGGACGACCCAGCCCTGCCAGGTTAATCCTTTACTACGCAGTTCTGCGCGGTTGTCCCTCAACATCCATGCGTGTTGATTCAGGACCCCCTGTCCGTCTCTGTGGATATCAGACTCCAAGGATGCCCAAGTCCCTTACATAAATCGGCATTGCATTTTCACAGAGCCTCATTTTCTGTAAATCGCCTCCAGATTACTTATAATATGTAACGTGATATAAATAATTACTGTAAACATTGGGATTGCTTAGGGATTCATTAGGCTGTCTGCATGGGTTCAGGCCAAATACAATAGAAATTGTCTCCATCTGGGGTCGGTTGACTCCACGGAACCTGCAGATAAAAAGGGCCAACTCTATTGTCATTCCTCTGAGGGTTGAAAGATGTGATTCCACTGTACAGAGGGTTCATGGAGGCCCAGAAATGAGACTGGGCTTCCCAGAAAACCACAGAGGAGTGTGTGAGGCATCCCGACTCTCCTAACCCAGAGATTTTTTTTTTCCCCTTCCCACCACGGGCCTCCGTTTGCCTATCTGTGAAATGGGACTGTGTGGCCAGCTTCCCACCTCTGCGGAGCCTTTGTAGCAGTCGTCCTCCCCCTCCCCCCGACTTTGTTTCTGCAGTGCAGACCTGAGATGAAGCTTCTGGCTCTCTGACACCTGTGGGGCCCCCGAGTGCCCTCCTACCTCCCCAGGGCTCGCTGGGGGACCCATGCGGGAGAGGGGTCCTGCACTAATTTGTGTGTAGTAAGCAGCGCTCACCCTGGAAAAGCAGCCAGGCCAGGACTGAACGGCCAGCTCGGGGAGGGACACACAGGGAATGCATCAGCCGTTCTCTTGCCTCCCTGGGACAGGGGTTGGGGGGTCAGGTAGCCCCGTGTCGACTCCTGGCTTTGCTCCTTAGTGATTAATGGTGGCGCATCCCTGTGAGTCTGTGCTTTCTCGCTATTAGGGCAAAGATGAGGATGGTCCCCTCTCGGGGATGTTGTCTATGTCCCCAGAAAATAAAGCCACCGTCGTCTGAAGTACGTCCGAGGAAAGTACTGTCCTGCACCTTAAGTGAGACAAATGAAGGCTTGCATTTGGAAGCATTTGCATTTGGAAAAACTTTTTCAAAAAAAAAAGATTTATTTATTTGAAAGAGTGACAGGGAGCCGGGGGACAGACAGAGAGAGAGAGAGCCCATCCATTGGTTCACTCGCCAAATGGCCACACAGCCAGGAGTGGGGCAGACCAAAGCTGGGAGCCAGGAACTCCATCCAGGTCTCCCACGTGAGTGGCAGGAGCCCAGGTGCATTAGCAGGGAGCCGCCTGGGAAGTGGAGCAGCTGGGATTGGAACTGGAGGTCACAGGAGATGCTGGCGTCACAGGCAGCGGCTTCACCCACCGTGAAACAGCTCCTGACTGCTCACCACTTCCCTCACCTGGTCCACACCTGGACCAGGAAGGCTGCCTGTCTGAACGACACAAGGCAGGAAGCTGAGACCTGGAGGGCTGAAATGTGCAAAACCAACGCTCGAACCCAGGTCTGGTGATTTCCCGGGATCTTTCCCGCTCCGAGCGTGTCCTTATCCGCTTCCCATCTGCTCCTTTTTCTTACCTCTGAAACAGACCAAACAGATAAGAGAAATTATGAAAACCCTAGCCGCGTCTTTTTAAACTCACATATGGTCTCAATTCATTTCCAAGGATTCTATTTGCCTCCACGGGTGTCCAGGTCATTGAACCTCCCAGCCTGGGCTCGCTCTCTGAGCTGTCTGCTCCGTCTGTCTCCCTCTCTCGATGACTCACTGATTTTCATGTACACAAATAAATCACTCCATGTTCCTGTCCGCCTCGCTACTGGCAAGGAGACGCGGGCTGTGAATGGAGTGGGGGCCGGCGGGGGTGGGGGGCGGAGCCGGAGGTGGCAGGGGAGAGGCGTGTGTCAATGCTAATCAGTTGGCACTGATGGCAGCCACAGTTAATCGGATTGTTAAAGATCCAGTGGCAAGATCACATGGCCCCCACCCCGGGAGATCATTCACAGGGAAGACGGATGTGGTGCCCCGTGGATGGTCTGCCGAGGTATAAACCGGACAGAGAAGCTGTCCAGTGCTTTCTGAACCCGGCGTGACATGCAAAGGCGGCCCATTGTCGGGGAGGATTACAGAGGGCAACTCTCGAAACACGGAGTCTTTTCTTGCCTGTACAAGCTTGCACCTACTGAGAGTCCCTCTCGGCCTCCTGGGTGCTACCACGGCTGCAGGGGCCGTCTGGGTTCTGGTTCCAGTGTGCGGTGTGGTAGACACCAAAGTCCACTCATATGGTCTGTGGCGGGTTGGACACAGTGTGGTAAACACCCCTTTAAGTGGCAGGTGGCATAGGGGGTTTACACTACCAGTTACCACAAAAGTTAAGCTTTGGTCAACTTAACGCCTAGATAAACATGCTTTGCTTTCTGATATGAGGAGTGAAGAGATATTCTATGCAAAAATATAAACTACTTGTTCAGCTTCCAAAAAATAAAGTTTATATGCTTCCTATTCAGGACTACCTTATTCGGCTTTAAGAGAAGACAGGTGAGGCTGCCGCTCAGCGCTGAGGACAGTAGCACAGGGGGCAGGGGTCTTCCAACACCCCGGTCGTCCTGAATGTGGTCATGATGCATGTGGTCATGAGCAGCCATGCTGTGTTGGCATGGACACCAATCACCAAGCAACGACACAAATCGCCAAGATGAATTCCGTTTGCAAAAAGGTTCCCAAAGGGAAGGAGATAGTGACATGGGAGGTGTTGGAGGAGATAAGTGTGACCTAAGGGATCAGGCAGGCCCAGCCAAGGAGAGATGCAAAGCAGGAGAGTTCCAGGCAGGGAGCAGCAGGAGCCAAGGCCCTGGGGTACAGAATGAATCTGGAAGCTTTAAAGGGAAAAGGCTTTAAAAAAAAAAAAAAAAGCGTGTGGCCATCTTGTAGTGAGCAGAGGGAAATGAGAGAGGGAGATCTGAGGGCCTCACCCCAAAGGCTCTGCGGCCAGGGAAACAGCTTTGATCTTCCTCTCGGTGTGATGGGAAGCCACTGGCGGCTCTTACACAGAGGCCCTGTGATCCCATCATGCTTTAAAACTCCTGCCCGCCCACACCTGATAACAGGAAACAGGAATCTGATCGTTTGATCGCTTCCAAGGGTTCCTCGGGTAATATCCTGAGTGGGGCCCAATTTGGAGTGATTGGTGGGAAATCCCAGGAGTCTCACATCCTACCTGTGGATGACGGATTCCCGTCTGGCTCCCCAAAGGTGCAGGCCCTCCAAAACCTGGCTGACATGGCTGCAAACTCAGGTACTCTCTGGAGGAGAGCAAGGCGCCAGGTGAAGTGCAGGCCACTTGTGCTTAACCCAAGAAGATAAAAAAGGCCCAGTTCGAGGGTCCTCTCAAGGCTCAGAGCTCTGAGGAGCCTGCTTAGGGTTTGAAGGGCTGGGTCGTCACTCAGCCCACAGGTCCACATCTCTGATTTTTACTAACTGAAGATTGGCACAAGGAGCCAGATGGCCTCAGCTTTCTCCCGGGTGCAGTGGAGCCATAGATAGTGGACAGATGTCCACACCGTGTGTCGTCCTCAAGGTTGGGGTTTCCAGGAGCAAGGAGAGAAGCCTGGAGAGAGAAGAGAAAGAGAGGAGAGGGAGACAGCTGTGCGGCCAGCTTTGCCGTCCAAGGGCTCTGCCCTGGAGACAGGCTCCAGTGCTGTCAGAGACTCCCTAGACCCCTAGTCAGAGCATCCTTCTGTGCTGGGGAGAGAAGCAGGGACCGAGCGCCAGATCGGAAGTGCTGTTTCCCGGGACTTCCTGTGAGAGGGAAGATGCCTTACCTGCTCCCCATGGAAATGTGAGAGCATCAGAGACCTGGGGCTAGGCTGAGTTTCTTCTCTACCCTCCTCTGAAAATGGAATAATATGTCTAAAGGAGTTAATGTGTGTATTAGACCATAAAATAGCACACACATGGCAAAATAACCAAACAGTATAAAAGAACAGACGATCAAAAGTTAACCTCTCTCCCACCCCAAACCTCAGTACTTCTCTGCAGAGGTCGTCCCAGGACCTGGTCCCAAGGGAGAGCTGGCGCTCCCAGCACTCTGCCTGCATTGCTTCCACTTCACACTCGCTTTTGTGCTGCTCATACCCTGGCACTCTTTATTATTTTTTACTTTGTTGCATAATTTTTGAATAGGTAGTAGCCTCTCTCCATATACATACATACATACATACAAATGTACCTGCTTTAGAGAGTTCATGGCTTGTGGAAATGGAATTGAAATATAAGTTCCTTTGAATTCCCGAAAATGTTGAAATTCATGCAATTTTTGCAGAATATATATTTCCCGTGAAATTTTCAAAGACTTCTCATCTGCATGGCTATGCAAGCTTTTTACACCAAAATAAACTTATCTTGTAATGCCATTTTTCCATGAACTTTCTGAAGTATTCTCACATTAGTTGTACTCTATTTCATTTTTTAATAGTTGCATTGGGGCCAGTGCTGTGAAGTAGCAGGTAAAACTGTTGCCTGAAGTGCCGGCATCCCATATGGGCACTGGTTCGAGTCCTGGATGCTCAACTTCCAGTCCAGCTCTCTGCCTGGGAAAGCAGTAGAAGATGACCCAAGTTCTTGGGCCCCTGTACCCATGTGGGAGACCTGGAAGAAGCTCCTGGCTCCTGGCTTCCTATCAGTGCAGCTTCAGTTGTTGTGGCCATTTGGAGAGTGAACCAGCAGGTAGAAGACCTCTCTCTCTCTCTCCTCTGCCTCTGGATCTCTGTAACTCTGCTTTTCAAATAAACAAATAACTAAATCTTTTTTTAAAAAAATAGTTGCACTAATATCTTTTTGTTTATTTATTTATTTTGTGAGGCAGAGAGCAAGAGAGCGCCTATCCTGCCATCCAGTCCCCAGATGGATTGCGATGGCTGACACCGGACCACACCAAAGCCAGGAGCCAAGAACTGAATCCAAATCTCCTGCAAGGGTGGCAGAGACTGAATCACTTGAGTCTTCCCAGCCACCTCCCAGGCTCTGCATTGGCAAAAACTGGAATCGGGAGCCAGGGCCAGGGCTTGAACACAGGGCCTCCTGTCCGGGATGCAGGTATTTTTTTTTTTTTTGACAGGCAGAGTGGACAGTGAGAGAGAGAGACAGAGAGAAAGGTCTTCCTTTGCCGTCGGTTCACCCTCCAATGGCCGCCGCTGCCGGCGTGCTGCAGCCAGCGCACCGTGCTGATCCGATGGCAGGAGCCAGGTACTTCTCCTGGTCTCCCATGGGGTGCAGGGCCCAAGCACTTGGGCCATCCTCCACTGCACTTCTGGGCCACAGCAGAGAGCTGGCCTGGAAGAGGGGCAACCGGGACAGAATCTGGTGCCCCGACCGGGACTAGAACCCGGTGTGCTGGCGCCGCAAGGCGGAGGATTAGCCTAGTGAGCCGCGGCGCCGGCCGGGATGCAGGTATCTTAACCAGCATCTTCACCATCTGCCGAACACCCACCCCCTATTCTATTCCTAAGCTAAAGATGTATGAGCAGGGGTATTTGTTACTTTCATCTGTACCTCTGAATGACTGAAATATTTCAAACGACATTTCTTCGTAAGTGACAGAGAAATATATGCCATGTATTAACGTCGAACGTTCACACAGACAGAGAATGACAGCGTGCTCACAGCAGCTGGCAGGCTGCTGGGCAAGCTCTGTGATTTACAGACATGATCTCACTTCACCCTCTAACAACCCTGAAAGTCAAGGCTGGTGTAGCCCCATCTTCCAGATGAGAACAGCGAGGTCCAGAGAACAGAAGAGGCTGTCCGGGATGTTGTCAGCTATTAGCAGTGGGCTAAGCCCAGAGCACCTAAGAGATGTCATCTTTTCTAAGGTTAAAAAAGAAAAAAACCACTTAATTATTTTTGTTCCAATGCATTTTATTGAGAGACTAAGCAAGACCACATTTTGGAAGGCAAGACTGGAGGATAGGGAAGGAAAGGGAGGGCTGGGCTGTGGGGCACTGATTGCATCTCTGATTCCCTACTTTTTAGATCTCCTTGTATTTTCTCAACTAGATTCTTTTATAGGAAAAAATATTTGAAGATGTGGGAAAGAGGAAAGGGCACAGGAAACGATCTCAGAAAGTCTCTACCTCTCCCTCAATTTGTCCCACAATCTTGAACAAGTCACTTTCCCCTCTCTGAGCCTTTGATTTTTTTTTCAAAGAGGAAGAACAAAATGTCAACCTCCCAGGACTGTCCGTGGTTGGGATGCGCTTTGCAGAGAGTGAACTGGCATGTGAAGTTCAGGAGTGTCGGGAGCAACATGCGACCGAGCCAGTGGATGAGCACCCCAGGCTCCCCAAGGCTGAGCCCCACCTCCACCCTTGGCCTCAGGGTCTTCTCAGACTTTGGATGGGATCAGCCACCTGACTTTCTCCAGGGGTCCTTGTTCCCACAGAACTGAGTGATCTGGGTTCTCTCTGGCTGAAATGAACAAGAACTGTGTTTATTAGCTCTGCTTATTCATTATCCGAGCCAAACATCTGGGTGGCGACATCTGTTGCCAGGTCCAGTGACTGGCACGTAGTAAGAACTGGATGGATGGGTGGATGGAGGGAGGGATGGACGGACTGAGTGATGGGTGGATGGAGGGAGGGATGGATTGATCGATTGATGGATGGATGGGTGGAAGATGGATGGAGAGATGGGTAGATGGATGGATGGATGGATTGAGGGAGGGAGGGAGGGAGGAAGGGGTGGAGGGGGAGGGATGGAGGAAGAATGGATGATTGGATGGGTGGATGAATGTTGTATGTATGGATGGATGGATTGTTGGATGGATGATTGGACGAGTAGATGGGTTGCTGTGTGGATGGATGAGTGTATGGGTGATGGATACACTGATGAATGGACAATGGCTGGATGGATCAAGGGATGTGTGCATTCATGGATTAATGGGCCAATAATCAATCATGAGTGGGACCAGGAAACTCAGCCCTCATTGAATCCGACTTCCTTATCTATAAGCAGGATTGTGCTAGGACTTTATCCAATCCTAAAGGCCAGTGACAGGAATAACTCAAGGCTGTTCAGTGCAGGAGTGAGAAGGAAGTTTTGTTACGTGCTGAGGACAGTGGCAAGTCAGTTCTAACTTGTTAATTATGGTTACGCCACTGGTCCTCCACCAGAGGCAACACTCCTGCCTAGGAAACATCGGGCAATGTCTGGATTCACAACTGGGAGCAATGGGAAGCTGGTGTTCAAAGAGGACAGGGATGCTCTTCAGTGTCCTACAGTCCCTGTCACCAACACTCCCTCTTCCCGCCTGCTCAGCAAAAAATGATCTCGCCTGGATATAGACGGCATCAGCTTAACTGACAGTACTCGGGCTGTTCCTGGATTTGTTTTTGGTTTAGTCTGATGTGCCCTAGTGTAGGTATTTTAAGTCTTAAATAGCCTTGTCTTGGGATTCTCTTGAACATATTGTGTGTCCCCGGGGAGCTCTTTCCCCTCTCTTCGGACCTCAGATTCCTTCTCTGGACAACCTGTAACGTGATCTTTTGGTTTTGTCTTTGTTGGCACCAAGCAGACCAACCAAAGATTTCTTGTGGAGTATGAAGGTCCAAAAAATAGCCGGTGGTGATGATTCAAATAGTGACTAAGACTTTTATAGTACTTTTACCAAAAATACAGCCATTGAGTCATCTCCAGTCCTTCTTCCCAAAGGTAATCATTGTAAACACTCCCACAGGGAAGAATTATCATCCTCTCTACCAAGACACAGCGTTCCAAAGAGGGTCAACGACTTTGTGGGTGAATGAAGTGCTTATTTGGTTACAAATGTGCCTCTGTCTTTCCCAGGACTCTCAACCAGAAAGTGCTAAAGCTGCCATTTAAACCAGCTCTTTTGTACATATTTTTATGTTCACGAAAATATCCTATGTTTATTAGACCTCTTTTGGAAACTAGAAAAAAAGATTAAAATTTCACCAGCAGTCTCGCCACCCCAAAGAGACAAAGACCACCACATGGTGCCATGCCTTCCAAACCAGACACACAACTCTCTGCATTGCAATTTGTTCCACTTGGGTGTTTCTAATTGTTTCTATATATGCCACAGAATTTTACAACTTGCTCTTTTCTTTTTTTTTTTTTATTTATTTGACAGATAGAGTTAGACAGTGAGAGAGAGACACAGAGAAAGGTCTTCCTCCCGACGGTTCACCCCACAAATGGCCACTACGGCTGGCGCTGTGCCAATCCGCAGCCAGGAGCCAGGTGCTTCCTCCTGGTCTCCCATGTGGGTGCAGGGCCCAAGCACCTGGGCCATCCTCTACTGCCTTCCCAGGCCACAGCAGAGAGCTGGACTGGAAGAGGAGCAACCGGGACTAGAACCCAGAGCCCATATGGGATGCTGGCACCACAGGGAGAGGATTAGCCAAGTGAGCCACGGTGCCGGCCCCTATAACTTGCTCTTCTCACTAAGCACTATAGCAAGAGCAATTGTCAGCCCTTGCTCCTTGTACCTGCAGGACGATTTGCTGTTGCATGGAATGCTGGGCCTTTCCCAGACTTTCTGCTGCTGTGGCGGCTGCTGGGCATTTAAGAGACAAACCATAGGCTTCAGAATCTGTGCTTCCTCCATGTTAATGAGAAACCTCCCGTCTAATCTCCCATCTCCTCATCAAAGTTAGGAGAAGGAGAGAGAGGGAGAGAGACGCCTCTTCCCCAGTTTGGATGGCAGGACAAATGTTTAACTGCCTCCTGTGTTGTTTGGCTCTGTCCCTAGAGAGAACAAGCAACACCAGTTTGCATTTAATTAAAGCTCCATCTCTTCCGTTTCATCTCTGCCTTTGGTTATCAGCGAGGCTCTGTCTTCCTAAGACTTCCAGGACAGGGCCTTATCTCAGAGCGCTGAGTGTCAACCAGAGGAGAAAATACACATCCTACGCTTCCATTGGTTGATTGATTGATTGACAGCACTTGAGTGGAGCCCTGAATGTACATGATAAAGAAAGGATCAGCCAAATGTGACCACTATGATTGAAATTTTAAAGTGCGCTGAGAAACAGAAGTGAATTTAACCAGTGGTCATTGAAGCCCCAGGAAAACCCAGCCTATTAGAGCAAGTTATTAAGTTGCTGGCTTTCTGAGGCCCTGGAATCCAATTTGGACTAATCCTCAGAGGGACTTGGTTTTGCAAGGCACTCAGTTGGCCAACCTTCTAGCTAAGAACAAAGCCTGAAGCCTGCACATGTTGCAAACCACAGATGCACGCGCACCTGTCTTGAACTTGGCCAAATCTTGAGTTGGCCAACAGGATCCCAGCTGTGTATTATCTCAGGAGGAGGGAACACTGGGGGCGAGGAAGCGAACTTCCCTCGTGCATGCAAAACTCTCCCTGACAGGCAGGTTTTCCGGGAACTACTGAAAGCTGGATTTGCTTCCTAATACGGTGCTTGGTAGCCGCTGTGCTTTGCAGCTTTTACGCTGGGGACCCCAGAGGATGGGGACGGGGGCTGCAAGCAGGAATCCACGCTCGAGTGTTTCCCTCTGCTTTTGTTGACTCATCCGAGTCTTGCAGGGCTTGGATTGCCAGCGGAGGTCATGGGCTTTGCCAGGAGCCAAAGCGTCACCACGGGCTGCATAAAGCCACACCCCACTTCCTTCCACCTGCATCCTGGGGCTCCCAGAAGGCCGTGCAAAGGGGGCACACATGGAACGCTGGGGGAGGTCACAAGTTCCTGAACCTCCGTGAAGGCCCCGTATGGAAAAGGCAAAATCAAAATCACAATGCAATGTCCTATTGACCCAGATAGAATGACTACTGTAAAAAAGACAAAAATCAACAAACGCTGCCAGTAACGCCAAGAAAGGGGAACTCCTACATACAGTGTTGGTGGAAATGTAAATTAACACAGCCTTTATGAAAAGCAGGGTGGAGTGGCTACCCCACTCCTGGGTGTGAATCCAAGGGAAATGAAATCATTGTATCAGGAGACACCTGCATTCCCATCTTGGCACATGAGCCGAGATGCAGAACCTACCAAGACATCCCTCGATGAACGGCTGGATAAGGAGAGGTGGTGTGTATGTACACTGGAATATTACTCAGCCGTTACAAAGAATGAATGCCTATCATCTGTAGAAACATGGGTGGACCTGGAAGACCTTATGTTGAGTGAAATAAAGCAGGCGCAGAAAGACAAACACTGCATGATCCCACGCGGGTGTGGACGCTAACAGTCAGTGTGCGAGAGGAAGAGAGTAGGACAGTGGTCCCTGGGGAGGAGGAGGGGTGTGAGGGGCAGGGGGTGAGGGGAGAGCTGGATAACCAGAACCAAAATAGAGCTTGATAGGAGAATTACTTCCAGTGTCCTGCCACGCAATGGAGCTGCCATAATCTCCAGTCACCTCTCAAATATTTGCAAACAGCCCCAAGAGTCCGGACTCCACCAACATACGGAGATGATACATTTGGATTACCCTCCTCTGATGCTTCCACACGGGATTCAGGGATCTGCTTATCACACTGGGCCCCATAACTATTGAAAAAGTGTCCAGGGGCCTTTCCAACCTTCAGCTTCCCAAGCGCCCCCTCCCTGGAGGTCTGTATGTGCGGGGTGGATGTTGGGGTGATGGGGGTGGGACCGCCCTCTGGGAAGTTAGAGAACCACTTCCACCCACCCAGCAGAGACCTCGAGACACCAGTGTGTGGGAGGGGAAGGGAAGAGGCTGCTTCATGCTGAGAACACCAACCCACAATACCCCATAGTCCTTTTCTCTTAAAAAAAATTCATTTATCTGAGAGGCAGAGACAGACAGACTTCTACCCATTGGTTCACTCTCCGAATGTCTGCCATGGTCCCACGCTGGAGCCAAAGCTGGAGCTAGAAACTCAATCCAGCCTCCCACGTGGGAAGCCCCAGGAAAACCCAGCCTATCAGAGCAAGTTATTAAGCCGCCGGCTCTCTGAGGCCCTGGAATCCAATTTTTATTCCCATTTTGATGGGTAGCAGGGACCCAGTTCTTGAACAATCACCACCACCGCCCCCCAGCATCCAGCATCTGCAAGAACAGGGAGCTGGAGGCAGGAAAGGAGCCGGGATTGAAATCCGGGTACTTGGCCGGCGCCGCGGCTCACTAGGTTAATCCTCCACCTAGCGGCGCCAGCACACCGGGTTCTAGTCCTGGTCGGGGCACCGGATTCTGTCCTGGTTGCCCCTCTTCCAGGCCAGCTCTCTGCTGTGGCCAGGGAGTGCAGTGGAGGATGGCCCAAGTCCTTGGGCCCTGCACCCCATGGGAGACCAGGATAAGTACCTGGCTCCTGCCATCGGATCAGCGCGGTGCGCCGGCTGCAGCGTGCGGGCTGCGGTGGCCATTGGAGGGTGAACCAACAGCAAAGGAAGACCTTTCTCTCTCTCTCTCTCTCTCTCTCACTGTCCACTCTGCCTGTCAAAAAAAAAGAAATCCGGGTACTCCAATATGGGACTCTGGCATGCTAACCATTAAGCCAATGCCACCACCACCACCCTGGCATCACTTCCCAAGGCCCTGTGTTTCTTACTACAGGTAATAGCATGTTCTTTGGGGTCAGAAAAATCTACATTTGAAATGCAGCTTTGCATTTTACTGAATGTAAATGTCCCCAAATCTCTGCCCATCTGTAAAGTAGGAAGATAAAGTTCTACCTAATAAAGCTAGGTAAGAATTAGATGCAATGACAGATATAAGGCATTCAGTACACGTATGGCACACAGTCAGAACTCAATAAAGACATCAAAAATAAAATGCCATAAATGTCCCCGTTACTACCGCCAAGGCACACTGCTGAGGTTTCTCTCACCTTCTTGTGTGCAAATGACCCAAACTGTTCCCCATCCCCCTGCCCCCAATTCTCTCTCCTCTCCCCTCCTCCCCGTCCCTCCTTCTCTGTTTGTATCACCTCCCTTGCAGTCAATGGGGCGAGTTTATGCAGGCACCAGCTGAGCACCGGGACCCAACAAGACTCATCAGCCAGTGTCAACACTTAGCAGCCACTTTGTCCAACTCAGTAGGGCTAACAAATGGCTCTCAGGACAACTGTGACTTACCTGGTTGTCTAAAAAGCCAACGACATCAGGAGTGGGCATTTGATGCAGCAGTTAAGATTCAACTTGGGATAGCCACATCCTATCACAGAGGGCCTGGGTTCTAGTCCTGGCTCTGCTCCCCACCCCCGCTTCCTGCTAACATACACCCTAAGAGACAGCAAGTGATAGCTCTAGTACAGGGGTCCCTGCCACCCATGTGGGAGACCCGGACTGAGACTGAGTTCCTGGACCCTGGTTCTGGCCTGGCCCAGCCTTTGTTTTGGGTATTTGGGGAGTGAACCAGTGAATGGCAGCTCTCTCTCTCTCTCCCTTTCACACAAATTTTAAAAAAATAAATTAAGAATTGAAAGCAGCAATGTCAGAGTGACATATGTCCTGTGACCTCCATCTGACACGCAGAGAAGACGGAAAGAAGAGCCATGCCGAGATGGCCGAGACAGCAGTGGCCAGATCCGGACACCACCCAGGCACGTCCCCAGCCTCGGTTGCATCCCTGCTCTCCCCACCAGACCACATCTTTGTCTGGGGCGCTGAGTATCCTGGCCCCTTGCTCTCCAATCTTCTGTCCCATTGCCCCCTTCTCCCGCCGCAACCCACAAAGACATCCAACATCTATCACTTGGTGAAAGACACTTGCGCTCATGCCCTCTCATCTGTGCTAACCCCGACAGGGAAGACTCACTCACTCCCCCACGAGGGGATCCCAAGCCTCGGAAACATTAATGTGGGTGCCCACACTCCCTCCCCCCCAGGTCCTCACTGCCACAGGCAGGATTTGAACCCAGCTCTGATTCTGCAGCCTTGAGCGATGCCTCCCACCTGGGACTGGGAAGCCCACTTGGTCCTCAGTGACCTTGCCCCTCCCCTCCCCTCCCCAGTGGCCGCGGCTGCCGAGAAGGGACGCTGG
Source organism: Oryctolagus cuniculus (assembly GCF_051225735.1). Taxonomy (NCBI): domain Eukaryota; kingdom Metazoa; phylum Chordata; class Mammalia; order Lagomorpha; family Leporidae; genus Oryctolagus; species Oryctolagus cuniculus. The sequence goes on from NC_142887.1 coordinate 24,185,800, forward strand.
CTGGGAAGCAGTGTCACACCACGGGCGCATTTGCTGGTGCCAGCTGCACACTGTTGCCGTCTCTACCAATGAAGCCGCCGAGTCCATGAAAGTAAATGAGGCTTTCCAAGAGCGGCTGCAATAAATTTAAATGGCATCGCCAGAGGGCTGGGAGACAGGCGCTGAGTCAGTGCCGCTCGCGGCAGGTCGACGGCATTGTCCCCATGACGTCATTCCCGGCTGTGTTGCCGTCATCATCACCACGGATGTTCTCTCATTCCAGCATCCCACAGTGGGGAGGGGCCGCGATGGCGCTGAGCGCGGTAGAAGTGCCCACAGCAACGTTTGCTGAGCGCTCTCTAGGGGCGATGTGCCATCCTCGGTGCTCTGCCCACATCAGCCGACTGAGTGAGGACGACCCTAGGGAATGGGGAAGAATGGACCCATTTGACAGTCGGGGAAACTAAGGCTCAGACGAGTGTCGCCCTGAACCAGCAATGGGCAGAACTGGATCTCAACAAAGTAAACAAAGCTGATTTCAAGCCTGGTTCCACCAGACAGCTGCTGGGGTCAGCGCGTGACCAATATTGCAGGCAGACGGAGGTGGGCGTGGCTGTAGCAGCTGGGACGCTGGTCGGGACGCTGCCTCCCATCTCACACCTGCCTGGGTTCCAGCCCTGGCTCCACCCCCTATTCCAGCTTCCTGCAGATGTGCATGCTGGGAAGTGGCCAGTGATGGCTCAAGTACTCGGGTCTCTGCCACTTACATGTAAGACCCAGATGGAGCTTCCAGGTTCCCAGCCCTGGCTGTCATGGACATCTGGGGAGTGAACCAGTGGGTGGGTGGGTATATATGTGTCTGTCTCTCTCTGCCCATCAAATAAATAAATACATTTTAAAGATTTGTTTTGTTTATTTGAAAGGCAGAGTTGGGGGGGGGGGGGCAGGAATCTTTCATCCACTGGTTCACTCCCCGAATGGTCGCAGCAGCCAAGGCTGGGCCGATCTGAAGCCAGGACTTCTGGATCTCCCACAGGGGTGGTAGGAACCCAAGCACTTGCTTTCCCAGGCCATAGCAGAGAGCTGGATAGGAAGTGGAGCCGCCTGGACTCGAACCGGCGCCCATACGGGATGCCGGCATCGCAGGCGACGGCTTTACTCACTCCACCACAGCACAGGCCCCAATAAATACATTTAAAAAAAAAAAAAAAAACATTAGACAGGCCCTGAGTCTTGGGGATCATTAAACTTGTTTTACTGGAGTGGGGTGGAACCAAGGCGGTGTGTGCTCCACAGAGCAGACGCGTTGGATCCGGGATTTGGAGCTTTCTGGGGGCTGGCTGCACGCCGTGTGATCCTCTGTCCCTGTCGCTGGGCCAGGCAGCCCCGCGTGAGCCGGCTCTCTGGAGTGAGTGTGTGCTGAGTGAATGCGGTGAACCACATGCCTTTTAGGCTGACGGCATTTTCAGCTTGTGCTGGGTGTGTTGGGCTGTACCTCCACCGAGGAGCAGCCCGAGACAAAACCACGTCACAAGGGGCTCACAGGGTATGTGAGGCCCACGGGGACCTGGCCTGGCTTGAGCCCAAGGACCCGCTAGCTGCTCCCCCTGCCCCCTTGCTATTCCTGTCTTGCTTCAGCGGGGCCTCCAGGCTTCCAGGGTCTTCACCCATCCCTCTGTCTTGAATCTGCCTCTTGGCTGTGTGTCCCACACTGCTGCATTTGTATTAGTTTGTAAAACAGAAGAGCAGAAGTGTCCCCTGGATGCCCAGGGCAACATAACCCTGAGCTGAGGTACAGAGCTTGAAGAAAACGTGCCTCAGTTTACATCCCCACTCCTTCTACATTATTGGAGATCCTAGTGCAGTGCGCAACCCGCCCAACTGTGCATGATGATCCTGTCTGGTGAACAAGCTTCCCTCTCTCTGAGCATCACGTCCACTACAGCCGTTTCTGCTTTCCTGGCCCTCCACCACCTTCAGTGCACGTGCAGCCAGACTGCGAGGGTCTGAAGCTCTTGGTTCCTGTGAGCCTTGTGCTTAGCTGGTCTCAGCACAATCACTCTGGGGTCTTCATGGAAAGGAGGGAGGGAGGCATGAAGACAGAAATGAAGCAAGAAGAGAAAGAGAGGACGGGGCCGGCACTGCGGTGTCCTGGGTTAGTCCTCCACCTCCAGCACCGGCCCCCAGATGGGCACCGGTTCGAGTCCCGGCTGCTTCTTTCTAGCCAGCTCCGTGCTGATGGCCTGGGAAAGCAGTAGAGCGTAGCCCGAGTCCTCAGGCCCCTGCACCCACGTGGGAGACCTGGAAGAAGCTCCAGGCTTCTGGCTTTGGATCGGCGCAGCTCTAGCTGTTGCAGCCATCTGGGGAGTGAACCAGCAGATGGAAGACCTCTCTCTCTCTCTCTCTCTCTCTCTCTCTCTCTCTTGCTCTCGCTCTCCCTGCCTCTCCAATAAATAAATAAATCTTTTTAGAAAAAGAAGTAGAATATTCGGACAAGCAAACAAGAAATAGAAAGAGGAAAGCAGGAGAAAAGTGTTTCTTTTTTTTTTTTCTATTGATTGATTTGAGAGGCAGAGACAGAAAGACAAACAGACCGACAGAGCACCCATCTGCTGGTTCACTCCCCCAAATGCCCGCAGCAGCCAGGACTAGGCCAAGCCAAAGCCAGGAGCTGGAACTCAGCCTCCTGTGTAGGCAGCAGGGGCCCAAGTACTTGAGCCTCCTGGGGTGTTGGGAGGTTGGAGTCAGGGGCTGGGGACAGGGGCTGGGGAAAGGGGCTGAGGACAGGGGCTGGGGACAGGGACTGGGGGCAGGGGCTGAGGATAGGGGCTGGGCACAGGGGCTGGAGGCAGGGGCTGGAGGCAGGCATTGGCTCCAGGCACTCTGAAGCAGGACAGGGCATCTCAGCGCCAAGGCCAAATTCACGCCCCAAGGAGATGACTAGGAGGCCGTCCTGGCAGGCCACCCATGGCACCCTTAGGAGGCCCGCCCTCCGCGTCTGGCAGAGTTGGAAGCCGTGACCCCCTAGCCCCGAGCCGACTGCTGTCTTTTCTCTCCTTCCAAGATGCCAGCCCAGAGGGAGACACCAGCCCCTCGGGTCCTGCTCTCCTGCCTTCCGAGGCTCTGCAAGGTGTCAGCCCGGGCCAGGAGAGCTCCGAGGAGCGGGCGATCGCGGTACCTCCACATCCCACCCCGTCGGACGAAGAAGAGTTTGGCGAGCTGGAGACGGAGGGGACAGCGGCCCCTGCTGGGCCTGAGCTCCCAGCGCTGTCCTCCGCGCCACCCGAGGAGGCGGCCACCAAACACCCCAAGTTCCCTCGGAAGAAGCCGCCTTCGCTGAAGCAGGTGAACTCAGCCCGGAAGCAGCTGAGACCAAAGCCCAGCTCTGCAGCGGCCACCCAGAGGGCAGGGTCCCAGTCCTCGGGCCCGGCTCTCCTCCCCTCCTCCACGGAGAAGTCCCAGCCCCCGGGAGACCTGGGCCACATCATGGCCGCGGAGCCGTCGTCAGAGATGCCCCTTTGGTTGGACCGCAGGCAGGGAGCCGTCCCCACAACGCCTGCACCCCTGCAAATCGCCCCCTTTACCTCACAGCCCTACGTGGCCCACACCCTGCCCCAGAGGCCCGGCTCCGAGGAGTCCACAGCACCTGACGCTGAGGCCCGCCAGCTTCCCCCCGAGGACGCCAGCCCTGTAACCCTGATGGACAAAGGGGAGAACGAGCTGACCGGCTCAGCCTCGGAGGAGAGCCAGGAGACCACCACGACCACCATCATCACCACTACAGTCATCACCACTGAGCAGGCCCCAGGTAGGCAACTGGCCCCAACTCCCCCAGCCACCCCCCTCCTCACACCGGCTGGGAGGTGCCCAGGGCATGGGGGTGGAGGACTCCCTGGGAAGCCCAGGCCCCACCGGCAGAGTCCAGCTGTTGAGCCCCGGCTTGGTGCCGGGCCTTGTGGCTCAGAATTGATAATCTCGTGTTAAGGATGAGACAGAAGCCAGCAACTCTGTACCCCCACATCTACAACCGAGTGCCTGGGTTTCAGTTTCTGTTCCACTCTCCACGCCAATATCCTGCCAATGTGCACCCCACAAGGCATCGGGCGAGGGCGAGGGTCCCGTGGGAGACCTGGATGGAGTTCCCAGCAGGCATTTGGGGAGTGAACCAGCAGGTGGGAGATTCTGCCTTTCTCTCTCTCTCTCTCTGTCTCTCTCTCTCTCCTTTTCAAATAACTATACATCAATAAGTAAAAATTTGAAGATGAGAACAGTTGAGACCTTGTTGCCCCAAGTGACCACACGAGGCCACACAGCAAGTGAGTGGAGCGAGTGGACCCGAGGCCTCTTGACCGCAGAGCAGGATTCTGTAACCCCCCTTTGCGGAAGTGCTTAGCTCGTCCCCTCTGCAGTCCGCCCCTCCACAGCAGCAGAGTCTGAACACGTGTGGTTATTCCGTGGGCAATGCCGCCTGGCCCCTGTGTATGGAGCAGCCAGGTTGGGTCTGGTGTTGCAGGCATTTAGAGAGGATTTGTCGGATGCGGGAGGAGGTGCCCGGGCTCTGTGCAAATACCGCGCCACGGGAGGCAAGCGGTGCACTGCGCAAGTGCACTCCGCAGGGGTCCCAGCGGAACCCAGCCCCTCCGTTACCCACGGATGACGCCCCATGAATAGCCCCAGATTTGTGATACCATGCACTCGAATGAACAGCAGGGGGAGGGCCGCCCACCTCGGAGCTCCGGTCTGCGAGGCTGTGCATCCTGATCCGAGCTCTTGCCCGCAGCTCTGTGCAGCGTGAGCTTCTCCGACCCGGAGGGGTACATCGATTCCAGTGACTACCCCCCGTTGCCCCTCAGCAGCTTCCTGGAGTGCACCTACAACGTGACCGTCTACACCGGCTACGGGGTGGAGCTCCAGGTAACCCCGCAAGCGTGCTTTTGTTTTTTCCTTTTTTGCTCTGCCTCTCCCAGCAGGAAGTCCCTGGACGATCATCTGAGTCTGGCCAGCTAGTAGCATCCTAGTTAGTCTGGGTCTCTCTTTGTTCTACCGGGGGCAATTTTAGCTGGGTTTGTGGTAAATGAATAGGAGTTCCTGAGTCAGTGTCCTGCTGAAATAACTCGAAGCACAGTGGGAGTGGCCCGCCGAGGTCAAGGGGGACGCTGCAGGGGGGGATGAGGGGCGGCTACAGCCTGGGAGGGTCAGGATTCATCTCAGAGTTTCTCTCTGCTGCCCCCTGCCGGTCCCCAGGTGAAGAGCGTGAACCTGTCCGAGGGGGAGCTGCTGTCCATCCGCGGTGTGGACGGCCCCAACCTAACGGTCCTGGCCAACCAGACGCTCCTGGTGGAGGGACAGGTGGTCCGCAGCCCCACCAACACCATCTCGGTCTACTTCCGCACCTTCCAGGACGAGGGGCTTGGCAACTTCCAGCTGCACTACCAAGGTAGGGCCTGATACAAGGCTGTCTGCCTCAGTTTCCCCATGCAGCCAATGATTCTCCAGCATTTCAGAGCCAGAGACCACCGTCCCTCCCCTTGGCAGTTTGGCAAAACCTTAGAGTTATGTTTTTAAGATGACACAAGAAAAAGTACACGATTTTAGAAGCCAGTCGTATAGAATTATGGTTGTCAAAATATTGTTCTAATCTATATCACGATCCTTGTGCTCTTCATGCATTCATTAAATAACAATAAATCCTAGAAGTTCTGGTAATTACTGCAATTTCAGAGTACCAAGGAGCATAAGAAATATGTCAAGATATCCGTTCTGACACGGAAGTGTCTGGATTTCTCTTGCTGGCGGTCAGAGTCTACCCGTACGTAACAGCTTGTCGCCTGGATTCATTGATTAAGCAAAATACCAGTGCTCGTTGGTGGTCAATGAGATTAAGCGAGCATAGTTTCCCCTACGAGGGATCCCGGGCCCTGGGCGAGGTCCCAGGGCTGCCCCCCAGCTCCTCCTCTCCAGCCTCCCCCTCCTGCTCCTCGACTGTTTCAAGTCTCCTCCTCTCTTGGGCTCAGTCTTCTCTCATCTTCCTTCCTTTCTCCCTCCATCCCTCTACCTCCTTCTTCCTTCTCTTATTTCTTCCTTGCCTCTCTCCCTTCCTGCCTCCTCTCCCTCCATTCTCTCTTCCTTCTCTCTCTCCCCCCCACCGTCCCATTCCCCTGGTTCTCCCTCCTTCTCCCATTGCTCCTCTTCTCATTCTCTCCCTCCCTCCCTGGGAAGTTCCTATGACCCTGGAGTTCCCCTTGGGCATTTGCCAGCTGCCGAGATCCCAGAATAGACAGGGGAGAGGTCAGTGCGCATCTGCCCATTGTGGGCCGTCCACACCACGGGAGCCACACATCCTGGAGGACGATTCATTTTTAACTTCTGCTCTCAGTCTCTGAAATCTGTGGGCAGCTGTATGAGGGGACCTCCAAAGGTTTGCAGCAGACATGGAATTAAGAGAGAACTCAGGCGCTGGCGTGGTCTTAGAGTCTGCGTCTTTAACAACCACCTAAGATGTGCATGCAGGAGAGGGCGGCAAATGCAGCATGCCAACTCACACTCCCCCCACACAACACACACACACCTGCTGTCCCGGGCTACACAGGATGGAGCTGGAGCCCAAGAAAGTGCTGGCCTGGCAGCTTCAGCGCCGCAGACAGGCGGAGTCACAAAGACACCCTTCTCGGTCCTCCCGTGTCCTGGGGGCCTTGTCTTTACTGGCTCCTGGGAAATGGGTCATGATCTCCAGCAAACTCCCCTGCCCACATATGCACACACACGCACACACCACACACACACATACACATGCACACACACATGCATGCACACGCATGCACACACATGCACATCCACACATGCACACGCACACGCGTGTGCACACACACACGCACGCACGGCCTGACTCTGTCTGCCTTCGCATCTCTTCCCAGCCTTCATGCTGAGCTGCAGCTTCCCGCGGCGGCCCGACTCCGGGGACGTCACCGTGATGGACCTGCACGCAGGCGGGGTGGCCCACTTCCACTGCCACCTGGGCTACGAGCTCCAGGGTGCCCAGACGCTGACCTGTATCAATGCCTCCAAGCCCCATTGGAGCAGCCCGGAGCCCGTCTGCTCAGGTGCGTGCCTGCGTCGGGCTCACCAGACGCAAGGGTGCGGTCAAGAGGCGAGAGACCAACCCCCACCCCACCCCCACCCCCACCCCCGGAAATTGGGCGGGACCCCCAGGAATGGCTCACCAACATGGCTGCTGGTCAGAGAGCATAGGTTGCCCGTCGTAGCTGAACACCTTCTAAGTGCCGGGTTATGAGCCACGCGCAAAGATCATGCTGGCAACAGGAAAGCATCATTCCTGCCTTCCAGCCCTCACAGTCAAGTGCGATGTAAACAGCGCAGGAGAGCTGATGATAAATTCTGAGATTTAATTATTGCCGTTTTGATTCCCCCAAGGCCCTTCGGAATTTTTCCTTCTTTTTTCTTTTAAGGAAATAAAAAAAATCCAAATCACAGGGCAGTTGGCCTCCGCGCCTCTCTTGTGTTAATTTTTATCTATGTGTGAAATCAGAGAGGAATTAAGCCTCCATTTGTGCTAAGAAAGATGGATGGGGAGCCAGGGCTGGCAAATGGAAGGCAAACAGAGCTATCAGTCGGCTTAATAAGGCAGAGAAGGGAGCGGAGGGGAACGAAGCCCGCAGCAGTGGAGAGGACAGATGGCAGGGTCCTCCAGCAGGGACCAAGCCCCGCAGCTCTGGGCTCCTGGGCCACGGGGCAGCGGTGCGTGCTGTGCATCCAGCCCCTATGCTGTGCCAGGTGGCACCGAGCTCTCTGTAGACGCCGTCGCACTGAGGTCCCATCAGGGAGGGTGGGGTGATTATCTCCATTTCACGGTGGGCAAACCTCAGGTGCAGAGAGCTTAAGGGACTTATCCCAGACCCACATGAGATCCGTGGCCCCAGTGAGGTTTGGACGCGGAGCTCGCTTACTTGGGAGGACAATCGCTCCACTGGTAAGACGCGAAAGGAAAGCTTCTACTGCTCTATGCGTCACCCCCCAAGAAGCACTGAAATCTAGGGTGCTGTCTTTGCTGTCAGTCATAGCAAAAAGGAGGGCAAAAGCACCCTCTTCTCTTCCTGAAATCCTAGTTAGTCCTAAAGTCATTCAACAAACATTCCATGTGCACCTGCTGTTGATTGACAAGTCTTGATCTGGAACTAGAGGAACAAAAAGGGGGAAAATGCGTTTTTCATTCAGCAAACACCCACCCAATTATGTGCCGTGCACTTTTCAGGGTTAGCAGAAAGCTTCATTAATAAGACGCAAGGTGGAGTAGTGGCTCCAATAACAGACTCTGGAGTGAGGCCGACAGAGCCGAAGTCCCAGCTGTTCCTCTGAGTGTGTGTCCTTGGGCAGGTGATTTAAAGATTTATTTATCTACTTGAAAGTCAGGGTTCCAGAGAAGAGGCAGACATAGAGACAGACAGAGGTCTCCCATCTACTGGTTCATTCCCCAAACTGGCCACAATGGCCAGGGCTGAACCAGGTCGAAACCAGGAGCCAGGAACTTCTTCTGGGTCTCCCACATGAGTGGCAGGAACCCAAGGTGATTAACAGGGAGCTGAACCAGAAGTGGAGCAGCTGGGACATAACCCAGCACCCATACAGGATGCTGGTGTTACAGGCAGCAGCTTTACCCACTACACCACAATGCTAGCCTGGAAAGCTATACTTTATAGAGGGAGAAATCTATAATGAAGCAACTAATCAAAGACGTATGTTCTATTTCTAGCCAGTCATGAGTTATGAAGAAAGGCTGAGGAGAATACAGAGAACGAGATGATGGGGGTGGGAGAGCAGAGACGCAGATGAGAGAACACGTGAGAATAGCTCGATGCTATCTTCAAAGTCAACTTCAAAGTGTTTTTCTTATACTTCATTTATCTCACAGTAAAGATAAAATAACTTCTTTTTAAAAACATGACTTATTTATTTGAAAGGTAGAGTGAAAGAGAGAGAGAGAGAGAGAGAGAGAATCTTCCATCAATTGGTTCATTGGTTCACTCCCCAAATGGCTGCAACGGCTGGGGCTGGACCAGGCAGGCCAAAGCCAGGAGCTCCCTCTGGGTCTCCCATGTGGGTGCAGGGGCTCAAGCACTTGGGCCATCTTCCCCGCTTATCCAGGTGCATTTGCAGGGAGCTGGATTGGAAACAGGGCAACCAGGACCTGAACAGGTGTCCGTATGGGATGCCAGTGTTGCGGGTAGCAGCTTAACCCGCTGCACCACAGTGGGGACCCCAGGTTCAAGCTCTTGAGCCCTCCACAGTCTGGCTCCAATCGGGCTGCCCGACTTACACTCCTGCAGTCCTCTGGAAATGAATGATTCTTCCTGCTTTTTCAAGGCTGGCTGCTTGGGAAGGAAGATATTGCAGGCTTCCTTGATCTTCCTAAAATATAGAAATGGTTCCCTAGGCTTCAAACCCTGGTCTTGGCACTGGACTTGACCCAACCATGAACCTGGCCTGCATCTCACCCTTCTTCCTCCCGGGCTGCCTGCCCAGCCCTGTGAGAGATGCCTGCCGCCTACCAGCTCTTTTTGGGTTTGAAAAATTCACAGTAGCTCTCCTAAACAATACATGAAAAACAATTTCCTAAGAACCAAATATTTCCTAGGAACAACCTCCTTATTTGTGAACTGCAGAGGCTGTGTGGCTCTTTCCATTGCACAAATCACTTTTCAGTATTCCCCTATTAGATTTTGTACGATCAAACTCATATAGGGTTCTAGTAAAAACAAGTTTTCAATACAAAAATGTGGATGGTAGGAGCAAATAACTTTTCTATTCATGGTCTCAATTGATCCTTGCAAATAGCTCATTGAAACAGATATGAGAGACCATTTTCTAACTTCAATTTTTTTCACCTAAAAAGTAGTGAGTGTTTTCTTATATTCTTTGAGAATGTGATCTTTAATGACTATATAGCGGGAGTGCTTTTATTTTACCAAACATTTGGAAGTAGATATTCATGTTGTTCCTTGCTTTTCACTCTTTTTTATGAAGATTTATTTATTTGAAAGGCAGAGTTATAGAGACAGAGACAGTTACAGGGAGAGATCTTCCATACACTGGTTCACTCCCCAAATGGCCGCAATGGCCAGTACTGGACCAAGCTAAAGCCAGGAGCCTGGAATTCCAGGGGGCCCAAGCACTTGGGCTGTCTTCCATTGCTTTCCCAGGTGCATTAGCAGGGAGCTGGATCATAAGTGAAGCAGCCGGGACTTGAACCGGCACCCGGGTGGGATGCCAACATCACAGGTGGTGGGTGACTTAACCCACTGAGCCACGACGACAGCCGCACTTTTCACTCTCAGTAACACAGTGGCAGTGAATGCTCCCATCCACAAGTCCTTGTGCAAATCCCAAAGTCTCTTCTTGGGATAAATTTCCAGATCCGTAACTCCTAGGTCAGAGTGTTTGAAGATATTTTCTAGACTTTTCACTAAATTGCCCTCCTGAAAGATTGATGTGCTCTCTAGTCTCGGAATAAGAGGGACTATTTCCCATCCCTTTACCAAGTGAAGATTCTGTTGCTGCTTTTAATCTTGACAAATTAGGTGAGATGAAAGCGTATACTATCGACTTGCATGTCTTTTATTTGGAGTGAGGTGGAATTTTTTTAGTGCTCTCTAAGTACTAAAAGCATATTTCTCCTTTGGGAAATTGCCTAGTAATGTTCTTCTTGATCGTCATTTTATAATTAAAAGTCTGGGCACAGCTAGCACCATGGAAGAAGCCTTCAATTGCAGCCATTCCCTGCCACAAAATAGACATATTGATGGCTCTAGTTATAGAGGGAGGTCCGCTGGCAGATAGCATGACCCCTCCTCCAGGCAGAACAAGCCCCTTCCGAGCTCTGCTTCCTGCTCCCTGTTTTTCTCATCTTAGGTCTCATGCTTCACCCTAGCTAGGGGATAGGAGATAAGGATGGCACAGGGAGAATAAAACACTCATCTCTCTCTCTCTCCCCCGCCCCCATTGCCCACACCCCCTGCTCTCTGGACCCAGCCCCCTGTGGAGGAGCAGTGTACAATGCCACCATCGGCCGTGTCCTCTCCCCGAGTCACCCTGGAAACGCCAACGGGAGCCAGTTCTGCGTGTGGACGATCGAGGCCCCAGAAGGCCAGAAGCTGCACCTGCACTTTGAGAGGCTGTCGCTCCACGAGAAAGACAGGTGAGCCTCTGGAGGTTCCAGCTCCCTACCCCACCAAGCCCCATTCCCTCCCTGCACATTAGAACACGCCTAGGGGTTTGCAATCTTGCTCATGGAAGTCAAGAGAGGAAGAGGTTGGAGGATGGCAGGGATCTGAGCGGGCATTGGCTTCCACCTCTTCCTGTTATGGATAAGGAAGTTGGGGCTTATGGGGGAAGGGGCCTGCCCCAGGATACACAGCAGAATAGGAAGAGAGAGGCCAGGAGGGAAGCAAGGTACCAGGACATCGCCCTCCCTTGTTCTCTCAACTGGGCATCCCTTTCCACCACTGAACAGGCAGGGGAGTGTTCACTGGGCATCTGCTCTGTGCTTGGCTTCTCAGCAGCAGCGGAGCAACCTGGGGCTTCATTAGACACCAGGTTCCCAGCCTTCCTTCTGGGGAGGCTCAGGGAGAAGCCAGGACACTGCTGCTGCAGACTGAATCCCTGAGGGTGTCTCTTCCGAGCAATGCTGCCGATGAGCCAAGCCTAAGTTCACAGCCAGCAACACACATGAGCAGAGAGGCACGGGGAGTTGACCACAGTGAGCATGGTGTGAACGCTCCCACAATGGACCACACGGGCCCCTGGGCACAGCTCACTTAGGGGGCCCTGCAAACAAACAGCTGTGGAAGGGAGGTGTTGACATTGACCATGGAACACTGATTTCTCAAAGATGTCAGCTGGGAAAGAAGTTCGTAATAGCTCATGGAGGTCAAAGGTGAACACACACCAAGAAAGATGGAGGCATCCGCTGTGCTGGGAAGGAAACGCAATGGTATCTGCCCCCTGCATTTTACTGAGGGAAAGGGCAGTTAAAGCACCACACCCTGTCCATCGCCAGAGGCAGAGCTAGATGAGAAATGCCACTTGGAGATAGTGTCAGGAAGAGGCTGGGTAACGGACCCCAAAAACACAAGGAGAGGGGTATTCCAAGGGTGGATAGCTCAGAGGAGTAGACAAAAATATGGAGAGGGGTGGAATGGGGAAGTCTGTAGCAGGGGTTCTTGGGGATACCAGGAAGACAGAAAGCTGGGGAGGTTCACAGAACTTGCGTCCTGAGCACTTTGAATGCCCAGCTGCTTCCGTGGGCAGCAGAGGTGTGGAAGGGCTTTGCGTAGTGGAAGGACATGAAGGAGGGTTTTTCAGATGGTTTCCCACAAAGTGAGGTCTTCCCCCACTGCGGTGCCATAATCTGTGGCGTGCCGGGTGGGTCCTGCGGTCAGAGTGTCTGGGAGACAACGCCGTTGCCCAGCCCAGCCCAGCCCAGGCCTTTCTTGGGACGTATCCCGAGACACACGAGCCAGCGAAAGCACGGAGCCCTGCAGGAAAAAAAAATATGTGAAATTTGCATTTAACCCACTGTGTCCCAAACCCATCTGACCACAGACTATACAAGGATGTGAGATGAAACTAATTACAGTGGCAGACATTCCAGGGACAGAGCTGGAAAGATGCTATTTTTGGAAGATTAATAGACTACAGAGAATCAGGGACCATGCTGTTTCCTCTTTGTCAGCGGCTTCTGTTCTTTGCTGGAACAGTCCTGGTGCACAGCCTTCAAGATACAAGAGGGTCAGCAGGGGTCAGGAGACTGCGGGGGTTCCCCTCCCCACCCCGGGTGACCCTTGACCTCGACTGCAGACTCAACTCGTCTCCGTGGTACCTGATGCGAGATATTTGGAATAAATCATGGCTCCAACATGCACACATCTTGGTCACATCCGAAATTCATCCGGGCAACATAAAATCAACCCTTTTATGAATCACAGTAACAAACTCAAAGGATTAAAAAAAAATCTGTGTTTATGACTCCATAAAAGAAAGTGAACTATTTTGTATACTGTGTTCTCCCCTACTGAGGCATAATTTCTTTTTAAAAAGAAAGAAAGAAAAAGACCAGGCCTGTAAGGAGTCAAGTACTCTGGGCTTTTTATAACCACAAAAAGAAATGCCCAGTGCTTTTGTCTAAAACACTTATTTTTTTGGGGAACTTTAGTTGGTCCTATTCTCAAAACCTACCCATACAAGAGGCTGGAAAGATGGTATAATCCTGCCTTCCACCATTTGGGAAATGGAGGCTGAAAGATATTTTGATATTTATGTAAATCCGGTCCATGGGGACTTAGCAACTGGACATCAGGTCTCCTGACTCCCCCCAACAGTGCTCTTGGGGTACAGGGATCAGCGGCAGAGCCTTCAGAGGCAGAATGTGCAGTAAATACCACTTGCCACCGACTCTGTCCTGAGCACGTTGCACCCGTGGTCTCTTGCCCCCCTCCTAGATAAGGGGACAGAAACACAGAGGGGTGGAACATCTTTGTGCAGAGAGGCCCACAGCTCGGAAGTCCTGCAGTCGATGCTAAACCCAGGTCCACCTGACTCTGCGTGCTGCTGTTGCTGCCCCAGCATCTCAATTAAACAACCAACATTAGTTCCTTAGTCTGGCTCATGGTGTCATACACGTCACTGCCCCTACAACCTCAGAACAAGTCTGTAAGGGATCTGGGACAGGCACTTAGTCACATCCTCCAAAGGAGGGAACAGGTCCAAGCAGGTGACGCGGCTGTGTCCAGGCCCACACAGCAGTCATGTGCTCCCTCCTGCCGCTGTGTGTTGGGTGCCCAAGAAGACTTCTCAGAGCCCCTGCTCTCTGTTCCCACCGCCAGGATGACGGTCCACAGCGGGCTGACCAACAAGTCGGCTCTTCTCTACGACTCCCTCCAAACTGAAAGTGTCCCTTTCGAGGGGCTGCTGAGCGAAGGCCACACCATCCGCATCGAGTTCACGTCCAATCAGGGCCAGGCGGCCTCAGCCTTCAACATCCGATTTGAGGGTGAGGATCTCAAGGGCAGAGGGGCTCTCTGCCTCTGCGGGTGGTCACTGGGGAGCCCAGGAAGCATGCAGGGGTTGGGGCTGGGTCCGAGGGAGGTGGGATTTTGTGCTGCCAAGAAAGGAGGGGACGCAGTGGCTAGATGGGTCCTGTCCTCTCCCAGGACCGCCTTTGGCTTTATTAGTGGCAAGGTCTACCATTTACTGAGCACTTAGCCTATACCTAGTACCGGTCCTGCCTCACCATACTGATATGTTAGAACTGTTATTATCTCTGAAATCCTGAGAACTTGAATACGATGCCGAATGCCACCACATAGCAGACTTGGAACAAAATGCCTGTCTCCCCTGTGTTGAGTCCTTAAGCTCTGCCCCCAGCTCTTAGATTCCTGCCACCTGTTGCCCTAAGGAGAATTAGCAGGGCCAGAATTGTGATGCAGCCCGTTAAGCCACTGCCTGCAGCATCGGCATCTCACATCAGAGTGCCAGTTTGAGTCCCAGCTGCTCTGCTTCCGATCCAGCTCCCTGCTAATGTGCCTGAGAAGGCAGTGGAAGATGGCCCAAGTGCTTGGGCCCCAGCACCCACATGAGAGACCTGGATGGAGTTCCATGCTCTTGGCTTCAATCTGGTCCAGCCCTGGCTGTTGCAGTCAGTTGGGGAGTGAACCAGAGGATGGAAAAATCTCTCTGTGTGTCTCTCTCTCCCTCACCCCTGTCACTCTGCCTTTGAAATACATAAAATAAATCTTTTATAAAAGAAGAATTATCAAGGGCCTTTCCTGCTCAGATGCCGACCCTGTCAGGAAGGTGGCCCTGGGTGTTTCCTGTGGTTGGGGGTGGGGGACTTCCTGTCCTGGCTTCCCCAGGAAACACTGGCTTCATCATAGGCAAACGTTTAGTTTCCAGGGACAGACTCAGGATTCTGCAGCTATGGGGTAGGAAATAGAATCAAAAATTCCAACTTTTAGATGTGAAGCAAGATGAGGTCAGCCGGCACCACAGCTCACTTGGCTAATCCTCTGCCTGTGGCGCCAGCACACAGGGTTCTAGTCCCGGTTGGGGTGTCGGTTCTGTTCCGGTTGCTCCTCTTCCAGTCCAGCTCTCTGCTGTGGCCTGGGAAGGCAGTGGAGGATGGCCCAAGTGCTTGGGCCCTGCACCTGCATGGGAGACCAGGAGGAAGCACCTGGCTCCTGGCTTCAGATCAGTGCAGCACGCCAGCTGTAGTGGCCATTTGGGGGGTGAAAACCTTTCTCTCTCTCTCTCTCTCTCTCTCTCTCTGCCTGTCCAAAAAAAAAAAAAAAAAAGATGAGGTTAAGAAGCCAAGTGCATGTCCCATGGGAGCTCAGCAGGTGGGCACTCAGACCTGGAGCATGTGACCTGGTGTTGCTTTCCTAAACAGCCAGAGGGAGGGGAGCCACCTCCCCTGCAGCCCCGGAGGGCGGCTCCTGACTCTTCCCAGCTACATTCTGTCATTTGATCCCCACCCTAGCCTTTGAGAAAGGCCACTGCTACGAGCCCTACATCCAGAACGGGAACTTCACCACGTCCGACCCCACCTATAACATTGGGACCATCGTGGAGTTCACGTGCGACCCCGGCCACTCTCTGGAGCAGGGCCCAGCCATCATCGAGTGCATCAATGTGCGGGACCCTTACTGGAACGACACGGAGCCCCTGTGCAGAGGTGAGCATGGCCACCGCCCTCTGCCTGGGGCACCCGAGGACTCCCATGTCTTCCCATGAGGAGATTCAGGCCCCAGGCTGGAGACATGTCCCCAGCTTGCACACCGACTGTAGGATGAGAATCCTTTCCAGGGAGTACTGTCTTTGCAGTGTGGCTACTGCTGATTCTCGGGGGAGATTACAAAACAGGTACATTTTAAAAAGTGCCCCTTCCTCCAGGCATGCACCCCATAATACACAGCTTGATGAGCAGCTCACTGCCCGGATATCAGCTCCTACACACTCCCCTTGTTGTGCACTCTTGTGCAGTGCACAACCCACCCAACAGCCATGGCTGCCCCAAGTCTCACTGATACTAATGATTATAATAGTTATTAATAGGCAGGCAATAATTACGTGCTCTGCCATGGGTTGTGTGTGAATTTCCCTCACCGCAACCTTGACAGGTAGATATTCTGAGCCCCTGTTATGGAGACAATGAAATGACAAGTCTAAGAGAGCGCATTGGAGGAGGAAGAGATGGAAGTTAGGACTGTACATTCTGAGACCGGGGCTCTGAACCCCTCTGGGCAATGTTGGCTGTGTAGACCCTTGTCTACACAGGCTCCCAGTCCTCTCTGCTCTGTTTCCCTGCGATCAAGGCTCCTGAGCCAGCCCAAGCCTGGCTCTCCAGGCACTGTGTGGAGTAATGAAGGGTGCCCTTGCTCCTTGGCAGCTGCACCCTGCACAGTGGCTGGCATGAAATTGCAGCCTTGCCATGGTGAGGGATTGAGCCCTGTATTAAATGTGCTGGTTTAACAGAGCGGAATTTATTGGTGCTTTAGCCTCTGCCATGTTGAGAACTTTCCAAAGCAGTCAACGCAAAGCGGAAGTTTAGTAGCTCCAGACAGAGCCACTTCCCTGCTCCCAGTGCCGAGTGGAAGCTGAACAGTAACGCTCACTAACGTATTGAGTACCTGCCACATGCCAGGCACCGAGATGTCTGGTGAACACTCAATACGCTCAATCAAACCTCGACAAAACCCAAGGAGGTAGGCGGTGGCATTACCACTGTTTTATATAGGGAGCTGAGGCTCCAAGGAGTTGCATATCCCATCCTACCACCTGTTGTTGGCAGACACAAGCCCAACACCAGGGCTCAAGTGACTTGAGTGTACCGTCTCTTACTCCCCACCAAGAAGGAGAGCAGAGCCCTTGAGTCCTTCAGCCTGCAGAGCGCTGTCCTTGGTCCTGAAATAGCCACCGTTCCTCCCTACCTTTCACCAACCCTCAGCTAAAGAGAGGCAGGTGGCCAGCTCTCATCTAGTCATCCCACACACTTGTCCTGACTGCCAAGATGAATTCACCCGCCTGTGGGACCCCAAGAGCCACTGCTGCCTGACGTGATGGCCCGCGGTCTTACCTACTATGTCGTGTTGGGTTCCTTACACATAATGTCTGTCTTTTACAGCCATGTGTGGTGGGGAGCTCACCGCCATGGCTGGGGTGGTGCTTTCCCCGAACTGGCCGGAGCCCTACGTGGAAGGTGAAGATTGTATCTGGAAGATCCATGTGGGGGAGGAGAAACGGATCTTCCTGGACATCCAATTGTGAGTGTTTTTGATGGGCAATCCGCCCCCATTCAATCAGCCGAATTTCAGAGCTGAGGGAAGACATTGCTTCTACTGTATTCTTTCAGGTCATGTTACTTAAGTGTCTGCCAGGTGCCAGGTACTGAGCAAAGGGTTGGAGTCCCCATGAGAAAACCAGCAATAGCAGCAGACACACAGAGTCCCAGTCTTTGAGAAATTCAGTCTATTCAGGAGAGAAATATTAAATGAGAACATAGTCAAATAATTGCATTCTGTAACTGTAATAAGTGATGTATGGAAAGAGTTGTGAGCTATGGAATTCTACAAGGGGAGTTGATATAAAGAGAAAAATCGAAAAGGATTCCCTGGGCATCTGTTCTGCAAGCTCGGAACTAAAGTATGTGTTGGAGTGAAGCACTTGGAAAGAAAGTGATGTGCAAAGGCCCTGTGGCAAGAGCAAGTGTGTCATTTGCAAAAGACTGAGTGGCCAGTGTGGCCAGGGAGAGGAGGGTACTACAGGGACCTCACGGTCCTGCAACAGTTTGTTTTCCTGTCTGTACCCCTCCATTAAATCAAAAGTTCCTCTAGGTCATGGCTTGGTCTGGCTTGTAGGATTGAATTCAGAGCCTGAAACTTAGTTGCTGTTCATGAAATGGTGCTTGAATGGAGTGTTGTGATGAATGGACTTACCTGGCTGTGTGACTGTGTTCCTGTCTTCGGTGAGGGAAACTGTGAGATGCCTCTGCCAGAATTTCCCCCCTGCTTCCCCAGGTCAGCTGTTCTCTTCGTAGAAAGTAGGGCATCCCGCCCCTGCAGCAGATGCAGAGGGTTTGATCTGAACATTCGTGCCACAGGCCATTCTCACAAAGAGCCCTGCATGAAGGGGCGTGATACCCATTGTCTAAATGGGACTGCAGAGGCTGAAGCAGGCCACCTACTGCAAGGAGTAGAACTGAACCCAGGCTTTGCTGGCTGCTCAGCCTTGTTCTTTCCAAGGCCCTGTACGAAACGAGGGTGAGAAGGGGACAGAGATGGAGGGTGATGTCTGGAGAAAGCAGAAGAGAAGAATTTCTGACAGTCCCAGGCAACTGAGAGGGGCCAGAGCAGGGAGAAGCTGACAAAATGCAGGCTGGGTTGCGGCCCTCAAGAGCTGCCTGGCTCTGCAGAGGATGCTTGCAAGAGAAGAGGGCAGTGATTTGCAAATTATTCATCACTTTCTAGTCGTTTACTTGAGAGGCAGAGAGAGAGAGTTCCCATCTGCCGGCTCACTCCCCCAATGCTTGCAATGGCTGGAGCTGGGGCTGAAACCGGGACCTGGGCGCTCCACCCAGGTCTCTCACATCGGCAGCAGGGACTCAACTCCTGGATGCATACCTGCTGCTCCCCAGGGTGCACATGAACAGGAAGCAGAGCCAGGGACCAAACCTGGGCACTCTGAGATGGGACATGGGTGGCTCAAGCTACATCTTAACTGCTGGGCCAAACACTCACCCCCATCCCCTCCTTACTCTTGGCTCAGCCCTTCAGTTCTTGCCCAGTGCCTTCCAGATGGCTGGTTTTGCTTACACGATATTGGCCCACACCTTTCTTTGGTGCCAGAGGCCTGGATGAGGAAAACAAGAAAATCCTGCCTTCATCCCATCTGAGTGTCAAATATTTCATTAACCCTCAGCTTGACACTGCAATGAGTTTGATTTCCACGATGCAATGGGGTGGCTGATGCTGGGAGCCTCGGGCAGTTAAAGCAGGCATCCTTCTACAAACCCAGGTTGCAGGCACTAGCATCCTAAGGAGACCCTTGTGGGGGGGGGACAGATTTAGATGCCAGTGTTGACTGAGAGAGGATCCCATGCCCCCCTCCTCCATGTCTGGGCAGTGCATGCCCTGAATATGGTCCCAACACATGGCCTCTCCAGGCCTCAGGTTTCCCTGCACAGGGATGGGGTGTCCTGATCCAAGGGGAGATGCAGACTCCAAACTCACAGGAAAAACTAAGTCACATAAATACGGGAACTGGGACTGGCACGAAATAATATGGAGGGTAGGGCTCTGCGCTAAGCTGGGGGGAAAAGTGTCCACTTCTGAATTCAAACTAAGGGCCGCCAATTTGCAACATTTGCTTTAGTGATTAAGGTCTCTTCTCATAAAGACACTTATATGATTGAGCACTTGCTCTTCGCCAAGTTCTTTCTTCGCAGTAATTTTTATTTTTACTGTAGACATTGTATTGCATTTGTTTGATAGAGATGGGGGATAAGGATAGGGATAAAGATGGTAGAGGCATACATAGAGCTCTCATCCACCAGTTCATTCTCCAAATGCCAGCGATGGCCAGGGTCGCACAGGGGTCAGATCTGGAACCAAGGGCTCCATGCAGGTGTCTCACATGAGTGGCAGGGACCCAATCATTAGAGCCATCACTGCCACCTCCCAGGGTACACTTCAGCAGGAAGTTGGAGTCAGGAGCACAAGCTGGGGAGTGAACGCATGTATTCCAGTGTCAGTGTGGGATGCAGGTATCCCAGTCACCAGTGTAATAAACAATTGCCTCTAATTTTTATTTTTTATAAGTAAAAATTAAAATTGTATTATTTGTTCTTCAGAGTAATCCTGTAAGGACAACTATTATATTCAACATATTGGTTTTCATTACTTATTTACTTGACAGGCAAAAGTGACAGAGACAGAGAGAGAGAGAGAGAGAGAGAGAGAGAGAGAGGGAATCTTCCACTTGCTGGTTCCTTCCCAAATGGGTGCAATGCCCAGCACTTGTCCAGGCCCAAGCCAGGAGCCAGGAGCTCCCTCCTGGCCTCCCACGTGGGTGCAGGGCCCAGGCACCTGGTCCATCTTCTGTTGCTTTCTCACGTTCATTAGTAGGGACTCCAACCAGTGCTCCAATATGGGAAGCTGGCACTGCAGGTCATGGCTTAACGCACCGTGCCACAATGCCAGCCCCATATTATACTTGCGCCCGCTCACTTCCTCACCCATTCACACAGCCATGTCAGAGGCTTCTCGGATGAAATGTACCCATGTCAAACTGTGGAGTCCCCTTCCTTAGACTCATGTCACCCCGTGTCCCCCATCTCTATAAACTTCAGGCAAAAGGGGAAAAAAGATTAGAGTCATCTGGCCCGGTGAAATGCTGGTAGCTTTTCAACATGGGCAAAGTGTGGCCATTGCCAACCTCTGTGGCATGAAAATTCCCACGTGGGCAATGCCGAGAGACCCACACGGTGACAACCGGCTCCCCGGTAAGGAGCCCGCTCCAGCGCTCTCACCATGTGAGCTGCAGGCTTCTCTTTCTCTCTCGCTCTGTGCCTCACCCTTCAGTAGCTCCTCATGGTTGGAGACCAGTCATGTCTCACACCATGGTTCAAGCCACCACCGACTCTGCCCGGGGTTATTGCCGCAGGCTTCCCACTTGCCTGCTTGTTGTGACGCTAGCCCTTTTTGGGCTATTTTGACCCAACCCGCTGAGTGATACTGTTAAAACCCAAGTCAGATCACACTGTGCTGTGTCCATAACTGCAGTCGCTCCATGTTTTATCCAGAGCAAAAGCCAAGTGTCCTCACACAAGGCCCTGTGTGATCTGGCCCTGGTTCCACCTCCTACGGCCCTGCATCCACTGTCCCTGTGGTCCTGTCCATGTGACCACATTGACCTCATAGCTGTTCTGCCAATATTCCATCCTCAGGACCTTTGCACTGGCTCTCTCCTCTCTGCATAGCTCACTCCTTATTCCTCATACTCCTGCCTTGGTTCACTCTCCCCGTAGCTCTCCGCATACCCTATGTAGTGCACACCATTGTATTGATTGAAGTTTTCCAATTCCTACCTCCTCTACCTGGAATCTCACTTCTGTGAGTACTGAAGGCTGGGTTGTTTCTTCAGTTTTATTCACTGCATGTAGACCAGTGCCCGGGCCATAGTAGGTGCTCAGTAAGTAGGAAACAATGCAATGAAGCCACTTATGTGGATCAGACAGTCACGGAGTTTCAAAGTCAGAGTTTGAATGCAAATTCACGTGCAGCTGGCCATGGTGCACAAGAAGGGGGAAGAAAGGTCAGAGAAAAATATGGAAAGACCTCTGAGAATCTGGGTTCCATTTGTCAATAAACCCATGTTTGTTCCATGCTGAGAAGCCTGGTAGATAAGAGAACAGCAGTGGGGGGGGGGGGTGTCCAAGAGAAGGCTTCAGCGCTGTGGCATCGCAGGATTCACCACGGAGGACCCTAGAATCAAGCTCCGTGGAAAGGGAGGCATCACAGGTCCCCCAGTCCAAGGATGCTCAGGTCTGGGAGCCAGGAGAGGTGGGGCTGGGGCGGCCATAGTGCTCTGAACTGGCAAGTCCCAAACCCTAAGCCAAGGGGAAGGCGATTGCAAGACCCCAGACAGGCTGGCCATGGAGCGGACAAGGCCGATCAGACAAGGGGTGGATGGAGAGTCGGATGAAGAGGGCTTGGGCTCCCCCTCCCCGGGGCGAGCCGCGGGCATCATCGCGGGCATCATGGCTGGGATCCAGCAGTGAGGCCGACAGAGGCAGCGGCCACATCAGAAGCCGACACGGCACAGGCAAGAGGAAACGCAGGGGAGCCTGGAGGATGGTGCTTCTCACCCACCGCGACCCCGCTCCAGGGACAACTGCCAATGTCTGGAGGCATCCCTGGTTGTGACAGCTGGGGAGTGGGTGGGGGTGCTGCTGTCATCTGGTGGGTAGAGGCCAGGGAGGTATGAAGCCACTTGCAGTGCTGAGGACGGTCCCCGCTGCAGAGACCCGCCTGACCCAGACTGCCAACAGTATCCAAGTAGGGAAGCCCTAATCTCCACTGACACACAAGGCACAGAGGGGAGGTGGGCATAGGTGGAGGGGAACAGTGCCCCAGCCCCAAGGAACAGCATGTGCTGGGGCCCAGAGGCAGGCTGTTTGCCCTTGGTATAGAACATTAACTGAGGACTTAGCGCAGCCCAGGCATCTGCAGAATAAGTGTGTGCAGTGGATCCTCTTTCTGCTGCTGTCTCACAAATGAGCAGGCTGCGATGTGGAGGGGTAGAAGGGTGCCCGGGATAGCCCGGCTAGGAACTGGCAGCGCATAGAGGTCAGCTTCGCTCGATAGCTCTCCACGGTCCTGAAAAGGCAGTGCCTTGTGTCTGGGACCCAGCGAGGCCTCCGTGACGCAGGACAGCTGGGCGGTTGGTGGGAGGAACCGCCAGCAGGGCCTTCTGTGCAGCATCAGGGAGCCTGGCTTCTCCAAACGGGGCAGCACGAGAGGGTTTTAAGCATTTAAAGGGATTAAAGCTTTGCAGAAGGGAGCTGGCTCCTCCGGTCAGCAGCTCGAGGCTCTCCCCCCCTGGAAACTCTGGCGTGCGAGCAACCGACCAGGCGGCATCGACGCTCGGTGCCTCCTCCCTCCCACAGAGGGAGTGAAAATAGCATCTCGCCAGCCAGGGTTATGTGAGGCCCAAGAGCTGCTGCGTTTAATTTATCTTGCTTGGTTTCCACTGACAGTTTTAGTAAACCAATTTGGGTTTGATAGTAAAAATAATTCCATCCTCGGGGGCCCTTCGCACTCCTGGGTGTCTGCAATTGTGTTGTGCACGTCGACGAGGGGAAGGCATTCGCACTGCGGACCCAGCTGAGTCGGTAGCCCCAGCAGGTGCTGAGCCATGTCTGCTGAGTCATGAGGACACAGGCATGCGTGCCAGGCAAGCGGGCTCTTGGTTTCCCTCTTAGTCCACTGGGCAGATCTGTTGACGTCCTGGGCTTTGGAATAATGGTTCGAACTCATCACCCTGTATTAAAGACCTACTATGCGCTAGGCCCGGAGCTCCATGGTCTATGGCTATGAACCATAATGCATGTGAGCATTGTCCTGTAGAGGCAATAATTACATAAATTAGAGCTAATGTGAGCAGAGAAAATTACAGGAGGATAAAATTACCGAGATTAGGGGTGGTGAATGCCAGGCACAGTCCCTGGTGTCTGGCACTCGGTTGGTGCTTAATAAATGTAGACAGCAGTGATAAGGCGGACGTCATCATGGTCACTGTGTGGATTGGGACATGACAGCGCAGGGAGGTTAGGTGGCTTTCCTGAGTCACACAGCTGGCACGGGCTGAGCACACACCATGGCCTCTGCCTCCATTAACTGGAACAGGCTTGTGGGGGACCAGTAATGGTGCAAGGAGGCCCCCAGGCTTGTAGGGACTCCGAGTGAGGAAGGGAAGTAGAGCCACAGACAGACAACCCAGCAAGACGTCGACAAGGGACAGTGACGTGCAGGTGGTGGTGCCGGATTTCTCTCTGTGAGTTGTGAAATGCCAGAGAGGGGGACATCCAGGGAAAATATTTTTTTAAATTAATTTATTTATTTTTTTTTTTTATTTTGACAGGCAGAGTGGACAGTGAGAGAGAGAGACAGAGAGAAAGGTCTTCCTTTGCCGTTGGTTCACCCTCCAATGGCCGCCGCGGTTGGCGCGCTGCAGCCGGCGCACCGCGCTGATCCGATGGCAGGAGCCAGGAGCCAGGTGCTTTTCCTGGTCTCCCATGGGGTGCAGGGCCCAAACACCTGGGCCATCCTCCACTGCACTCCCTGGCCACAGCAGAGGGCTGGCCTGGAAGAGGGGCAACCGGGATAGAATCCGGAGCCCCTACCGGGACTAGAACCCGGTGTGCCGGCGCCGCTAGGCGGAGGATTAGCCTAGTGAGCCGCGGCGCCGGCCAAATTAATTTATTTATTTTAAAGTCAGATCCACAGAGAGAGAGGAAGAGACAGAGAGCAAGAGGCCTTCCATCCACTGGTTCACTCCCCAAATGGCCACAACAGCTGGAGCTGGGCCAGACCAAAGCCAGGAGTCAGGAGCTTCTTCCAGGTCTCCCACGTGGGTGCAGGGGCCCAAGGACTTGGGCCATCTTCTACTGCTTTCCCAGGCCATAGCGGAGAGTTGGATGGGAAGTGGAGCTGCTGGGACTCAAACCGGCGCCCATATGGAATGCGGGCACTGCAGGCAGTGGCTTTACCCGCTATACACAATGCAGGGCCAGAAAAATATTTTTAATGTATTTTATTTATTTGAAAGGTAGAGTTACAGAGAGAGAGAGAGAGATGTCTTCCATCCACTGGTTCACTCCCCAACTGGTCACAACATCTGGGGGCAGGGCCAGGCCAAAGCCGGAAGCCAGGAGCTCCATCCTGGTCTCCCACGTGGATGGCAGGGACCCAAGCACTTGGTCCATCTTCAGCTGCCTTCCCAGGTGCATTAGCAGGGAGCCGGATTGGAAGCAGAGCAGCCGGGACTGAAACGGGCACCCTGACATCGACTGCTGGCTATGCAAATGGCAGCTTAGCCCACTGCACCCCAATACTGGCCCCCCACTAAGCTCTTTTGATAAAAGAAGAAACACAGGCCCAGAGAGACGAAGCTGCTTGGCCAAGATCACTCAGCTAGGAAGTGGCCAAGACTTGAACCAGCTCTCTAGGCCCATAGCCAGGGTGACAACCACACAATAAGTGGTGTGAGGCGCCCTGCACAGGAGAAATCCCCGCCCCCATCTGCCAGGTAAAGAACCAAGGCTCTGAGAGGTGCCGCCCCCACTTCGCAGGCACCCACTGCAGATAAACTTCCAGGAGAGAAAAGTCGCCACCAAGCCCCTGCCTGCCTTCCTCGGCTCTGCCTGCCCCAGGACCTGCCCTGTTCGTGGGCCCCAGCACCGCTCTGTAAGCGGGAAATGAAGAGCTCAAGTAGCAAAGCCCGTAAGCATGTGAGTGATGGCTCAAAACATTTCCCTTCAGCGGCTGCCAACCTGCTCGGTGCTAAGTTAATTCCAAGCCCTAAAAATTAAGTGCCTTGTCCAGAGGCACTTCAGTCTTTCAGACAGAGATGTGGCTGCTTTGGGCTGCAAGAAACTGTGCCTGGGAGCCAGGCAGGGAGAAGAGAGGGTCAAGAGTGGAAGGCAGGGGCCGGCGCTGTGGAACAGTGGGCTAAGCCTCTGCCTGCAGTGCCAGAATCCCATATGGGCGCCACTTCTAGTTCCGGCTGATCCACTTCTGATCCAGCTTTCTGCTATGGCCTGGGAAAGCGTGGAAGATGACCCAAGTCCTTGGGTCCCTGCACCCATGTGGGAGACCAGGAAGAAGCTCCTGGCTCCTGGCTTCAGATCAGCCCAGCTCTGGCCATTGTGGCCATTTGGGGAGTGAACCAGTGGATGGAAGACCTCTCTCTCTCTTTCTCTCTTTCTTTTTTTTTATTTGACAGCTACAATTATATATAGAGAGAGAGACAGAGAAAGGTCTTCCTTCCATTGGTTCACTCCCCAAATGGCTGCTACGGCCGGCGCTGCGCCGATCCGAAGCCAGGAGCCAGGTGCTTCTTCTCGGTCTCCCACGTGGGTACAGGGCCCAAGCACTTGGGCCATCCTCCACTGCCCTCCTGGGCCACAGCAGAGAGCTGGACTGGCAGAGGAGCAACCGGGACTAGAACCAGCGCCCATATGGGATGCTGGCACCGCAGACAGAGGATTAACCAAGTGAGCCATGGCGCCGGCCCTCTTTCTCTCTTTCTGCTGTAACTCTGCCTCTCAAATAAATAGTCTTCTTTTAAAAAAAAAAAGTGGAAGTCAGTGCTGACCCCAAGAGAACAGATTTCCAGGGATCAGCAGAAATCACAGGAGCCACAGTAAAAATAAAATGGCTCAGAGTCAGCATTGTAGTGGAGTGGGTCAAGCCATCACCTGCAACACAGGCATCCCATATGGGCATCAGCTCAAAACCTGCTTCTACTCCAGCTTGCTGCTAACACACTTGGGAAGACAGTGGATGATGGCCCAAGTGCTTAGGGCCCTGCACCCACGTGGGAGACCCAGCTCCTGGCATCTGGCTTCAACCTGGACCAGCCCCAACTGTTGCAGCCATTTGGGGAGTGAACCAGTGGATGCAGGATCTCTCTCTCTCTCTCTCTCTCTCTCTGTCTCTCTGTCTCTCTATCTCTTTCTCTAAGTCTGCCTTTCAAATAAATAAATCAAATAATGGAACTGGCTCAACCCAGCCCATCCAGCCCAGGGGTGCAGGGACACGGGTTTCCCGAGTAAAGAGCAGTGAGGAGTCGGGGAGAAGAAACAGCCACGTGCTGCAGGCGAGGAACCTGAGGCCCAGGGCCGCGCTGTCAGTCAGCTCTTGCTGCAGAGCGAGCTGCCCCAGACCCTTGGCCGGATGCTTCAGGCGCACACCGCTGCTCACCTGTCTCCAGGTCAGCGGGACACCCCCTCCCCCGTCTCAGCAGGGCTCGCTCAGGTGGCTGTGAGAGGGTACTGCTTAGGAAGGCGGCCCTGCCGGTGGCAATTGGCCTTTCTCGTGTGCTTGGGGTGCCGTGGCCTAGCCTGGGATGGCTCCTCTCTGCTCCCTGTGCCTCTCATCCTGCAGTGGTCGGCTTGAGTTTGCCCCCATAGGAGGCGACTGGCCAGGGCTTTGAAAGAGTGGGAAACAGCATTCGAGCTCTTGGGAGCCTGGGCAGTGGCACTGCATCGAGTCTGTCTTGTGATAAGTCCGGTGGCAAGGGCTAGAGAGAAGCCGACTCCACCTCTCGATGGGAGATGCATCAACACATCAATGGGGTGGGTGCTGACAAGGACAGGCTTTGGGATCAGCCATATGATGACAGAGACAAGAACTCAGGGAGCCACCTGGTTCCAGTCCAAAACTGCACATGACATCACCATGTGTGATGTCCCCTTGAGGTGGGCATCGCTGTCCCCACTTTACAGAGGAACAAACCAAGGCCAAGAAGATGAAGGACCTTGCCAGCGGTGCCTCAGCTGAGCATTGAGGAAGACGAGACGTGTACCTGGGGCTTGCTGCCTGACCCAGAGAAAGCTCAGGGTTCTCTCCACATGTGGGAGACCCCAGGAAAGACCCTGAGTGTTGCCAGGGAGAGGAAAGAGCCCTTGTGTGCAGTGGGAAGTCTTGGATCCATGTTCCCAGCCCTCGAGCTTGCTGGCTGTGGCTCTTGGATAAATCACTTCACTTGTCTGAGCCTAAGTTTCTTATCTTTATTTTTTTTAAGATTTTTTATTTATTTATTTGACAGGTAGAGTTACAGACAGTGAAAGAGAGGGAGACAGAGAGAAAGGTTTTCCTTCTGTTGGTTCACCCCCCAAATGGCCGCTATGGCCAGCGCACTGCTCTGATCCGAAGCCAGGAGCCAGGTGCTTCTTCCTGGTCTCCCATGCGGGTGCAGGGCCCAAGCACTTGGGCCATCCTTCACTGCCCTCCCAGGCCACAACATAGAGCTGGACTGGAAGAGGAGCAACCGGGACTAGAACCAGGGCCCATATGGGATGCTGGCACTGCAGGCAGAGGATTAGCCAAGTGAGCCACAGCACCGGGCCCCAAGGTTTCTTATCTTTAAAATGGGGTAGCAGGGAGACCCGCCCTGTAAAGCTCTTCAGACAAGGAAATGGCACCGTGTGCAAGGGCCTGATATGTTACACATAGTCACTTAATTGCCAGCAAGGATGGTGATGATTTTGTCTAATTTTTATTTATTTTCATTTATTTCAAAAGCAGAGAGATGAAGATCTCCCACTCACCAGCTCACTCCCCAAATGCTTACAGCAACTAGGTTTGGGCCAGGTCAAAGGCAGGAGCCAGAAATGCAATTCGGGTCTCCCATATGGGTGGCAGGGACCCCAACTACTTGAGCCGTCACCATCACACATTAGCAGGTGCACAAGAGTGGGAAGCTGGAATTGGGAGCAGAGCCTTGATCTGAGCCCAGGCCCTCTGATTTGATATCTAGGCCCTCTGATTTGACAGTGATGGATCGCCAGCGAAGCTGTATTCCACACGCACACGCACACACCCACAGGTGGATGCCTCTGAGCTAGGGGGTTCGGATGTCACGATACAGAATGAAGAGGCTTCACCACAAGGCACTGCCGAGGTTATCACACCTGGTTAATTGTCTCCCTGCCCCCTGCAGTTTGCAGGGAGTCTCTGAGTGTGTGGGAAACCCAAGGCCCAGGTCCTCCCCTAACGTGAGCAGTTCTGTGCTCCTCGGCCATGCCACGCTGTCCACCATGGCCTCAGTGACTGGGAGGGATGCCGTGGGAGGGGCCCTGCTCCCTGTCTGAGCTGGGACATCACTGTACTGGGGCAGATGAACCTCCAAGCTCATCCAGAGCAGTTAGCCCTGATTCTCTCTCTCTCTCTCTCTTTTTTTTTTTTTTTTACAGGCAGAGTGGACAGTGAGAGAGAGAGACAGAGAGAAAGGTCTTCCTTTGCCGTTGGTTCACCCTCCAATGGCCGCCACGGCTGGCGCGCTGGGGCCGGCGCACTGCGCCTATCCAAAGGCAGGAGCCAGGTGCTTCTCCTGGTCTCCCATGGGGTGCAGGGCCCAAGTACTTGGGCCATCCTCCACTGCACTCCCTGGCCACAGCAGAGAGCTGGCCTGGAAGAGGGGCAACTGGGACAGAATCTGGCGCCCCGACCGGGACTAGAACCCGGTATGCCGGCGCCGCTAGGCGGAGGATTAGCCTGTTGAGCCGCGGTGCCGGCCTAGCCCTGACTCTTAGGGAGTCCCGGGTTCTTGTTGTTGGACTCCCAGACACGCGCTGGGCTCATTCCCTTACTACTCAGCAAATGTTCAGGATCGGGCATCGGGCCCGGCCATTAAGCTGCCACTTGGGATGGGCACGTCGCACACTGGAGCACCTGGCTCCACTCCTGCACCCCCCGGGAGGCAGCAGGTGCCCCCTGCCAGGCGCCGGGAGACCTAATTGAGTTCCTGGCTCTTGGCTTCAGACGGTTCAGCCCTGCTCCTGATGGCATTAGGGGAGTGAATCAGCAGATGGCAGAGTCTCTCGGTCTTTCTCCCTCTCTCTCTCTCTCTCTCTCTCTCTCTCTCTCTCTGCCTTTCAAGTCGATGAAAATTAATAAACATCTCAAAGACTCAGAATCACCTAAGAGATTCCCATGTTTATATTCCCCGCCTTAGAGGTGAGGACAGGGACGCTCGTGGGCATTAAGCGTCTCCCCAGCTGGACAGAGGAGTGCCGGGGTTCGGACTCCATGTCCCCCTCACCTCTCAGCCCTGCTTCATGAAGTGGAACCAACTTTGTCCTGAGGGCAGCCAGCCCAGCCTCCCTGCAGAGTTCCAGGCCAGCGAGTGCGTGGTCAGACCTGTGGGCTTGACAGCACACCTTGGCAGGCAGCAGGCAGAGGGACAGTAGCAGGTGCCTTGACCCTGGTCCCGTGATGGCCATTGCCTTGGGAAGGCCCTGGGCGCCCTCACCGGTGCCTCCAAGGAGGAATTCAGGACAAGCCCTCGGGGTTTCCCAGGGCTCCCGTCTGTCTTCCTGGAGCAGAGCACCCACACGGAGCCCAGGCTCCTGACAGCTGCGTGGGAGCTGCTCTGAGCCAGGCCTCCCGGGAGCGTCTTGGTGGCTCCACGAGCCACACCAAGGTTTTCCCAAGGCGATGCCTCCCACAGCACGCGTCCTGATGGGGATTCAGAGTGGCAGGCAGCAAGATCCCAGCAGCCTCCAGCTGCTTCGGGGTAAGCTTGTGACATCTTCCTCCCACGGTGCACAGCCCGAGCCGAGCCCCCCGCTGCACACCCGCGTGTGATGTGCACAAGCACACAGCACATGCCACTAGATGGCAGCCCCCCAACACACACACATGGACTCCACCTGTTGTGCTGTGTCGAGGTCAGCTCCTGCACCCCGACTTGAAGCTCCCAGAATGTGAAAGGCCTGGGAATCCTGAAATCTGGGAAGCTCCATGTCCAGAGCTGGGAGCAACGTAGGCTCCTCCCCGTCAGACGTGCATGGCAGAGACATAGGCTCTGTGATCATGCTTAGGTCTGGAAATCCCAGGCCTCACCAATCGATTTCTAAACCTTGGCATTCCTCAATCAATCCTTAACTACTATTGAATAATGATAAGGTGGACGTGGAACGCAGGGTCCAATCTTCTTAGTGGAGGGAAAACATGAGGTGGGTTGACATTGATCATTGTACATTCTTTTAATTGTTTAAAGATTGATTTATTTTACTTGAAAGGCAGAACGATGGAGAGAAAGAGAAAGAGAGAGACAAAGAGATTTCCATCCACTGGTTCACTCCCCAAATAATGCCAACATACAGCCGGGGCTCATCTGGGTCAAAGCCAGGAGCCAGAACCTCATCTGGGTCTCCCACGTGGTGCAGGAGCCCAAGCACTTGAGTCATCCTCCACTGCCTTCCCAGGCGCATTAGCAGGGAGCTGGATTGGAAGCGGAGCAGTGGGGAGTGGAACTGGTGCTCAGATGCCGGATGCTGGTGTTGCAGGTGGCAGCTTAGCTCCCTACGCCACAACACAGGCCCCTGATTCGTTGTTTTTACAATCTGTGGATTCTGAGGTTTGCATTGGAAACCTGAGACCCAGAAGCTGAGGCCACAACTTGTCCACAATCCCAGATGAGAGAAGTCACAGAGGGGGCGTAGGGGACGCCTCTCTCTGGGGTTTCCTGACAACACCCTGACACACACTGTTGCCCCTCACTCATTACAAACAGATGCTTTGAAGACAAAAGGTGCTCGTTTAGCGGACTCCCTGGCACGACTTACAGCATTTACAGTCCTCAACAGTATTATTCCCATTTCACAGGGGAGACCGCTGAGGCTCACAGAGAGGTGAAGCCTCTCTCTAGATCACCCAGCCGGAAACCAGCACACACAGGATTTGACCCTCACTGCCCACTGCCCCCTGAGATGGAGAGAAAGCCCCAGGGTTGCTAAGGACGGGTTCCCCATCAGCAAAGCAGCCGGGAGCTGTCAGGTTTTCCCTGGGCATGAAACGTCCTGCCACTCTGCCCTCTGCCCTCTGCCCTCTGCCCTCTGCCCTCTGCCCTCTGAGATGGCTCAGAACAGGGATGCCGGGGCAGCCTGTGGGGTGGCCCCAGAGGAAAGGCAGGTCCCGTGCACGAATCTCGCTCCCATTCTCCGTCTCTTTGGAGATAAAAGGGGGATTGGCTGAGGCGGGAAGAGCCGTGGAGGAAAAAGGAAAGAAAAAAAAAAAAAAACATAAAGGCTTGATTTTCTGTGGCCTCCCTGGAGCTGACATCATTTATTGTCCTGGCTGCCGCTGTGTCAAATTAAATGGAAGCCAAATTAAGCACCAGGCCAGAGGGCCCCTCGGCAATTCTCCGGCCGGAGAAGGGCCCTGCACAGGCTGTGCAGCTTCGTGAAGGAGCACAGGGGCCTGGGGACCTGGGCCTTGGGGGCTCGACTTACTCATCTGTATAATGGGATTAAAAATGTTTTCTGTGACTTCCTCACTGTAGGGGTGAGGGGATCAGATGAGAGACAGATACAGGGACCTCTGGACAGATTTGTAAGGTCTCTGAAGTGATTTATAAAATTCTGCTGCACTCACGAGTTTAATGGAAATCTGTGGTTATTTAGTCACCGTCTCCACTGGCACATGGGGAGCCTGCTTTAGAGGGACAGAGTGCTTTTCTAGAAAAGTCGGTAAGTCCTCCGAGCCTCAGTTTCCTTGTCTGGAAAACGGGGATAAGTGCACCAGAATTCATCCACTTCGATGGTGTTTGTTTCACCCGTGCCACACCCTCTGCTGGGCACCAGGGACACAGAGCGGAAATCCTGTATCCTTGGGGAGCTGAACAGGCAGCTGGAGTCAGGTGGCTCCTCACTCAGGCCCCACCCCCAGCAGCAGGTGGTTACACGCCGGCTCTCCTGTATGGCCAGCGTGCCCCTTCACCTAGAGATGCCTCGGTTTGCTTCTCTGTGAAATGGGTGGGAAAAGAACAGGTTAATATCTCTGATGCAAAATGCTTAGGAGTTGGGACGTGTTTGGGACTTTAAATTTTTTTTGACATTCAGGAATTGTGTGTCTATGATGAGCTGTGTCAGGGATGGGACAAAGTTTCTTTTTTTTTTAAAGATTTATTTATTTATTTGAAAGTCAGAGTTACACAGAGAGAGGAGAGGCAGAGAGAGGAGAGAGAGAGGTCTTCCATCTGATGGTTCACTCCCCAGATGGCCGCAGCTGTGCCGATCCGAAACCAAGAGCCAGCAGCTTCTTCCTGGTCTCCCACATGGGTGCAGGGGCCCAAGCACTTGGGCCATCCTCCACTGCTTTCCCAGGCCATAACACAGAGCTGGACAGGAAGTGGAGCAGCCAGGGCTTGAACCGGTGCCCATGTGGGATGCCAGTGCTTCAGGCCAGGGCGTTAACCCGCTGCACCACAGCGCCGGCCCCGGGACAGAAGTTTCAGCACAAAGCTCGGCTGTGTTTCACGGGGACCTCACACACGGCGCGCAGGAGGTCCGTTTCGCTATCTCCAGCGCACCTGTGCGTTGACCCTCCTCCTCACTTGAGCCCAGCTGTGAGACTTGCTGCATCTTGTCCCTGCTCAGAAAGTCTCCGACTTTGGAGCTTTTTAGATTTCGGATTTTGTGGATTGGGGGAGGTGTACTCAGCCCACAGTTCTTACAGGAGTCATCAGAGAATTAGGTGAACGCCACCTGTGGACCGCTGAGACCAGCTCGTGCCGCGGAGGAAGCCTCACACGCCTTGGGTGGTTTGTTAAATCACAGCAAAAGCAGGGTGGAGTGGGGTGCCCAGGAGGTCCTCGGAGAATTGGGAGGGGCGGCGTTGTGGCGCTCTGTGTGGGTTGAGCTGCTGCTTGCGATGCCGGCATCCCACATCAGCATGCGGGTTCCAGTCCCAGCTGCTCTGCCTCACATGCAGATCTCTGCTAAGGCGCCTGGGAAGACAGCAGAAGATGGCCCAAGTACTTGGGCCCCTGCCACCGATGTGGGAGACCCGGATGGAGTTCCTGGCTCCTGGCTTCAGCCTGGCTCAGTTCTGTCTGTTGTGGGTATTTGGGGAGTGAACCAGCAGATGGAAGGTCTTTCTCTCTCTCTCTCTCTCTCTCTCTCTCTCTCTCTCTCTCTCTCTCTCCCAGTCTGTCTGCCACTGTGCCTTTCAAAGAAAGAAAAAGGAAGGAAGGGAGGGAGGGAGGGAAGGAGAGAGGGAGTTAGGGAAGTGTGATCCAGCAGGGACCCAGGAGACGGCTTTCCCCGTGCAGGGAGCAGCCGGGGCTAAGGCGTGAAGGAGGC
Source organism: Oryctolagus cuniculus (assembly GCF_051225735.1). Taxonomy (NCBI): domain Eukaryota; kingdom Metazoa; phylum Chordata; class Mammalia; order Lagomorpha; family Leporidae; genus Oryctolagus; species Oryctolagus cuniculus. Next base: position 24,219,215 of record NC_142887.1, read on the forward strand.
TGGGTGCAGACGGGCCTGGTATACCAGACATCTGAGACAGCAAGCGGGGGCCGGGACCAACTGTGGGCCTCCGGGCAGGGCAGCCTGCGAAGCCGGGCTTCATTCTGTGGGCCGATTTCTGCTGCTTCCACAGCCTGATTCCCTTAGCAGCTCCTTCCTCTCCCCCACCCCAGAATCCACATAGAAATTAGCTGACCTTTTCCACCAGGCTTAGTCTAAGCAGAATCATGTCCATGAAATCGTAAATGGGATGCAAAGCATATATTTATATATTTTTTAAATTCATATTGAAATAAATGCATAACCATTAGACATTTTTGTCTCTCTAAAATAATCCTGTGAATACCACTTGGGGAAACCTTGCACAGATTTCTAAGCAACGGCGGGAGGTTTGTTTAGAAAGGAATAAAGGAAAGTCAGGTGGTTTGCTCGTTTCTTGCTTCATCCTCGGTGGAATATTAACTCCAGCTCAAGAGTTACCAACCTCACCTGCTGCCTCTCTCCTTATCCAGGGTCCCCAGTGGTTGGGCCAAGCGGTGACACCTGCTGCAGCGGGGTAGGGAGGGGGGAAAGGGGGAGAGAAGGAGGAAGTGTCAGCCTGTTCCTTGCTTAGCCATGCACTGCCCTCTGCTGGCCAGGACGAGAATGGATGTGTATGGGATTAATCACCTCTTCTGCTCCCTAGACCCGAGAGAAAGTAACAAGGATGGTCCCTTAGGCTGTTTCGGTCTTTTTTGAAGAGGTTATGCTTCAAAATTCAAAGGTACAGAAAAATCGGCTGTAAAAATTGTCTTTCTCCCAGCACACAGCACCCCCCCCGCAGCTCCTCTCCCTAAAGAGACCCACTGCTGCTGCTCTCATACGTAAATTTTCACGACTCTTGTTAAATATTTCAAAAGCCATAGCACACATTTCTCACCTGCCAAAACAAAGCCACCCAGGCTAAGTGACAAATGTAATGCTGATTTTATTGTGTGCTCAGTTACGCTTGATCAAGAACAATAAACAAGCAAAATAAATGCGATGGTTTCCGAGCAATGGAAAATGTTTAGGAGACAAAATCTTTTATAAAAGCAATGAGTCCATGGACAGAAGAAATATTCCCTTGACAGGAGGGGGGAAAAGGCTGGAAATCACGGGTCTAATCAAATTCAACCTTAGTGATGATTTTGTAAGAATACGAAGCATGCCAGGATTGGGGGACAGTAAAGTGAGGTGACTTCATCCCGAAGATTTCATTTGTACATTTTATTTACACTTTCTGACATGGCACTGAACCAGGCACACCTCTATGTTGTAAATTTTTGTATTTAATTTTATCTGAGAGGTAGAGAGACAGAAGGACATCTCCCATCTGCTGGTCCACTCCCCCAAGTACCTACAACAACCAGGGCTTGGCCAGGCTAAAGATAGGAGCCTGGAACTCCATCCAAGATTCCTGCATGGGTGGCAAGGACCCAAGGATTGAGCCAACACCTGCTGCCTCCCAGGGTGTGCGTTAGCAGGAAGCTGAAATGGAAACAGAGGCAGGACGCAATCCCAGGCAGGTGACCTGTGCCTGCCCTTGGCCCCAGCCCGGGACACCAGGTAAAACAGTGGCTCTGATCTCACGCTTTAGCACCAACAGACCTAGGACTGAGTCCTCCAAGACACCAGGCAGTGGCTTCCCCCGGTGGGGCCTCAGTTTCCTTACCTGTGGAATGCAGGCTTGTCTGGGTGCGTGTGGTGCTGATGCTGTTCAAACGCTAAATGGGAGTCCAATTTCCAGACTTCCAGTGGGATGACTGGGGTCACTGCCCTGAGACTGGGAGGAGCTGGAGAGGAAGCCAGAAGTGGGGGTGGGGATGGCAAGCCCTCAGACGGATGCGCAGGCACCAGAAGGGGCTGCAAGAGGTGTCCATAGCAAGGTGCAGAGGGTGAGGATGTGAGGACCCAGCTGGACAGGGCCGGGCACTTCCCTCGGAGAGGTTCCTCAGCCATGCAGTGGCGTCAAATAGTGGCTGACTGGGTTCTGCTGACCTGCACAGCCAAGAAGAATGGGGGAGGGGGAGAGGGGAGCCATGGGAGCCCTGGAAGCAAAGGAAGAAGAATCATTTAGAGGAGACGCCAGGTGCTGAATCCCCGGAGAGGAAGTGCTGAAAGCAGCCCATGAGAGAGGTCCCTCTCCGGGGGCTGGAGCAGGGAAGAGGCCAGTCAGGGCCAGGGTCAGAGTCATGTTCACGCTGTGCAGGAGCTGAGGCTGAAACCCACTCTCCTGCCCTGGGCCAGCCCTGACTGGCCCAACACACACTTAGCATGGTGCCAAGAGCTGGGGATGCAGCCGTGAGAGAGACAGGTGCATCCCTGGGCCTCAGGACGCGCTTGGGTCTTGTGCAGATGTGTCCCCCGACTACTGAAGCTCTGGGTGCTGAGCTCCGGCGAGGGTAAGGACACAAAGGATACATCTCTTTTTTTTTATTTTTTGACAGGCAGAGTGGACAGTGAAAGAGAGAGAGAGAGAGAGAAAGGTCTTCCTTTGCCGTTGGTTCACCCTCCAATGGCCGCTGAGGCTGGCGCACCGCGCTGATCCGAAGCCAGGAGCCAGGTGCTTCTCCTGGTCTCCCATGGGGTGCAGGGCCCAAGCACTTGGGCCATCCCTCCACTGCACTCCCGGGCCACAGCAGAGAGCTGGCCTGGAAGAGGGGCAACCGGGACAGAATCCGGTGCCCCGACCAGGACTAGAACCCGGTGTGCCGGCACCGCAGGCGGAGCATTAGCCTATTGAGCCGCGGCGCCAGCCCAAAGGACACAACTCAATCCGTTTTCTACCAGCCGGGACCCGGACCACAGGCTGGGGGAGTGACAAAGAAAAGATGTGTGTGTGGGTGTGGGTATGTGTGTGTACTCTGCTCTCTGACTTCTTAGAAAGTCACCAGGACTCGATCGTGAGAACTCCCCCATCATGCTCACTACCCATTAACTCACCTCTAAGCACCATGGCCAGATGAAGCTCCCGCCCTCATGTCTATTCCTTATTTATTTCATTTGAAAAGCAGAGAGACAAATCTTCCATCCACTGGTTTACTCTCCAAGTCCCCACAACAGCCAGACCTGGGCCAAGTGGAAGCCAGGAATCTGGAACTCAATCCAGGCTTCCCAGCTGGGTGGCAGGGCCACCTGCTGCCCCCCAGGGTGCAAGTTAGCAGGAAGCTGGAATTGTAAGCAGCGTTGGGACTCCAACTCAGGCTCTTGGGTATGGGATCCTTAGCTATGTCTTCACGGCTGTGCCAAGTGTCTCCCAGTTTCCAATCTCTTAGTACCTCACAGTGGGAATTAAATCTCAACCCCTGAAACCTTGGGGGGCATGCAAACCATGGCCACCCCACAGCCAGAGTCCTTCCTAAACTCACAGGGCACAAAGGAGCCGAGCACATGAGTGACAGGTGCAGAGAGGGAAGGCTAAGGAAGCTCTCCAGGGCAGGAGGAGGAACACACAGGGAGCCCCAGAAGTCAGCAAGAGCATCCACTCTGGATTTCAGGAATTAAGTGGGCTGGAGTGCAGAATATCAGCTTGGGAGGAATCGTGAGAGGTGAGGTTTCAGCGACATGACAAGACAGTTACATAAAGTCTCGGAACTCTGAGTAAAAGCTTGTATTGTAGGGGTTGTCACTGTAGCACAGGAGGTTAAGCTGCCACCTGCGATGCCTGCATCCCGTATCAGAGCCCCAGTTCGAACCCTGGCTGCTCTGCTTCTGACCCGGCTCCCTGTTCATGCACTCGGGAGGGCAGCAGAGGATGGCTCACGGACTTGGGTCTCCACCAGCCATAAAGGAGACCCTCATGGTGTTCCTGGCTCCTGTTTTCAGCCTGGCCCAGCCCTGGCTTTTGCACACATCTGGGGATTCAACCACCAGATTCTCTCTCTCTCTCTCTCTCTCTATCAAATACATTTTTTTATATTTGCATTTTACCCTTCAGCCATTTTCACCTGAACAATTTATTCACATGTTTTGTGCATTCCCAGTGTTGCACAACCAACTCCTCTATCTGGTTCCAAACTATGTTCATCACCCCCAAAACAAACCCCACGTCTATCAGACAGCTGCCTCACATCTCTCTCTCGCTCCTCTCTTCTGGCTGGAAAGCCCTGACATGGTGCAGGGCATTCTCAAGTTTCTTTCTGCCTCCAAAGAATATTCTGGAATATTCTGGAATTTTTCTATGAATGAAATCCTCCAATAGGTGGCCTTCTGTGGCTGGCTTCTTCCACCTAGAATCATGTTTTGGTAGCGGGTGTCCCTGCTTCATTCCTTCGTATGACTGCATGGTGCTCCATTGAACGGACACACCACTGTTTGCTTATCCATCCCTCTGCCAATTGATGGAGTTCTGTCTATGCTCACGAAGGATTATCTGGCTGCAAAGAGGAGGGGGGACTGGGGCTTGGCAAGAATGGAGTTAGGAGGGCAGTGAGGTGTTGGCCAATGGACCAAGTGGAAGACAAGAGGGCTCCGAGCAAAGCTGGCAAAGCTAACCAAGGAGAAGCGGTGGCCTGTACAGGGAGACGTGACAGCAGCGCTCACGTGGAAGCTCACGTACAGGTGCACGTGGAAGGCTTCTGATCCGGCAGCTGAGAGGGGCTGGCGCAGACAGAGGTTGGCCTTAGGAAGCTCTGTTAACCTGCAGAATTCTCCTTCAGGGGATCCTGCTGCACCCAACCCTAATGCCATCAAGCCCACCTGCCTGTCAACACTTCTCCGTGGAGTCAAGGCGCCACCGTGCTGTCTCGGCGCCTCCTTGAGCTGGATCTGGCTGACTTCTCGATGCAGACATCAGCCTACTCAACAGCCAACCTCCCCGCAGCAAATTCTCCACATTTTCGTCCCATTTCTTAGAACGGCCCAGTGCCAGGGACCCCTGTGTACTCAGTGCAATCAATTAGCCAGGTGAGCTAGCGAGATGCAGGCTCATTTCTAAATCGTGGTGGACAGAGGGTGTCCTTTGGGGCCAGCATCTGTGCATCTAATTAGAGCCAGTCTGTCAGAAAGACAGATTTGGATGCTACAGAGAATAACTTCATTCTTTCTCCAACTGCCCCTTCGTACACATTTTCCATTATTTGGCATCTCGGGCTGACAGTTGCATTTTTATAGGACTTCCGGCCATAATAAGTGAGGATCCGTCTAATAATCGTATACCTCTAAGCATGATTCATTTTGCGACTTCACCCCTCCCTCAGCAGAGCTCCTTGGAGTGGGAATTCTGCAGTGAGGAGAGATCTGGAACCGCTTTACTCTCTCGGGAGAGGGAGAGGGGAGCTTAGCTTGTGGCACTGTTATGTTATGGACGATACAGAAGGATTGTATTTTCCTCTTATGTGGTACTGGGTGAGGGCCAAGCTTCCTGCACCTGGCTGCCCCTGAATTTCAGCTTCGCTGTGGTCCCTGCCCACCTGGGACCCTCGTAAGGAGATCTATAGCTGCTGCCAACTGCAAAGTGCACTAGATCCAGGGCATGCAAGTCTTATTCCCACTCCCATCAGTGATTGGCAGCTCCCTCCCAATATCCCCTTTCTCTCTTTTCTCTGCCTCCAGGCAAGCGGGTAGTCTGATTTTCTCACTACTCTCGTCTTGGTGAACATGAAATTCAGTCACTGTTACCGTACCCCAAAAGAAAGACACCTGCCAAGTCCCTAAGAGTCCTCTTGAAGTCTCCTCTCAGGCATGAATTTAAAGTGATGCATCTTCGTCCCTTCCCGGTACCCTGGTACCTCCCTCACAGTAACAGCCCCTGCTCAAGGCACTCTTTCCTGCCAGCCTCTTCAGTGAACCAGTGGCATTTTTTACTTCTCTTACATAAGCCAGAGATGGAAGACAGGCTCCAACCAGAAGTGCTACATTGGAAGGTGGCATATGATGGCCCTGGCATAGGCCACTGTGTACTCCCTGTGATTGCCACCTCTGCAGTGGAAGGCTTTTCCTGGAGCCACAAGGGCAGGCCAGAGGTGCTGGGGATTCAGAACAACTGGAAGCAGCCCTCAGCCGAGGAGAGATAGGAGTTGGAGGAGAAATCCTCAGCTCTCTCTCCCCCAAAAGTGTTCTGCACCATCTCGGAGTTCCTACAAGATGGAGCTCAGTATAGACAGTGGCACCTGCTCATCCATGCACCATGCAGTGGCTCCTCCCCTTACTCCTGTCTCACTTCCCCACCAACCCTGGGATACTGACCTGGGGTATCCTCCCAGACGAGCCAACGTCCAACAGGTACTCACACAGTTGCTCAGGCTCTGCTTCTAGGAAGCCCGATCTCAGTCAGCAGCCAAGTGTCTCCCTTTAGAAAGTAGCAGTGCTCAGCATCTATTGTCATGTTCTTGGCAAAGGAGACCTGTGCTAAAATTCCAGAATAGGAGAAGTTGCTACAGTTTCTTACGCAGTCTACAATGTGCATTTACATAAGTCAGAGTTTCTCAAACTGAGCGCTCTTTGGGCTAGATCATTGTTGGCTGGGGGGAGGGGGTGGTTCTCTTGTGCACAACCTGGCCACTAATTCCCTAGTGCTACCCATCTTCGGGACAAACAGGTCTGCAGACATTGCCAGATGTCTCCTGAGTGGCAAAATCACCACTGATTGAGAACCACTGGCATAAGTAATTTGATGTCATTTGGCATCACCAGCAATCTAAAGAGAAATGAAGATGATGATGGTGATGGTGTTGACAGTGGTAATAGTGATTGGGATGATGATGAGGGTGATTTTAATGTTGGTGATGGTGATGGTGGTGATGGTAATGGTGATGGCAGTGATGTTCATGGTGTTGGTGATGGTGATGGCAATGGTGATGATGATAGTGGTGATGGTGATGATGGTGGTGGTGGTGACGGTGATGGTGGTGATAGTGATGATGACAGTAATGTTTATGATGGTGATGGTAATGGTATGGTTATGATGGCGGTGATGTTTATGGTGATGGTGGTGATGGTGGTGGTAGTGATGATGATGGTGGTGATGGTGATGGTGGTGATGGTGATGATGGTGATGTTCATGGTGTTGGTGATGGTGGTGATGGTGGTGGTGGTGGTAATGGTAGTGATGCTGATGGTGATGGTGATGTTGGTGGTGATGGTGTTAATGGTGATTGTGGTGAGGATGGTGGTGGTGGTGGCAATGGTGACAAAGGCAGTGATGATGATAATTCCCTTAAGGAACCTGAGGCAGAACAATATAACACCCAAGCAACTCAAACTTGCTCAGGTGCTAGCAGTGAGCCCAGGAATTCTGCATCCCTTACCTCGTTCCCAAAGTCCATGCCGCAGATGAGAAATACTGAGCTGGATCCAAAGACAAGGAACTTGAGGAGAAGCTGCATGCTCGCCATGAAAGCGGCAAAGCCGAGAGTGAAACTGGGGCTTCCTGGCTCCCAGGCCAGCGAGCGTGCTGCTCCCTCCTCCCTTAGAGAGAACAGAGAGCTGTGGCAGCGTTTTCAGATGAAAGGGGCTTGAACCCTTGAAGCTGCTGCAACTGCATTCTGATCATTGACAAGAATGACAGAGCAAAGCCAAGCGGCTGCTGTCTGGAACCCTTTGTAGCCAGCAGATCAGCTGAGAAGGCAGCCTAAGGAATAAGTCTCCACCATCGCCCATGTCCCACACGAGGCTAACCCAGCACTTTCCGCAGTGATCGATGCTTTCATGGTACTTAAATCTAAAGAGGTTCTTTCCTACCATAGGTCAGGAGCTGACATCAGCCCCACTAATTCTGCTGTCAAAGAGACTCTCCAGCAGGCTCTTTGGCACCAAAGCATTTATTGAATGCCTACTGTGTACAAAGGAAGGGGGGAAATCCGGAGTTTTGTTATAGTATGTGTTTAAGGACTTCAGAATGGTTGGAAACCAGAAGGAAAGAGGGACCAGGACCTTGTCTTGTGCAAACCCAGACAGCGGCTTCTCTGAGGAGAGGCTGTTTGGGCGGTGGTGCAGGGGAAACTGATGGGGCATTGGGCGGAGGAAGTTAAAGTCCCCCTGTGCCACTCCTTGGGGCAGCTTCACATGAGGGCGAGGTCTTGGATATATAGAGAATAGTCGCCAAAGCATGGTGATGGCAGGGCTCCCTGTGCTCTGTCGCTTGGCACCGACCCCGTGAAACACCAGCATGGGCAGCGAGCCCCACTCCTCCCTGTGCCTCCCCACCTCTCCCCGCTCCCAGCTGGCCCAGACAGGCAGCAAACGCCACTGCTGGGTGTTGGATGAGGTTGTCCTAGGTGAGGGCTGCGGTCAGTCTGCAGCGGTTCCAGGAACATGCGTCAGAGCCGTTTCCTAGGGCATCTCTCAAGTGGCAGTGGGGTGCTCGGCCATGCTGCTCCCTTTTAAAACCCTCCAGAGGGCGCGGGCACTGTGGTGCATCAGGTGAAGCCCCCGCCTGCAGTGCTGGCATCCCATAGGGGCGCCAAGTCAAGTCCCAGCTGCTTCACTTCTGATCCAGCTCCCTGCTAATGGCCTGGGAAAGCAGTGGAGGATGATTCAAGTGCTTGGGCCCCTGCCACCCATGTAGGAGAACCAGAAGGACTTCCAGGTTCCTGGCTTCAGCCTGGTTCAGCCCTGGCCATTGTGGCCATTTGGGGAGTGAACCAATGGATGGAAGATCTCTCTCTCTTTCTCCCTCTCCCTTTCTCTGTAAATCTACCTGTCAAGTAAATAAATAAATCTTTATAAAGAAAAAAAAAACCTCCAGTGTGTCCACATCCCCAGCGAGATTATGCCCAAACACTTAAGCCTGGTTCTTTAAGTCCTTCATGTTCTGCACCACAGATGAAGTGACCACCACAGGAGCCACGACCTTGGTCCCTTCATATGCCTCATGTTTTGGCTTCTCCTCCAATCCTGTTTACCTCCTTGAAATCCCCCACGCTTTCTTGAGACTTCAGAGTAGCCGTCACCTCCTCCAGGGAGTCCTCCATGGTGCCCTCTGTCTGAATTGGATGCCCTCACTTTGATCAACCCCTGACCTATGTGTCTAAGTCTATCACGACCACCCTGGGACTCCTCTGGGTCCAGCACAGTGCCTGGTACATAGGAGGTACTCAGAAAATGTTAGAGAGAGGGAGACCAGAGGAGGTGATGTAAGAGAGAGAGGGAGGAGATGGAAGGGGATAGAGGATGATGATGGTGCTGATGATGAGAGTCGAATCGTCTGACAGTCTTTGAATCAGAGATTGATTTTATCCAGAGCCCCTAGGATGGTATGCGCTTCTGCAGCCTATGGACGTGTGTAGGGGGTTGGTTGTTCCCTGCCCACGGTGGTCAAGGCAGACTCCTGCATGTGAGTCTTTGAAACGTGTCAGCCTTGCATGGTCTGAGTAGTGACAGCAGGTTTGGGCAAAGCTCGTGAGCCAGGCACCGCCATCCGCCCCCTACCCCACCCCTTAAACATCCTGGACAGCCTGGTTCTTGAGGGATTTGCTGCCTGCTGAGTGGAAAGACCCATCACCTACAGGGAGTTACAACCTGCAAGCCACCAGCGCGTTCTGCATCAAAGCAGAATGACAAACTCATGTCACATCCGACAGGTAGCCCAGCTCTGGTTATCACCCAGGGAATGGGTGTTGAGGACAGGGACACTGGGGAATGCTTCTTTTTTAAAAAAAAATTCATTTATTTATTTGAAAGTTAGAGTTACACAGAGAGAGAAGGAGAGGCAGAGAGAGAGAGAGGTCTTCCATCCACTGGTTCACTCCCCAATTGGCCACAATGGTCAGAGCTGGGCCTATCCGAAGCCAGGAGCCAGGAGCTTCTTCCAGGTCTCCCATGCGAGTGCAGGGGCCCAAGGACTCAGGCCATCTTCTACTGGTTTCCCAGGCCACAGCAGAGGGTTGGATCGGAAGTGGAGCAGCCAGGTCTCAAACCGGTGCCCATATGGTATGTCGGCACTGCAGGTGGAGGCTTTACCTGCTACGCCACGCGCCAGCCTCCACGGGGGATGCTTCTTACCCTGCAAGCATCTGACTGCAGTGAGGGCCGTTTCGTGAATGAGTCGTCCAACACCCAAGCATTTACCAAAATCTGTGTGCTGGGTCGGCAGGAAGGAGCAGCGTGAAGGCCTCCGGAGCCCCCACCTCCTGAGCTGGGCACGACTCCCCAGGGATCCTGAGAAAGTGTGTGTCCCATGAAAGACAGAACCAGAGGCTTACTCAGGGCCCTTGTTGGCTCCGCGTGACGTTCTCCTCTTTTCTCCACCCTCCTCCCCGCCCCCCAAGCCTGAACCTGAGTAACAGCGACATCTTGACCATCTATGACGGTGGCGAGGCCATGCCCCACATCTTGGGCCAGTACCTTGGGAACAGCGGCCCGCAAAAGCTGTACTCGTCCACACCAGACCTGACCATCCAGTTCCACTCGGACCCTGCCGGCCTCATCTTTGGAAAGGGTCAGGGGTTTATCATGAACTACATAGGTAAGTGTCTCTTCCAGTCCACTTTTTTTTATTTTTTGGCGGGGGCGGGCGGGGAGTTCGATGTGGCTTAAGATGATGTCTTAGTCCATTTTCTGTTGCTACAACAAACTCCCTGACGCTGGGCGATGTATGAAAGAGCATGGTTGCAGTTCCTGCTGAGCCCTGGCGAGGGCCTGGTGACTGCAGCCCAGCACTGGTGCCCGGCATCCTGGGGGAGCCAGCGCAAGACAGAGAAAACCCTTATGGAGAGACGTGAGTCGGGGACTCAGGGTCCGTCTCGTTCTTTCTGTTAACAGCCCACTCTCACAGGCGCTAACCAGGTTCCCAGAACTAATGAATCCCCTTCAAGGGCAATGCCCCCAGTAACTGAATTACCTCCTGCCAGACCCCGCTTCTTAAAACCCACCACCTCCTGGCATCGCCACACCAAGGACCAAGCTTTTGGCCCTTGAAGCCCCAGGGAACTCCATGTCCAAACCACAGCCGATGGCTCCTCTATGTGTGTGTGGAGGTCTGGTGCCGTGTGAGTTTTTTCATGTTAAATTTTTAAGATCCTGGGCTTGCTAGTCTCCAGAATCACGGTTGGAGTCTTAGTGCTGTCATCGGGGCCCGCGTGACCTTGGGCAGGCCGAGGAACCTCTCGGAGCCTCGTTTTTGTCAACTACAGAACGAGAGTAGTGTTCGGGCTGCCCGCATCCCTTAACGGAGCGTCGGGGCTCTAGTCCTGCCCACACTTCCCTCCCAGCTCCCTGCTGATGCACACTCCGGGAGGCAACAGAGGATGGTGCAAGTACTTGGATCCCTGCCACCCACGTGCGAGACCTGGGTGGCGCTCTGGGCTCCTGGCCCAGCCCTGGCTGTTACAAACATTTGGGAAGTGGATGGGCGGATGAAAGATCTCTCTTGTGCGTGTATCTCTCTCTGTCCCTCTCGCTGCCATCCTGTCATTCTGGTAGAGGAAATAAGCATTTAAAACCGGTATAAGCCGGCGCCGCGGCTCACTAGGCTAATCCTCCGCCCTGCGGCGCCGGCACACCAGGTTCTAGTCCTGGTCGGGACGCCGGATTCTGTCCCGGTTGCCCCTCTTCCAGGCCAGCTCTCTGCTGTGGCCCGGGAGTGCAGTGGAGGATGGCCCAAGTGCTTGGGCCCTGCACCCCATGGGAGACCAGGATAAGTACCTGGCTTCTGCCATCGGATCAGTGCGGTGCGCCGGCCACGGCGGCCATTGGAGGGTGAACCAATGGCAAAGGAAGACCTTCCTCTCTCTCTCTCTCTCTCTCTCACTGTCCACTCTGCCTGTCCAAAAAAAAAAAAAAAAAAAACTGGGTATAGTGAGTCCTACTGCACAAGTCTGCCATCAGGACTAGTAGATAATGCGACGTAGCTTTAAGATTCAGCTTTAAGATTTGCTTTGGGGTCAGCTGAGATGTTATATGGGCAACGGACTCCCCTCCCACCTCTCAGACTTTCCCCTATAGATTCAAGAAGTGTCTTCTGGGACCAAAGTAGCTGCCAAACCATGCCTGTCCTGTTCATCTCAAAGCAAGAAGAAGCCAAAAGGAAAGATGCCCACTGTTAGGGTCAAGCCAGCGTCACCTTTGCCCACCCAGTAGTCTCTCTCCATGCTTCCATTGGCTCGCACCCTTCCCTCCCCGCCCCCCGCCCCGCCTCCCCTCCACTCATCACTGGCTCCACCATGCTGGAAGAGCCCAGCCTCCACCGTGGACGCTTCTTCTCCACCTACACTCACTCCCTGTAGGCCCACATCCAGGCCTGGACAGACGATGCTCTGTCCATCGACCCCTGATTTGTCCTGCCGACCTCAACCGTGAATGCCAGAGGCATCCGTCCAGCTTTCTGCTGGCCACTCTCCCGCATGCTGCACGGGCAGCTCAGATGTAGCACGGCCAAGCAGAGCAACGCCCTGACCTGGCCCCATCCCACTGCCCAGCCGTGACACCTGCTGTGTCCCCGTCTCAGCAAGCAGGACCACCACGCTCCTGGTTTCTCAGCCGCCTCCTCCTGCTTCACCCTCATGACCAAGGAATCCTTCCAACCACATGCCCACTGAAGTCTCCCATCCAAGCACTTCTCTCCACCTTTGCATGGCCACCATCCTGGTTCAGACTGCTATGACGGCCAGCGGCAGACGAGGACATGGGGAAGTCCCACTGATCCCAACCCCAGAAGGGACCTGAACATCTGACCCGACTTGATCATGTCACGGCACAAAAAACTCCCTCCGCCCAACGCTCGTCTCTACTCACAGCACAGATCAGGGGCAGAACTGAGGGTCACGTCTTGGATTCCCTACTCCCAGCTCTGATAGACTGTTCACCCCCAGTGCCCTTGGCCACATCAGAGAGCCTGGGAGACACAAGGGGGATAATTAAGACCTAATATCTAGGGCCGGTGCAGTGGCTCAATAAGCTAATCCTCTGCCTTGTGGCGCCGGCACCCCGGGTTCTAGTCACGGTCAGGGCGCCGGATTCTGTCCTGATTGCCCCTCTTCCAGGCCAGCTCTCTGCTGTGGCCCGGGAGTGCAGTGGAGGATGGCCCAAGTGCTTGGGCCCTGCACCTGCATGGGAAACCAGGAGAAGCACCTGGCTCCTGCCTTCAGATCAGCGTGGTGTGCCGGCCGCAGTGCACCAGCTTTGATGGCCATTGGAGGGTGAACCAATGGCAAAAGGAAGACCTCTCTCTCTCTCTCTCTCTCTCTCTCTCTCACTGTCCACTCTGCCTGTCAAAAAAAAAAAAAAAAAAAGACCTAATATCTGTTGATGTCCAGAATAGGTGGGTGGTTGAGCACTGAGGTGTCCAATGAGCAGGATTCAGCCTGCAGTGAGGGGAAAAGGTTTGAGCTTCCTATAAACCAGGTTGGCTTCTTGATTTCCAGCACAGAGTGGGGAACAGAGGGATTCACCTTGCAAGCCCTGCCCACCACCACCACCCTCTCCATCCCCATTGCCCCCTTGCTGGAGCACGACTCTGGCTCTTTCTTCCCCTTGGCTTGGTGAATCGCCGGTTTCCATCTCACAGAGCCTGTGCTTGCGTCTAAAACCCAGCCGTCCCCCTCCCCTCGGCCGCCTCACGCAGCCTCACGCAGGTCTGACCGAGGCCGTGGCTCCTCTATTTCTGGCCACTGAGCATTGTCCAGCCCTGCCCGCTGTGCGTCCGCCTTGCAAAGCGGCTTGCACAAGTATTGATCTTCTTGTTGATGTTTCTCGGGGGCCTTTTCACCCTTGATTGTGCTGCTAAATATTTTCAGATTGTTATTGCCGCTGCTTTCCTTGAGGTCCCTGCTCTTGGGCAGGCAGAGCCGCGGGTGCCGGGGTCTGGGTTAGGTGCCCTCCGGAGTCAGCCATCTTGGCAGAGTTTCTGGTGCGTTGACTTGCTCTGTCTTGTGAGATTTTCTTCCTCCCAGCCGAAAGATGAGGTCATAGTTCTGCTCATTTGTCTCCTCCGGTGCCCAAGACAGTCTTTGAAAACTGCATTGAGCACGATGGGAAAAATCTGACTCTCCAAGGCTGCATAGACAGTCCGGCCAGTGTTCTGTCTGCTAACATCTTGAAGAGGAGTACTTGCCAACTGAACTTGAAACTTGGAATTGGGTGACAATGTACAGTTGACAAGCCCCTATGTTTACTGTTTTATTTCCTCTTCCAATGTTCCATTTCCCAGAAGGTTCCATTCACAATAGTCTCTTGATGAGTTCACCAGGAGGCAGGAATGAGTAGAACGCTCCCTCTGTGGGCTACCGAGCATAGGAGGGACAATCCCATGTCAGGACCTGCCCTGAGCAGTGTGACAAGGTGGCAGGGGGCTGCAGGGAAGGCTTCTTAGGGACACACATCCCAGCAAAGCTGGGAGAGAGAGAGAGAGAGAGAGAGAGAGAGAGAGAGAGAGAAGGAGGGGGGAGAGAGAGAAAGGAGAGAGAGAGAAGGAGAGAGAGGAGAGGGAGAGAGAGAGAGAAGGAGGGGGGGAGAGAGAAGGAGAGAAAGGAGAGGGAGAGAGAGAGAGATGGAAAGGGAGAGAGGGAGAAGGAGAGGGAGAGAGAAGGAGAGACAGAGAGAGGGAGAGGGGGGAGAGAGAGAAGGAGAGAGAGCAGAGGGAGAGAGAGAGAAAGAAAGGGAGAGAGGGGGAGAGAGAGAGAGAGAGAAGGAGAGGGAGAGAGAAGAAGGAGGAGGAGGGGAGGAAGAAAGGGAAGGAGAAGAAGAGGGGCAGGCACCATGACTCACTAGGCTAATCCTCGGCCTGCAGCACCGGCACCCAGGTTCTAGTCCCGGTTGGGATGCCGGATTCTGTCCTGGTTGCTCCTCTTCCAGTCCAGCTCTTTGCTGTGGCCCAGGAAGGCAGTGGAGGATGGCCCAAGTGCTTAGGCCCTGCACCCATATGGGAGACCAGGAGGAGGCACCTGGCTCCTGGATTCGGATCAGCACAGTGCGCTGGCCGCAACGCGCTGGCCATGGCAGCCACTTGGGGGGTGAACCAATGGAAAAAAAAAAAGACCTTTCTCTCTGTCTGTCTGTCTCTCTCTCTCTCTCTCTCACTGTCTAACTCTGCCTGTCAAAAAATTTAAAAAAAAAAAAAAGAGGAGAAGAGAGAAGTTGGATCGTGGTGTTGATCTTGACTGGGAGACTACAACAATGATTTCAGATTCTTGTGCCTGGCATAGAAGAGGTGCTCACAGTCTTAGCCCAACAAATACACGACTCCCCCCCCCGACCCCAGCTTAGTGTTCACCCAGCATTGTCATACCCCGCGTGCTGTTAGCGTTTACATTGCCCCTTGGGAATGACAGGGTCGCGATTTTTCATTATCGGAGAGACACAGACAGACAGAGAGAGCTCCCATCTGCCGGTTTATTCCCCTGCAGTGCCCACAACAGCCAGCACAGCACCAGACCAAGGCTGAATCCAGGAACCAAAAACTCAGCCCCGGCCTCCCAAAAGAATGACAGACACCCGACAACTTGAGCCATCACTATTGCCTCCCAGGGTCTGCAGTAGCAGGAAACTGGACTCAGGAGCCGTGTTTGGGATTTTAAGCCCTAGTGCTCTGATGTGAGATGCAAGCCTCCTAACCAGTGTCTCAGCTGCTGAGCTAAACACCTGCCAGGGGACTCACAATTCTTGACCCCATTCCGTAGGTGAGGACGATGAGGCTTAGAACAGTTAATTGACATGAAAGAGTCACACAGCTTCTTAAAGAAAGGAGACAATGAATTAGTCAATTAATTAAAGAAGGAGGGTCATCAGGTCATCTTCTGACTCCTGGGCCA
Source organism: Oryctolagus cuniculus (assembly GCF_051225735.1). Classification (NCBI taxonomy): domain Eukaryota; kingdom Metazoa; phylum Chordata; class Mammalia; order Lagomorpha; family Leporidae; genus Oryctolagus; species Oryctolagus cuniculus. Next base: position 24,234,922 of record NC_142887.1, read on the forward strand.
GTTGCCTCATTCTTAACAAAGCCACAGAGGCCCCAGAAGAAGAGACAATTCCAGAACCTCCACTTAGGATGCTTGGCAAAAATGCCAATTCCTGAGTGAGGGTCTGCGCAGCGGAGGCTGGGAACTGACAGACAGGGAGTTGAGAGGCTCAGCCGAGGCCACCCAGTTAGTACACAGCGAAGCCAGGGTGTAGTCCCAGGCTCTGCTACCCGGCCAGCAGCCGAGTGAATTACAAATACTGTGACTGTCCCAGGGGACACAGGAAGTCCTCCTGGGGCATGGAGCCCCACGGTCTCACCCTGCAGCGCGCTCTCGGTCTCAAAGCCCTTGGCACAGGCAGACCGCATGTCTCGTATGTGCCCCCGTTTCTTCCCTTTCATCCCCAGTGTGAGCATTAGTAGCTGTGTCCTGAAGCCGGGGCTTGGCTGCTTTTTCAAAGGTCTAAAAATAGAGGCTCTCATCCCCCCACGAAGCTATTCTGGAAGCCGGTTCCCTGCCCCCTTCTTCTCGTAGACACCCAAGAGAGCTCCCTTCCCCAAATAAAACCGCGATGAAATCCCAGGAAAAGCCATCGCCGGCTTCTCAGAACGGCTCTCCTGCAGACAGTGGAGGGGCTTTGCACGAGAGCTGCAAATTAATTACTCGACATAATTAGCTCTCTTCCCCACGTCTGCGCAGTGGGCACTCGGGGAGCAAGGATCCTAGGCATGGGCTCTGCCTTGCTGTCTTAGTCACGAGGGTTTGTTGGAGGAAGACTCTGCAATGGTACACTGTGGCTGGCAGGTTCTGGAGTAAAATCAATAGTCACTGACGATATGTGACTTGATTTGGACACTATACCAAGAGCTATTTCTAAAAATTCATTTCTGGGATAGATGTTATGGTGGCACACAGAGGGAAGCCACTGTTTGGAATGCCTGCTTCTTCTATCCAAGTGCCGGTTCAAGTCCCAACTACTCTGCTTCCAATCCAGCTTCCTGCTAATGCATCCTGCTCAAATGCTTGAGTCCCTGCCACCCAGGTGGGAGGCCTGAGTGGAATTCTGGGCTCCTGGCTTAAGCCTGGCCCAACTCTGCCCATTGCTGGTATCTGGGGAGTGAACTAGCAGGTGAAAGTTCTATCTATCTGTCTGTTTTGCTTTGTCTTTCAAGGCAAATAAATTAAAAGTATTTATTGATTGATTGATTTGAGAGACAGGAGCAGAGGGGCCCTCCCATCCAGTGCTTCACCCCCTATGGCTATGCTTGCGATAGCCAGGACTGGGCCATACCAAAGCCGAGAGCCAGGAACACAACCCAGGTCTCCCACACAGGTATCAGGGACCCAATTACTTGTGCCATCAGTGCTGCTTCCCAAGGTCTGAGTTAGCAAGAAGCTGGAGTCAGGAGTCAGAGCCAGGCACTCCGATGTAGGAGGCAGGCGTCTTAGCCAGTGGCTTGGCCACCAAGCCACATAGCCCACCATTTCATTGTGATAGCTAAGTATGTCATGCATGTTACAAGCACAACATTGGTAGTTCATCAAACCCAAGGATTTAGCGGTGTTCTGAGGCAAAGGCTGGGCATCCTGGTTTCCTGCTACTGTTGCAATAGACTGCACCCCAGGTTAGCCACGCCCTTGGGTGGCCTCACGGTTCCTGCAAGTCATCAATTCTGGAGAGCGTTAGCTGGAAGCTCCACCCTGTGTTCGCTCTTGAGAGGTTGCAGTCACAATGTCACAATGTCACAATGTCAGCCAGTGCTTGCCTGGGGCTGCACCCATCTGCTTCCAGACGCCCCCACGTGTGGCTGGCTGGTCCCTGAACAGAGGCTTCAGTTTCTCTCCAGCAGGACAGCTGCCTCCAGGGAGCGAGGAAAAAGTGTCAATGTCTTTAGGCCCACGCGTGACGGCGTTTGCACCTGCGTCTTCAGGGTGGGTGGGGACCAGCGGTGAGTGTGAGCTCCGGGAGGTGGGAGTCGTTGAGTCACTGGGGAAGATGTTGGAAGCTGCCTGCTGCGGTGAGACAGGTTCTTCCAGAACAATGAGGTCTGAGTCTTGGAGAAAGGACACAGCCGGCTTCCCGCCCAGCAGGTGGCAGAGTTGGGGTTCTCTCTGATTCTAAGCCCTACGTTGGTTTTATTCACCAGAGCATTTGGTCTTCATGGCCCAGAAGGGGTAGTAGCAGAATCCCATGACAGAAGCGTTCTTGCCATGTAAGGGATTGTGGAAGGATTGTTAGGTATTCCCGGAGGGGTCTTCCTTCTCCGAGCCTTTCCCACATTTCCAAGGAGCGACCCAAGCCAGAGGCCACCTTCTCCTCTAAGTGTGACGCTTTTTTCTTAAAGAGGTGTCCAGAAATGACTCATGCTCAGACCTGCCTGAGATCCAGAACGGCTGGAAGACCACATCCCACACGGAGCTGGTGCGGGGAGCCAGGATCACCTACCAGTGCGACCCCGGCTACGACATCGTGGGCAGCGACACCCTCGCCTGCCAGTGGGACCTCAGCTGGAGCAGCGACCCCCCGTTCTGCGAGAAGAGTAAGAAGAGTCTCGTTTTCTCCCCTGGGAACCGAGTGGTGGCTCCCTCCCAGGGGGTTGCTCTGCTTAGAGGCAGGCAAGACCTGTGCTGTAGAATCTGCCTCCCTCCTCCCCCACCAACGCTCACCAAGGTTATGCCGCCTGCCTCGGTGGGGTCTTGGGAGCCGGGTGTGAGACAGCCAGGAGTGGTGTGCACTGCGCTGCTTGGGTATAGCAGACAGCTTCTGAAAAGTCATGGAAAGTCGCATTATAAACACAGGCAGGCATTCGGCACAGCAGCTAAGACTCCACTTGGGACATTCTCATCCCATAGGAGGGGGCCAGGATTTCAGTCCAGGCTCTGCTCCCTGGTCCAGCATTCCTGGGAGACAGCAGGCAATGACCCAAGGAGTTGCGTCCCTGCACCCACATGAGCGACTTGAAATGAGACCCTGGGCCGGCGCCACAGCTCACTAGGCTAGTCCTCCGCCTGCAGCACTGGCACCCAGATTCTAGTCCCAGTTGGGGCACTGGATTCTGTCCCGGTTGCTCCTCTTCCAGTCCAGCTCTCTGCTGTGGCCCGGGAGTGCAGTGGAGGATGGCCCAAGTGCTTGGGCCCTGCACCTGCATGGGAGACCAGGAGAAGCACCTGGCTCCTGCCTTCGGATCAGCGCAGCCGCAGCACCTGGCTGCAGTGGCCACTGAGGGGTGAACCAACGGCAAAGGAAGACCTTTCTCTCTCTCTCTCACTGTCCTCTCTGCCTGTCAGAAAAAAAAAAATGAGACCCTGGCCCTTGGGTTTGGCCCGATCCCACCTGATCCCACCCCATTTATTTGGCGGAATGAACCAGCAAATGGCCTATCTCTGTCTGGCTGCCTTTCAAATGAATCTAAAAATAATTTAAAAAAATCATTCTGTGCACTTCCCTTTTTGAAGCTCCCTTACCTGTAGCTGATGTGCAAACAGCATTCAGGTTTGGGTCTTTGTGATCCTGTAACAGCCATGTTAAACAAGCTCAGGCTGGTTCTTGGGGCCCCAGTTATAAACCCTTCCCGTATGTAAGCTGACCTCATCAGCTGTAAGCACCCCAGACTCAGAATTGCTTCTGCCGCCCCGCCCCCACCCCAGGCATGCAGACCAGACACACAGCGACAGTGCTGCTGGTGGCCACGCTGGTGTCTCCCCAGCAGGGACGGGAGATAATTTGGAAGTGGCCCCATCTCCCAGCCTTCCGCAGTCTGCATCCTAAATCATGAGCTAGTCTTCGTGCTCTGGCTGAGGCTCTGGGACAGACGGGCAGAGCTGTTCGCTAAGACTTGAATCATCAATTGCATAGTAAGAAACAGGAAGCGCACACAGAGAAAGACGCTGTCAGGGCCGAGGCGTGAAAGTCACTGGCACAACCCTTTCAACATCCAAGAAAACCGATTCCAACTGTGGGGGACTCGGAAGAACCCGCCACAGAGCCACAGCACTGGCTACACGAGCTGTGCACGGGACCCTGCAGCTGTACAAGGGGACAGGGGACGGCAACGTGCATGGGAAATGGTCTTGAAAGATATGTTTGGCTCCTGCCTTGGGGCACAGTGGGTTAAGCCACTGCCTGCAAAGCCAGCTTCCCCTATGAGTTCTGGTTCAAGTCCCGGCTGCTCCACTTCCCATCCAGCTCCCTGCCAATGCTTCTGGGAAGGAAGTGGAAGGTGGCCCAAGCTTGGGCCCCTGCCGCCCACAGGGGAGACCTAGATGGAGTTACCAGCTCTTGGCTTCAACCTGATCTGGACTTGGCCATTTGAGGAGTGAACCTGCAAATAGAAACTAACTCCTCTCCTCTCTCTCTCTCTTTCTTCTTTCAAATAAATATTTTTTTAAAAAATTAGGTGAATTTATGTTGGTGCAAAAAAAAATAAGAAGCCATGCACGGAGAGATCTTCAAAATGTTCGTGGAGATGTGTATTGTGAAAAAATTGTGCATGAATTTCAAGATTTCTTGCATCAACATAAAGCACATCTTTTAATCCCATTTTCCAAGAATTTTTTTTTCACAAAATGCACTGCTTCTGTATTTTTTGAAGATTCCTTGGATGCATAGACTTAACATTTTTTTTTGACAGGCAGAGTGGACAGTGAGAGAGAGACAGACAAAGAGAAAGGTCTTCCTTTGCCGTTGGTTCACCCTCCAATGGCCACCACGGCTGGCGCGCTGCGGCCAGCGCACCGTACTGATCCGAAGCCAGGAGCCAGGTGCTTCTCCTGGTCTCCCATGCGGGTGCAGGGCCCAAGGACCTGGGCCATCCTCCACTGCACTCCCGGGCCACAGCAGAGAGCTGGCCTGGAAGAGGGGCGACCTCTAAAAAATCGTAAGGACCAGGAAGGGGTATCAGCAAGCTGCCCGTGGAAAGTTTTCCCGCCTGCTTCAATCTTTGTCCCAAGAGAGGTCCAAGTTAGAACAAACAGATTTGTTCTGGGTCCTTGTTGCCTTGGGTGTTTGATGCTCACTCGCTGGGTCCCTCACCCAGTCTGCATCCAGGTGACGTCAGCAAAGCCCCATGGGACGTGGGGCTCCCTGGCCGTCGTGAATGCCTTACATCGGGCCAACTGCTCTCTGACATCAGACGATGTGCAGAATCCCGTCTCCAACCGCACTGAGCAAACGCTCACTTTTCACTCCCAGGAAGTGGGAAAATAACGAAGTCAGGAAGGACTCAACTGGCCGGAAGTGATGCTCCTATGAGATGTTCACTCCAACTTGTTCCAACGGTGTGAGCGTGCACACACGTGTGTGTGTGTACATGTGACACAGGGACACATATGGACTACGCAAAAAGTTCACGGAAATGCACATCGTGCAAACACTATGCATGCATTTCAGAATGTGTCTGAAAGGTGTATTATTTATTTGAAAGGCAGAGTGACAGAGAGAGAAAGGAGAGACAGGGAGATCTTCCATCCGTCGGTTCACTCCCAAAATGGCCACCATGGCTGGGGTTGGGCCAAGCTGAAGCCAGGAGCCAGGAGCTCCTTCTGAGTCTCCCACGTGAATGGCAAGAGTCCAAGCACTTGGTCCATCTTCCACTGTTTTCCCAGGCCATAGCTGGGAGCTGGATTGGAAGTGGAGCAGCTGGGACTTGAACCGGCGTCCATATGGGAAGCCGGCGCTGCAGGCAGCGGCTTAACTCCCTGTGCCACCACACTGGTCCCAGGATTTCAAACTTTTTCCACTAAAGTACATAGTTCCACTTTGCGAGAGCTTTGTGAGATAAGCTCGACACGTGAGCGTGTCTGTGTGTGGACGGGGAGCAGCGAGAGAATTGGCTTCAGACAGCGTGATTCTACCGGAAAGGGATCCGTTTATACAGAGTGCCTTGCGACTGCTTTTCCTCAACTCCGAAATATGGATATTTTTTTCATATCACACATTCATCCACTTCATCCTTTCTTAATTGGCTTGTTCTTTTCCTCTTATCTGAATTGAGGTTTTAATTTTAAAAAAGTCGTGCCTGCTTGTTTTACTACAGTCAGCACTGCACAGGGAGCAGCAGAGCCCCCCCCCCCCCCCGCCCCAACCTTCCCCTTACCTGCTGTGCTGGCTTCTCCCTGGATGGGCTGTCCCATGTTTAACTCTTTCCCTGCTGAAAGATTTTCTTTTTTTTAAGATTTATTTATTTATTTGAAAGTCAGAGTTGCACAGAGAGAGGAGAGGCAGAGAGAGAGAGAGAGGGGTCTTCCATCTGCTGGTTCACTCCCCAATTGGCCACAACGGCCAGAGCTACGCTAATTCGAGGCCAGGAGCTGGGCGCTTCTTCCAGGTCTCCCACGTGGGTGCAGGGGCCCAAGGACTTGGGCCATCTTCTACTGCTTTCCCAGGCCATAGCAGAGAGCTGGATTGGAAGTGGAGCAGCCAGGACTCGAACCGGTGCCCATATAGGACACTGGCACTGCAGGCCAGGGCTTTAACCCGCTGTGCCACAGCGCCAGCCCCAAGATTTTCATTTTTTAAAAGATTATTGCAAAATAACAGTGCAATGTACAACCTTAAAGGTAGGCCTTTGTGGCCTAGGGAAAATTGGGCAAATTCCTAAAAGAAGAATTAAATTCAGGTCTCTCCCGCCACCTTTGATGAGCAAAAGATGCATTATCTTTCCAAAAGAAACCTGGATCCTTCTGTCATTCTCAGCAAACCTCTGAGCACCATGAGTTCTGATATGCTGTGGTCTGACCCCATGTCATGTCTGACCCCTGTCATGTCTGACCCCGTGTCATGGTCTGATCCTGTGTCATGTCTGACTCCACATTGTAGTCTGACCCTGTGTCGTGGTCTGACTCTGTGTCATGTCTGATTCCATGTCGTGGTCTTATCCTGTATCATGTGTGATTCCGTGTCATGGTCTGACTCCATGTTGTGTGTGACTCCATGTCATGTCTGACTCCATGTCATGTCTGACTCCACATCATGGTCTGACTCCATGTTGTGTGTGATTCCGTGTCATGGTCTGACTCCATGTCATGTCTGATTCCACATCGTGTCGTGTCTGATTCCATGTCGTGATCTGATTCCACGTCATGTTGTGGTCTAACTCCATGTCATGTCTGATTCCGTGTCATGTCTGATTCCACGTCATGGTCTGACTCCATGTCGTGTCTGATTCCACATCATGGTCTGACTCTGTGTCGTGGTCTGACTCCGTGTTGTGTGTGATTCTGTGTCATGTCAGACTTCATGTCATGTCTGATTCCACGTCATGTCGTGGTCTGATTTCGTGTCATGTCTGACTCCGTGTCGTGGTCTGACTCTGTGTCGTGGTCTGACTCCACGTCATGTCTGACTCCGTGTCGTGGTCTGACTCCATGTTGTGTGTGATTCTGTGTCATGTCAGACTTCATGTCATGTCTGATTCCACGTCATGTCGTGGTCTGACTCCATGTCGTGTCTGACTCTGTGTTGTGCCTGACTCCGTGTTGTGGTCTGACTCCACATCATGTCTGACTCTGTGTCGTGTCTGACTCCACGTCGTGGTCTGACTCCGTGTCTTGCTCTGATTGCCTCCCTACAGTCATGTATTGCAGTGACCCCGGAGAGGTGGAGCACTCTACCCGCCTGATTTCGGATCCCGTGCTGCTGGTGGGCACCACCATCCAGTACACCTGCAACCCCGGCTTTGTGCTGGAAGGCAGCTCTCTGCTCACCTGCTACAGCCGCGAGACGGGCACCCCCATCTGGACGTCCCGCCTGCCCCACTGTGTCTGTGAGTGCTGCGGGGAGTATGGCACGAAGGCGCAGGTCCGAGAGGGCGGGGCTTGGATCGTGTTCATCACCATTACAGAGACTTGTTCTAGCACACTGATGGGAAGTTTACGGGACACTGCACCAAGTCCCCTGCCAAGTGTCCCTCCGTTGTTCCTCAGTAGCCCTGGGAGCGTTGAGTTAAGGTTTCTACTGAGATAAAGCTGCTAACACTCAGAGGGACGGAAGCAATGCCCTGCGTCCCAGAGCTGGTCAACAGTGGAGCAGCTGGCTAGCAGTGGAGCAGCTGGCTAGCAGCAGAGCAGCTGGCTAACAGAGGAAACCAGATGCAAACCCAGGCCGTTTTCACAGCTTCCCCAGGTTCTCTGTGGCCAGGTTCACAGCAAGTGCCTTGCGGAAGTAGGGGTTACCTGGAAGGAACAGAGCTTCGCACAGTCTTGGGGCGTGCAAGCTGCCTGCTGCACGGATGTGTTAAGCGGTGCATTGTACAGCTCCTTACGGGGAATGGCTTCAATTCCAGAAGCTGCATGGAGTCTTGATTCTGCCGGAGAGCTAAGAATTTAACTTTGGGTAAGGAAAGGAAAAAAATAAAGTCCCAGTAAGTTTGCTGCTCGTTCACCTGCATCCGATGCAAATGACAAAGAGGCTTATTTCGGACCCCAGTCCTGGAGGTCACAGCCCAACGTCAGGCAGGCTCCACTGGTGTTACCTCCAGCAGTGGTCTTGTCGCAGCAGGGGGCTGAGGTGGCCCAGGGCCCAGGGCAGGGCAGGAGACGGCAGCACCCATGTCCGTCTGTGTCTCTCCCTGCCTGTGGTGTCTCTGCCTCCTTCTAAGTGCACCAGGATTCCCACCTGGGGGCCGCTCCCTACTGACCAGAGCTAATCTTATTCAGTCCCCAGAGGCCCCGCCTCCAAACACCCTAATTGAATGAGGTTGGCTTTTAAGACCATTAACAGAAGACTTGGGTGGGGGAGGGCGTGGTTAAACTTCTGCACAAGTTTCGGGACCAACTTGTATTCAAGCCACAGCGTGTCCTTATAAGGAGAGGGAGATCGGATGCGGCTGGAGACCCAGATCCAGGGACAGTGACAGGAGGTGACAGCGGCAGACCACAGAGCCTCAGCTGGGCAGGAGGCTGGAGGAGGCTGGGAGAGGGCTCCCCTGCAGGCTGTGTGGGCACCACAGCCCTGCCCGGCCCCCAGAACTGTGGGATAACCCGTGTCCCTTGGTCCAAGCCTACCATTAGGAAGTACGGCTGCCACTCCTTCTGGCCACCATGAATGCAATCAGAAACGCATTTAGTAACTCAGGCTCCAGAGATGATACGCTTAAAATAAATTTTATTTAAAAATACCAGGAGACGGGGCTGCCAAGGTGCTATGCTAATGAAGCAGTGTCCCTAAAGTACCCCCCTACCCACCCACCCCGGCCCCCGCACTCAGGAGGGAAGTGAGCAGCACGCACTCCTCCCACAGGGGCCCTCCTTTCCCTGGAAGCCCCACCCCACACCTGCTGGGCCGAGCTGACATGGCTTCCCTGACACCCGCGCTAATGAGTTCACGGGCAGAGCCGGGTGCCAGGAGACGTGTGGACCTCCCGGAAGCCCCATAAAGAGCCAGCATGCGGCAGCAGCGACAGGCAGGCCAGGCAGGGGGCAGGGACAGCTGCCAGGGCAGGCCAAGGGATGACAGCATCCTATCAGGGCGGCATCCGAGCGGGAGGGGGGTAGTGTGGAATCTGAGAATATTTCCTTCTTCGGTTTTCAATCGAGATGACAAGAGACAGAGAGAGCTTCCATCCTCTGGTTCATTCCCCCATATGCCCGCAACAGCCAGGGCTGGACCGGGCTGAAGCCAGGAGCCAGGAATTCAACCCAGGTCTCCCCTGTGGACGGCAGGGACCCAACTCCTTGAGCCATCACTGCTGCCTGTTGGGGTGCATATTAGCAGGAGGCTGGAGTCGGGTGCTGGGGCAGGGACTCAGACCCAGGTATTCCAGGGTGGGGTGCAGGCATCTTAACCGCTAGGCTAGACACCCTCTGGCTTGACGCTCTGGCTAAGGGTGAGGTTGTCAGGGAGACAGCAGCTTGATTTGCCGAGCGCCTTTGCCGTGACGAGCCCTTCCCCAGCGCCCACACGCTTAGCCCTCACTAAACTGTGTGAGTGCGTGTTTATGTCCACTCGAAAAGGAACTATGGGGTCCGAGGCTGTGGCACGGTGGGTGAAGCCGCTGCTTCCAACAGCATCCTACGTCCAAGCACAGGTTCGAGACCCGGCTGCTCTGCTTCTGCTCCAGCTCCCTGCTCACGCGCTTGGGAAGGTTTAGCAGGCGATGACCCAAGTGCATGAGCCCCTGCCACCCTATGGGAGACCAGGAAGGAGCTCTTGGCCCAGAGAAGGTGAGTGGCTTCCCTGACGTCACATAGCAGAGAGAGGAAAAACCCAGAATTCTACCTCGAGCCTGGATAAACCCACCCGCGTCTTCCCACCACAGCCCACGGCAGTCCGGCCTCTCTGCTGACAAAGATCTCCCACCAACAAGCCCGTGAGGCAGGAGCTAAAACTGATCACACCCTCCTTGGTTCCCGCCTCTGTGCGCGGCCACTGGCCCAAGGCCATGGTGGGTCTGGCTGGGACTCGGAATCGCGTCTCTGCACTGCTGGTCTCTGCTCCCCAGGCCATATCAAGAACAGAGGAGTGGGGCCGGCGCTGTGGCATAGCGGGTAAAGCCGCCACCTGTGGTACCGGCATCCCATATGGGTGCTGGTTCAAGTCCCGGCTGCTCCACTTCCCATCCAGCTCTCTGCTGTGGCCTGGGAAAGCAGCAGAAGATGGCCCAAGTCCTCGGGCCCCTGCACCCACGTGGGAGACCCGGAAGAAGCTCCTGGCTCCTGCAGATCGGCGCAGCTCTGGCCTTTGCGGTCATTTGGGGAATGAACCAGCAGATGAAAGACCTCTCTCTCTCTCTCTCTCTCTCTCTCTCTCTCTCTGCCTCTCTATAACTCTGCCTTTCAAACAAACAAATAAATCTTTAAAAACAAAAAAAAAGGAACAGATGAGCCAGGCATAGGAGGGGGACAAGTCTGGGATTTGCGGTCAGATGCCATGGCTTTGCTGGGCAACCATGGCCGAGTAGCTTGCCCTCTCTGGGGCTTGTCGGTGAGAAAGAAGCCTGTTCTCCACCAGTCAGAGTCGTTGGGAGCCCCTCACTTCTCCATTCAACAAGCACGGACATTTCCACACCTACCGACTCACCCACCCTTGGAGTCTCAGGAAGTTTCGGATTTCTAAACCCAAGTACCTCACAGTCGCCTCTCTCAAACAACTTAATAAATCACGACATCTGGACAAGGCGGCTGCCTTTTGAAAAATCCACGCCTGCAAATGGAAAGAAAAATATTTTCCTTTCGTTCTCGAAGAACGCACATGTGCACCGCCTGGGCCGGACAAATCGCAAACGCGGGGCCCAGCGGGGACGGCAGCTCCCCACCTCCTGTTCCAGGTGGCCCAGAGCCGCCGTCCGCGAGAGCCCTGCCGACGTCACCGCGTTTCCTCGCAGCTTTAGAGGCTCCCACTGCACACCTGCATGTTCACGGTGGCGCCCTGGGGGGTCTTGGCACACAGCTTGGGGCCTGCGGTGCTATCCCCTGGAAACTCAGCAGTGTCTGAACAGGTGCGCTCCACGCTGTCGGTGTGGGGAGCAGCCCGGACTGGACTGAGTTACTGGAATTAAGACTTATTCTATGCATCTGCTCTCCCACAATATGGCGCTGGGAGAGAAGTAAACAGCTTCTGCACAGCTGCCTCCAGTTCAACTAATAAACTGTAGGACTTGCTCCTGATTGGAGGAGAGCAGCGTACTCGGCGTGTGGGCAGCCGAGTTGGGATTGGCAGAGGAGGACTATAAAGGAGGAGAGAGACGGCATGCACCAGGAACATCTAAGGGAACACCTGTGCAGCCCCCGAGAAAGCCGGCCGGCGGTGTGCCGCTCCCCTGCGGAAGTGGGGAATGTGGCCAGGGGGAACTGCCCTTCCACGGAGGTGGAAGGGATAGTAGCCAACCCGGGAAGAACCAGCAGCAAACCCGGGGAGGGCCGAGCAGACGAAAAGAATAGCGCAGGGTCCAGTGTCGTTCCCCCATGAAGACGGGGAGCGACAGTCGGGACCCCCGGGGTCTGCTGGCAATGAGGGGAGGAGAGGCAGGTCTAGAGGGGACATAACCACAGCCTGCAGCAACACTTCCTCCAGGAAGTCCGCTCTGACTCCCTCGATGGCTCCTGGTTCCTGCCTCAGACCTGCCCCTGCACCTGCTGTTCCACATATCACAGCACCTGCTGCCACTTCTGTCTTCAGAGGATCAGGCACAGCACTCGCTCGCCAGGACGGTGTGGGGTGGAGCAGCCGGGACTCGAACCGGCGCCCATGTGGGATGCCGGCACCGCAGGCAGCAGCTTTAGCCACTACACCACAGTGCCAGCCCCTAAATAAACAAATCTTTTTATTTAAAAAAAAATGTAGATGATGATAATGTCAGTGTCTTGAAGCCGCGATTATTGGCCAAGTTCCAGCTACAGAATTCCAGAACAGAGTCTGGAGGACGCACGCGGCACATGCTGGGTATTTTTGCCACGGCGGTGCCTTCCGTTAAGGCTTTGGGGCAGGATTAGAAATAATACATGCAGATCATCTCACACAGGATGGATGTTTAAATATTTTAGAAATGAACTCATTAAGTGATGGATTAGTGTATTAACCATGTTGAGACAGCGAAGCAGTGGCTCTGAGACCCAGCTGAACTTCAGTTTTGTTTTTGACAGGCCGAGTGGACAGTGAGAGAGAGAAACAGAGAAAGGTCTTCCTTTGCCGTTGGTTCACCCTCCAATGGCCGCCGCGGCTGGCATGCTGCGGCCTGCTCAGCGCGCTGATCCAAAGCCAGGAGCCAGGTGCTTCTCCTGGTCTCCCGTGGGGTGCAGGGCCCAAGGACTTGGGCCATCCTCCACTGCACTCCCTGGCCATAGCAGAGAGCTGGCCTGGAAGAGGGGCAACCGGGACAGAATCCGGCGCCCTGACCGGGACTAGAACCCGGGGTGCCGGCTCCGCAGGCGGAGGACTAGCCTAGTGAGCCGAAGCGTCAGCCCCAGCTGACGCTTGTTTCAAGAGGAGGGGGGCTACTTTTCCATCACTGTCATCGTGGCGCTTAGAAATATATTAACAAGCACAGGGGTCCGTCACAGAGGGGGGCTTCCAAGAAGAACACTCTGGGGGATAATTAAATCAAAATGCATGAGAGGGGCGGTGCCAGGGAGCTGGAGGGCGTGGGTGGTTGTGGGACTCAGCCCGTGCGGAGGACAGAGGGAAAGGCTCCCCGCCCCCCCGCCCCCCCACTTCCTGCACCTGCGGCAGCTCTGATCATTTGTCTCTCTTGCACCTGCTCTCCCCCAGCCCCAGGGGGCGCCAGCGTGCCTAGCACCCGTGGGCACACAGGAGATAGTTGTGGAATACGCACCTGAACAGATGGTAGGCAGGGACCTTGTCTACCTGGCTCATCAGAGTACACACCCGAGGTACTCAATAAATACCTTTAGTGTTCATGACACTGGCAATCCCTGGAGATCCTGGGGAAAGCCTTTTGAGTTACCACTGCCACCTGCTGGTCAACAGTTAGCACTGCAGGTGATGCATTTGAGACTTAACTTGGAAGACCAAGCCGCGTCCACCGCAGGGGGAGGAGAAGGAGGTTTCTCCTTCGTGCCCAGAACAGCTGTTAGGACACGGATGGCCACAACCGGGGCATTCTCCTCTCTCCTTGGAGAAAATGCACTTCTCTGATGTGCTCCTGCACGCCCAGCTCCCGGCCCAGCAGGTGCAAAGCAATCCCACAGCACAGGAGGTGAAGCCGAGGCAGCGAGTTCTGGACCCGGAGTTTGTAAACTGTGAAGTGCAATGCATGGCACTGCCTGCCCAGAGAGAACCCCGGGCGCCCCTGGAGTTGCCAGCACGGCTTCCGACAGTGTCCCGGCGGGGGGCTCGCTTGGCTTGGCTTGGCAAAGAAAATGAGAAAAAGCGAGGGCTTGTGGCACAGCGGGTTAAGCCACAGCCTGCAGCACCGGCATCCCATATCAGAGTACCAGTTCAAGATCTGTCTGTTCCACTTCCAATCCAGCTCCCTGTTCATGTACCTGGGAGGCAGCAGGGGCGGCCCAAGTGCTGCAGTCCCTGCCACCCATGTGGGAGACCTGGGTGGAGCTCCAGGCTCCTGGCTTCAGCCCGGCCCAGTTCTGGCCACTGCAGCCATTTGGGGAGTGAACCCGCAGATGGAAAATCTTTCTCTCTCCTCCTGTGTCTCTGTGTCACTCCGCCTTTCAAATAAACAAAAACACATTCGCTTGAAAAATGCATCCCGGCAGAACGTGTGCACAGCTCTTTTCTTGTCGTCAGTCCCTAGACATACGGCTGTGCACAGAGCGTTTGCCTTGTGTTGGGGACAGCTACGTGTATGCGAGATCCGCACAGGTCCTGTGCAGAGACAACCCCAGCTGACAGGGACTCGAGCAGCTGTGGATTCTGGTACCCGCAGGGTGCCCTGGAACCAATCCCCACAGAGACTCTGTGTAAAGCAATAGGGAGTGGCAGAGACTGTGGCCAAAACGACGCCCCTATCTGGGCTTTGCGGAACAGCTCCAACCGACCGAGGTCCTGTGAGGGGGCAGGACCAGCACTGCCCCACCTGCCGGCGACTCCGAAGAAGCGGCTCACCTGGGACAACAGGAGGCACCTGCTGTGTGTTGGCTCAGCCACTGCTTCCCATCCGCGTTGTGCAACCTGCAGGGTTCTGCTCAGTCCCCTGGCCCTGAGGGAAAGGTCCCACGCACCACCTCTCGGGGCTCCCGGGGCACCAGGGTCAGAGCTGTTCTCTGCACTGCCGGCTCCCACCCACGTGCAACCGAACAGTGCCAGAAACAGCTCTGGGGAGGTATGTGCAGGTTCCTGGACAGAGGACGCCCACGCACGGAGGCAGATCTGGAGTGGGGGGGGTTCTGGTACTCACCGGGCACAACAAGACACGCCAGCCAACGCACGTGTGTTGTCTCTGAGCCTCTGCGGGGCTGGGGGCTGGGCACGGCTGCACGGGGTCCTCTGGTTTCTCCCACGACAGACCCTGGGGCTGGGGTATCGGCCAAAGGCACAGCCGGGGGAGGGTCCCCCTCCACGCTCACGTGGTTTGCTCACAGGATCTGGTCCCTTAGAAGCTGTTGTCACCGAGCGGTCACCCTCTGTCTCTTGGTCGCGTGGGCTTTTCTCCAAGGCCACTCACGGCGTGGCCAATTCTTCCACCCAAGCTCAAGTGCAGCCAGACAGAAGTGGCATGGGAGTCCACATCCTGTTGGATGAAAGCAAGTCACAGGTTGTGCCCGTGCGCCCCAAGAGGGGGACTCCCACGCCGCAGGGGGACCTCAGGGCTGTCTAGGGGCCCCTCCCTCACACTCCAGCACCGGAGAGAAAAGCACCAAGGGAGGCAACAGCGCCACCCAGTGGCCTCCTCGTGGCGACGCCGAACACCTGCCCCTCAATAGTGTTTAAATCATAAATCTTTGTAAATGGTTTAGGATTTGCAGTCTGTGTGCAAAGCTGGCAGCCCAGTCCACCCGGAAGCTAAAAAAGAACACGGCCAGAGAAGAGGGCCTGGAAGGGCTGCGTGAGCCCCCAGGTGCAACCCTCCTTGGGTTACCTGGAATGTGGGTCTGCAGTTGAGCAGAGCAGCCACAAGAGGGCAGTGTGGCCACTTACTGCACTCCCACTGGGTTACAGACCCTGAGCCTGGAGTTGAAGTTCACAGGCTTATCTCCAGGGAGGGAAATCCTTGCTAAGCAACTGTATTCCCCTACTGTGCGTGCCGAGCTTGGGCGGAGGGAGAACTGAAGATCCTGGTGACTCCGGTGGTGGTAGGAGGCATCACAGGAGGCTTCCTGGAGGAGAAGGGGGAAAAATGAGGATTGAAAGACAAGACCTGGCCTCATGGGCCGGGTAGGGCAGGTGTAACATGAGGAACAAGAGGAGGCTTTCACAGATCAACACCACCAGCAGCCCTCGTGCCGAGAGCATCGCGCGCGCGTTGCTGCCATGGTCCGAGTCGGCCCCTGAAATCCCTATGCAGCATGGACCCTTGTTCTCGTTCGGCTGAGATCAGAGAGGGTGTAGCCCCAGCAGTGGCAGTGTAATGTCCTGTCTCAGGGGCTGACCCTTAGCCTAAGAAGACAGAAATATTTTATCTGCTGGTTCACTTCCCAAATGCCTGTAACAGCCAGGATTGGGGGAAGGCAGTGAAGGATGGCCCAGGTCCTTGGGCCCTGCACCCGCATGGGAGACCAGGAGAAGCACCTTGCTCCTGGCATCGGATCAGCGCGGTGCACCAGCCGCAGCAGCCATTGGGGGGTGAACCAGCGGAAAAAGGAGTCTAGAACAAGAGACCAGGAAAAGCACCTGGCTCCTGCCTTCGGATCAGCGCGGTGCGCCAATTGCAGCGCGCCAGCCGTGGTGGCCATTGGAGGGTGAACCAACGGCAAAAGGAAGACCTTTCTCTCTGTCTCTCTCTCTCACTGTCCACTCTGCCTGTCAAAAAATTGTCAATGTATGTTTCAGGAATAATAGCTACCCTTTATTGAATGACTTGCATGTACAAAGCGCTATATTATACGCTTTACTGCTGTATTTAATATTCACAACCACACCACAAACTAAATATTTCACTTGGGCCATCTGCCACTGCACTCCCGGGCCACAGCAGAGAGCTGGACTGGAAGAGGAGCAACCAGGACTAGAACTGGCACCCCAACTGGGACTAGAACCCGGGGTACTGGCGCTGCAGGCGGAGGATTAAGTGTGACCCCAGCTGCTTGCTGGGGGTCACACGGCTGATAAGCAGTAGCAGCCAGGTTCTACAGCCTGGTGCTGAAATCTGTATCCAGGTGCAGGGGGAGGGGCAGGGCTCCACACGGGGCGGGGGTGTGGGGAAGGGGACGGGGAGGCCAGGCTCTGGAGAGGCACCCCCCCCCCCAGCGTGCCTGGTCTCATGCAGTCGCCTTGCCTTCCAGCCGAGGAGTCTCTGGCCTGTGACAACCCAGGGTTACCGGAAAACGGCTACCAGATCCTGTACAAGCGCCTGTACCTGCCGGGGGAGTCGCTCACCTTCATGTGCTACGAGGGCTTCGAGCTGACGGGCGAGGTGACCATCCGCTGCATCCTGGGCCAGCCGTCGCACTGGAATGGGCCGCTGCCCGTGTGCAAAGGTAGAGCGAGGGACCGGTGACCCGGGGTCCCGGGGGGGAGAGGGAGGATGGGGGCTGCTCGCTGGGATCCCTGCGGGGAGGGGGAAGAGAGGAGACACCCCAGAAAACCCAGCTCACATACATAGGCGGGTGCCAGGGCACCGGCTTGGGGGTTCCAGGCCCAGATCAGGCAGCCCACCCTGGGTTTTTCACATGCTAAGTGGGGTGACGGGCAAGCCAGGCAGCACTCGGGGTCCCCGCCGCACCTGCTCGCGGTGGGGGAGGGGGAGATTCCTGTCCAGGGAGCAGGAGCCCTCGAAGTGCCCGAAGGCCCCGCCCCCGCCGCCCATCCCGCCAGGCCCCGCCCCTCATCTCCACGCCCTCTTCAAACCACGCCCCCAGGACAGGTGTGCAGCCAGCGCCTTCGCAAACTGTGGCAGGCTCTGTCTGCCCTGGCGCATTTTCTGTTGCTGTAAAGAGACTCCCAGGGCAGCGTGTGCCACACTGGCATCCCCTGTTGGAGCGCCTGTTCGAGTCCCGGCTGCTCCACTTCTGAGTCAGCTCCCTGCGAGTGTGCCTGGGAAGGCAGTGGAAGATGACCCAAGTGGTTGGGCCCCTGCACCCATGTGGGAGACTTGGATGGAGTGCCGGGCTCCTGGCTTCAGCCTGACCCAGCCCTGGCTGTTGCAGCCATTTGGGGAGTGAACCAGTGGATGGGAGACCTCTCTCTCTCTCTCTCTCTCTCTCTCTCTCTCCGCCTTTCAAATAAATACATACATCTTTTAAAAATCCAAAAGCCAATAATTTTAAAAACTACTTGAGATTGGGCAACTTATCAACAGTAAATCGTCATTGGTTCTGGGGGCTGGGACGTCCAGGCATTGGGCCAGCTTCTGCTGTGTCAAAAGCCAGCATGGGGCATTCCCCCACCCGACCTGCTCTCCCCCTCCTCTTACAGGGCCCACCCTCGGGCCTCACCTAACCCCTGCCACTTCCCAAACGCCCCTCCCAGTACCGTCCACACCTCGTGTGCGAATTCACTTTTGGTAGCATGGAAACCTGCTCTGTGACGCACACAGACGTTTTCCTGAGTTGAGGTTTCCTGAAAAGCTTTGGGCAGGTGGGCTTTAATGGAAGTGGTTGGTGGTGGGTGTAAATGTCTTTGGGGGAGAAGATTAGCAGGGGTTTTTCAGAGAGAGAGAGAGAGAGATCTTACCACTGGGTCACTCCCCCAGTGCCAGCAACAGCACAAGCTAGAGCTGGGAGCTCCATCCAGGTCTCCCACATGGGCGGCAGGGACCCAAGGACTTGAGCCATCCCAGCTTCCTCCCAGGGTGTGCACTGGCAGGAAGCTGGAGTCAGGAGCAGAGCTGGGACTTGAACTTGGGCACTGTGACCCGGGATGCAGGCATCCCCACGGGCAGCTTCACCATCACACCGACCCCACGTCCATGATAGGGTTTTGTAACCTGTGATGGACCCCTGTGCTTGTTAATATATTTCTAAGCGCCATGATGACAGTGATGGAAAAGTAGCCCCCCTCCTCTTGAACTTCCAAGTTTTACAAGAAATAGAAAAATTAGTTTTCCATGGACTTTACAAATGCTGGCCGGATATATGTAGAAGAAAATGAAATCGGAAAGGTTTCCACAAACAGGCACAGATGGCTCTTGGCTGACACTGGGGCTCCTTCCTGCCAAACTCACCATGAACCAAAAATACTGCAAGTGGCAGGTGCAGCCTGTGTTCACAGCCCACCTCGCAAGCCCCCGCCACGGGGACACAGCGGAGGGCAGCGTGTCCGTGGCTTCCCCGCGTGGCCACAAGGGGGCCAGCCGGGGAGCTGCCACCCTCCAGCACCGCGGGGGAACATCAGGCCCCTCCATGTGCTGCTGGCCCAGGAAAGGATCCAAATTCAAAACTGGCAGCGTGGTTCCCCCCAGCCGCTTCTGCACCGTCGTCCAGCGGGGAAGTCCTACATGGTGACAGCCCTGAGTGGCGGGTGCACTGGCGAGCAGTGGCGTTTAGCCGCCACTGTGGCTGAGTTTTGCGTAAGCCTGGAGCCTCGCCAGCCACACGTGGCAGGGCTGAAGCTGGTGACAGAGTCAGTTGCCTGGGGAGGGTTGATGACTGTTACTGTTACTGCTCTTGTTACTTTCTGATCTACCTCATCTCCCCTGGGGAACCCAAGAAGCGAGTCTATGCAGGCAGCCCAGGCTAGGTAAAATCAAAACAGCCAAGCCTGGGCTAGGCTTTTGCAGTGAACTCTTTTGGCTTTGTTTCCTGCGGTGGGGTGGAGGGGAGTGAATTCATTTGACGCTAACCAGTGACCCCTGCTTTCTCCTACAGTCAATCAAGACAGCTTTGAACATGCTTTGGAAGGTGAGTGCTGGAACGGAAAAGAAAATAATAATTAATAATAATAAGTCCATCTAATCGCAGAAAACGAGGGCATGTCCTTGAGTATCTTTATTCCGGTGCTTTAAAAAAAAAAAAAAAAAAAAAAAAAACCTCTGCCTTCTCACTGTCAAAGATAATTTCCAAACAAATGGTATTGTCAAGAAAACAGCGATGGGATTGGCGGCAAATAGTGCCCCCATAGACTCTGAGCGGAATTTAGATGCCGGGTCCATAGTTGAGGACAAGGAGTTGAGAAAAGTTTAAAGTTAAGCACCGCCCTTGCACATCATGCAGTTCCGGGCCACGGGATCCAGCGGCGCCGCGTCCCCGCGACCTGCCGTGGCCCAGCGAGCGTCCTATGGCATGGTCTCCCTCCAGGTCTTCCCGCCCGTCCCCCAACTTGGCCCCTCGTCTCTCCCACCGCCTGTTTCTACTTCCTTTATTGAGCAAGGTTGGCGAATATGGAACGGGTGTCAGGAAGCTACCCAGGATCTTATCTCGAGTTCTGTATGTGTTTCATGGTCCTGTGTCCCTTCCCGTGGCTTCCCATATGTAAAGGGTTGGACACGCTGTGTCAGCTCGGGACAAAGCTGCTCACCTGCACTGTGAGGGGTCGCTCAGCGCTCGGGGGCTCCATGGCGATGCTGTGTGCACAGGCTTTCTTTTTTTTTTAATTTTTTTATTTATTTATTTTTTGACAGGCAGAGTGGACAGTGAGAGAGAGAGACAGAAAGGTCTTCCTTTGCCGTTGGTTCACCCTCCAATGGCCGCCGTGGCCGGCGCGCTGCGGCCAGCACACCGCGCTGATCCGATGGCAGGAGCCAGGAGCCAGGTGCTTTTCCTGGTCTCCCATGGGGTGCAGGGCCCAATCACCTGGGCCATCCTCCACTGCACTCCCTGGCCACAGCAGAGAGCTGGCCTGGAAGAGGGGCAACCGGGACAGAATCCGGCGCCCCAACCAGTACTAGAACCCGGTGTGCCGGCACCGCTAGGTGGAGGATTACCCTAGTGAGCCACGGCGCCGGCCCTGCACAGGCTTTCATCCCAGGCATCAGGGTGGGTTTTTCAGACCCCATAAATGGGAGCACAGCTGAGCTTTGTTGGACAGGACCGTAGAGCTGTCAGAGCCCCCCCCCACCCCCACCAAATTTCTAGAAGAGGTGTTACATCTCCTTCAAGCCCCTCGGGGGAAGCATCTGTGGCCCCCACAACACCTACCAACCACACTTCTCCCGGCTGCCACCAAGGTTCAGCCAGAGCCTCCAGTGAGACCCACAGGGCTGCCTGAGAATGGGGCCTCCGAGAAGCAACAGTTGGGGTAGCCTCAGGCTGTGCAGGGCTGAGAGCCGTCCCGGCTGCTCAGAGCCCATTCCTGGACTGGAATCTGACCGAGCAGATCTGGGAGAGGCTGCCCACTGTCCCTGGGGGCAGGGAAGCAGTGAGATTTGGGAACCCCAGCTTGGCAGCCTGGCGGCTCATGGACAGGGTCTTGGGAGCAGGTGTATCCCTACTTCTCCCTACTTTGTGATATGTCCAATGAGTCCCCCTTCCCAGCTACTGGATTTGGGGTTCTCCCCAAGCTTTCCCTTGGATTGAGTGGATAAATCCCCAAACTTCCGCTGCTCATATGAGCATGGTTATGGTCAAGACGCAAACAATGTCGTCCCCTGAAGCCGTCCTGCCTAAGCGGGACCCTGGGACCCCTCTTAGAGGGCCGCAGCTGCCGTTTCCATCCTGCTCTCTGCCACCTCTCCCCTTGGGCACAATCCTCCACTACCCCAGGCTGTGTGATGCCAGCTCTTGGAGTAGGCGCAAAGCTGGGAAGGCAGGTGCCCACCTGAGAGCTGGGAAGCTGCTGTGTGTACCGGGTGGATGCAGAATGAAGGCCTCACCGGCTTGTGTGTTCAGTAGCAGAAGCGGCAGCGGAGTCGTCGCTGGAAGGCGGAGACATGGCCCTGGCTATCTTCATCCCGGTTCTCATCATCTCTTTACTGCTGGGAGGAGCCTATATTTACATCACAAGGTAGGAAGCTGGAAGGAGATGGGGCTGCGGCTCCCTCCCTCACTCCCCCACCAGCGGGTCACCTCTCAGAGCCTCAAGGTCTCTGCCTAGAGTGTGGGGACAGTGATGTTCAACCAGAAAATGCTTGGGACCAAGAGATCTGGCATAAAAGGGTTTATTGAGCTGTGACAGACGCTAGCCCGAAAGACGGGGCCTGGACCAAGTTCCCATAGCAACCAGCAGCAAGGCTAGGGAGCTACTGAAAAAATACCAGAGCTCAGAGCATGGCCGTCTAACAAGCATTTGGGACAGGAAGGCTTTAATTATTCACACTCAGCCTGCATCGGCTACAGATGAGAGAGGTGGGAGTGTGCAGAGCTGGGGAAACTGAGGCAGGAGGGCCGTCCACCGGGACAAGCGGCTGCAGCTCCTGGATGGGATGGAGGCGGTGCTGCCAGGGGCCAGGGTGCGGTGCCGGTTACGGCTGTAACGTCCGTTCAGTGATGCAAACTGGTGCTGTGATTTGTCAATGGGTGAGCCTCCCGCCGGCCCTGCCCCAGGTCCCTGGAATTTAATTTAGGACACCTGGGAATTTTACCCTTCTCTTTGGCACTCAAGTGATTGCAGAGATGGCGTGATGGAACCCAATCGCAGGGATAAACATGGATCCGGGCACCCGCCCCGCCTCTGGGGAGGGGGCTGAGCTCACAGGGCTTAGGGTCCAATGGGGGCACAGACACGGCCAGGGGCTCTGACACCTCCATCCCTTACTCATTCACTCAACAAATGGGGACCGACAGTCTCACGCGTGCCAGGCGTTGTCCCAGGCGCTGGAGGCGTAGAGGCTGCCTTGGGTAAAGAGGGGAGATGCTACGCTATGCCCAGAGCTTCACTGCTTCATCCCATTCCTGTGTAGCATGCCCCACCCTCGCTGCCGCTCGCGGGAGGTGGCACCAGCGGCCGCTCTCAACGTTGTCGTTCGCGCCCTCGAAGGAGAGAAGTGACACCGCCTCCCTCTTGTTTCCTCTGCAGATGCCGCTACTACTCCAGCCTGCGCCTGCCACTGGTGTACTCCCACCCCTATAGCCAGATCACCGTGGAGACGGAGTTCGACAACCCCATTTACGAGACGGGGGTGAGCCAGCCTCTCTCCTCTCCTCCTCTGCCCCTCGTGGCTCTGAATCCACTCACAGCAAAAAGGGAGGGGCCTTCCTTTTGTGCAGGGGCAATGACATCCACAGAGGACACCAGCCCCGATCCTGTCTCGCCTCCCTGCCCCGCCCAGGGCCCCTACAGGGATCATGGCAGGGAGGAGCCAGCTCCTGTTCCCAGGACCCTCAGAGAAAGGGTCCAGGTGTGTGAGGCCCACAGTGGCCTGGTGGCAGTGCCCGGCATCCCTACTGTCTCCGTCCCTGTTCTGTCACTGGGTCAAAATGCCCGAGACAGGTAACTCACAAAGAACACGGTGCACGTGGCTCACGGTTCTGAAGCCTGGGAAATCCCATAGCAGGGTGTTGGCACCGGTGAGGGCCCTCTCGCTGCATCCAGACACAGCAGTGAGCATCCCATGGCACTAACGGGCACCAACCGGGGGCTTCCCGTGACCTCACCTAACCCTGATCACCTCCCAAAGTCCCCTTCTCTAATCACCGTAGCACCGGTCTTGGGGTATTGAGTTTGCAGCAGCTGACATCTGGGGAGACGCGTTCCAGCCCCGCCTGGTGCACATCTTACTGTGTGCAGCTCCTTACTGAATGGCAGCACCCCTGCATGTTTGGGATCCAGGCCCCGTGCAGTCATGAACCAGACCTGTGCAGCCACGAATGAGCTCACGGCGTGGCACAGGAGGCAGAGAGCGGGCGTAGTAACATCAACAGCCGCCCCGCCCCACCACGCACTTCAAACGCACCAGCTCCTTGAGTCTTTGCAAGCTGCTGCCTCGGATTGGCCAACGTGGAGGTCCTGATCTGAGAGAGGAAAAACTGATTTGGTTGAGGTTGTGCAGAGCCGGGATGCGCAGCCGGGAGCCAAGGCACAAGCTCCACCCAATGCTCTGGCACATTGCACTGTCCCGCCTCCCCCTGTCAACACGCCCATGGGCGTTTCCATGACGATGACTCATCATGTTAAGGACTGGGATGAAAACTGGACAGGGCAGTGATGTGTGTGATGGGGAACACGTTTCTAAGATTTATTTTATGTGTTTGAAAGCAGAGTTAGAGAGAGAGAGAGAGAGAGAGAGAGAGAGAGAGAGAGAGAGAGAGAAGAGCGCTCTTCCATCCGCTGGTTCACTCCCCAAATGGCCCCAATGGCCAGAGCTGGGCCAGTCTGAAGCCAGGAGCCTGGAGCCTCTTCTGGGTCTCCCATGCAGGTGCAGGGGTCCAGGGACTTGGGCCATCCGCTGCTGCTTTCCCAAGCGCATTAACAGGAAGCTGGATAGGAAATGGAGCAACTGGGACTCGGACCGGCACCCAAATGGGTTGCCAGCATCGCAGACCGCAGCTTTACCTGCTGTGCTACAACGCCGGCCCCGATATTTTTGAGAAAGCGACCATAAAGCTGAGACATGGAGGGTAGGTGGAATGCAGAGGCAGAAGGTAGACTTCAGAAGACACCTCGCAGCAAGGAGAGCATGTGCAAAGGCCCAGAGGCACATGTGAAGGGCTGGTAATGACTGCAAACCACAGCCCTTCCAATTCATTCCCTGTAGGATGACTGACCTGCCACCATCTCCCAATGTTTGTGGTGGCGTAAACTTGACTTGTTCCTTGTCCCTGAAACTTTTCCCTCACTCCACCTCAAAGCACCTGTGTTGGTTCTTTATTGATGTATAATGATATTATCTAGGACCCTAAAACAATACACTCTTTTTTTAAAAGATTTATTTATTTATTTGAAAGAAGTACAAAGAGAGAGAAGAGGCGGGGAGGGGAGAGGGTCTTCTATCCGATAGTTCACTCCTCAATTGGCCACAATGGCTGGATCTGAAGCCAGGAGCCAGGAGCCAGGAGATTCTTCCGGGTCTCCCATGTGGGTACAGGGGCCCAAGGACTTGGGCCATCTTCTACTGCTTTCCCAGGCCATAGCAGAGAGCTGAACAGAAAGTGGAGCAGCTGGGTCTTGAACTGGCACCCATATGGAATGCCAGCGCTTCAGACCACGGTGTTAACCCACTATGCCACAGTTCCAGCCCCAACACATTCTTATTATCCCAGACTTTCTACGAGCTGGGAAACCAGGCACA
This sequence comes from Oryctolagus cuniculus, assembly GCF_051225735.1. NCBI lineage: Eukaryota > Metazoa > Chordata > Mammalia > Lagomorpha > Leporidae > Oryctolagus > Oryctolagus cuniculus. Next base: position 24,259,575 of record NC_142887.1, read on the forward strand.
GCTTAGCTGGGTCCTCTGTTATGAAGCAGCAGTTGGGGCTATACTCTCTTCTTTAAAAAAAACGCATTTTCCATCAACTTTTTTTTAAGATTTATTTATTTATTTGAAAGGCAGAGTTATGGGGCCGGTGCTGTGGAGTAGTAGGTTAAGCCACCGCCTGCAGTGCCGGCATCCCATATGGGCAGTGGTTCGTGTCCCAGCTGCTCCACTTCCAATCCAGCCTCCTGCTAATGCACCTGGGAAAGCAGCAGAAGACGGTCCAAGTGCTTGGGCCCCTGCACCCACATGGGAAAACAGAAAGAAGCTCCTGGCTCCTGGCTCCTGGCTTTGTATTGGCGCAGCTCCAGCTGTTGTGGCCATTTGGGAAGTGAGCTAACAAAATGGCTATGTGGTGGGCCAGCTAGGCTGAAACCAGGAGCCAGAGCTCCTTCTGAGTCTCTCACATGGAAGTGGAGCAGCCGGGGCTCGAACTGGTGCCCATAAGGGATGCTGGCACCTCAAGCGGCAGCTTCACTGGCTATGCCACAGTGCTGGCCCCCTACCCTCGCTTATGGCTGCACCAGGGAAGGATCTACCTCCAAGCTCACATGGGTGCTGACAGCACCCCATTCCTCGACGTGTGTGGCTTCAGTTTCTTGCAGACTGTGTTCCAGAGGCCGTTGCTTTCCGTAGGGGGTTCCGTAGTGTCGCTCCCCCTCTTCGTGGAGGAACGACACAGGACCCTGCGCTATTCTTTCGTCTGCTCGGCCCTTCCGGGTTTGCTGCTGGTTCTTCCCGGGTTGGCTACTGACCCTTCCACCTCCGTGGAAGGGCGGTTCCCCCTGCCACTTTTCCCCACTTCCGCGGGGGAGCGGCACACCGCCGGCCGGCTCTCTTGGGGGCTGCACAGGTGTTCCTTCACATAGATGTTCCTCTTAGATGTTCCTGGTGCATGCCATCTCTCTCCTCCTTTATAGTCCTCCTCCGCCAATCCCAACTCGGCTGCCCACACGCCGAGTACGCTGCTCTCCTCCAATCAGGAGCAGGATCAGCTCCTGGAGGTCATCACTCAAGCTGGCAAGAGGCAGCTGAGTAGAAGCTGTTTTCTCCTCTCCCAGCGCCATATTGTGGGAGAGCAGATGCATAGAATAAGTCTTAATTCCAGTAACTTAGTCTAGTCTGAGTTGCTCCCCACACGTAGGGCAGCTTACTTTCGCAAACCTACCAGGAGGGTCTTTTTGAAAGGAGGAAGTCACAGTCCTGTGCAATGTCAACACAGAGGCAAGGCCACTGCCCAGCGCCTTTGCATTCTGTTGGTTAGAATCAAACCCTGGGGCTGGCGCTGTGGCATAGTGGGTAAAGCCACCGCCTGCAGCGCCACATCCGATATGGGAGCTGGTTCGAGTCCTGGCCGCTCCACTTTTGATCCAGCTCCCTACTGATGGCCTGGGAAAGCAGTAGAAGATGGCCCAAGTCCTTGGGCCCCTGCACCCATGTGGGAGACCTAGAATAAGCTCCTGGCTCCTGGCTTCAGATCAGCACAGCTCTAGCCATTGTGGCCAATTGGGGAGTGAACCAGCAGATGGAAGACCTCTCTTTCTCTCTCTCTCTCTCTGTAACTCTGCCTTTCAAATAAGTTGGTAAATCTTTAAAAGAAAGAGAAATAAAGAAATAAAGAAATAAAGGAAGGAAGGAAGGAAGGAAGGAAGGAAGGAAGGAAGGAAGGAAGGAAGGAAGGAAGGAAGGATCCAGTCCCAAGGGCATGAACACCAGGAGATGGGGACAATGGGGACCACTCTAGAGTCCACCCACCTTCCTTCCCGTCAACCAGGAGCCATAGGTGTCGCTGCCCATCCCGCGTGGGCCCAGCAGGAACCTGAGTCCCATGGCAGTCACCACCTCCAGGGCTGAGCTCACAGCCCTGCTCCTCCGCGCAGGTGCCAGAAACACATTGTGCACACTCCCTAAATATTGGCGAAATCAAACTGGTTTAGACCAGTTGCCACCCCCGTGTAGTAGTCATTGCAAGTAGAACTTGTGATAGCAGGACCTACATTATCTTACATTGCATTTAACTTGCTTCCAGGTCCTGAAAGAAGGCTATGCTGATGAAAAAAAAAATATATATATATATATAGCATTTAGATACTAGGTTTTGTGCATGCTTCTTAGTAGGGTCTGTCGGTTACCTGGAGCTGAGTAACAACCCCAGATCTGAGTGGCAATGGGAGTGTGTCCATCAGGCCATGACGAGTGTGTGGAACTGGTTTCGGCCAGATGGTGATGCTGGGTTGACTTTGGTCCAGGGAATGCAACTCTGTCCCCTATGTCATCCATCCTCCCCCTGGTGACCCAAGGCCAGTGGGGCCTGCCCTACTCACGGGTGTTAGAAGGATGGGACGAGACAAGCAGAGCACACAAGCACAGTCCAAGCACCTGTTATGCACCATTTGTTTGCAATCTGGCAGCAGAAGCAAGTTGTGGTCAGGGTGGAAGGAACTACGGTTTGGATAGGGTTTGGTTGCGCCTCCCATGGTGAAACATTGAGGATGGGAGCTTAACTCAGCTGCAGTGGCCAGAGGCAAAGCCGCTGGGAGGTGAGTAGAGTGAGATAGGGTCATTGGGGTGGAGCCCCCTGCTGGTGGGGCGTTTTATAAGAAGAGAGAGAAAGAGCAGAAAGACACATGTACACACAGCATGTCTCTTGCTGTGGTCGCTGGGCAGCCAGGAAGGTCCCTAAAACTAGCACCTGCTGACCCACAAGCCAAAATAGACCTCTTTTCTCTCTGTCGCAGCCTGTGTCAGGTACGTCTTTATAGCAATGAAAAACTGGCCGCTCCAGGACAGTGCAGAGTCAGCCAAGGGCATGACCGCAGGGGGCAACGAAGGGCTGGAGCCCACCCTGTCCCGCAAAGGCTCACCCAGCCTGTGCTTGTCTCTCCTGCAGGAAACCAGAGAGTATGAGGTGTCCATCTAAAGACCGCTGCCCTCGCCAAGGGACCTTACAGAGACGAACTCAGCCACAGCCTCCTCGAGACGCGTGTCCAGAGATGAAGTGCCATGCGATGGCAACCCCAGAGCGTCTGCTCTCTTTGCTCTGGACTTTCGATTGAAGAACTTGCTGTTTTCTTCACTGTATTTATTATATTTAAAAATTGAAATAGGTGTGGTTCGATGTGTTCAGGCTGGGGCCGGATTCGTTCAACAGCCTCAGTTCTGAAGGCAGGTGGAAGACTTGCAAATGGCAAACAGCAATGGCTACAAAAATAAACAACCCCAGATGGAATTTCTACCATCGGCAATGCCATGCTAAGGGTGCAGCAGCATCCGACTGCATGAACTTGGGAACCCATGCCCGTGGTGTGTTTCTTACAAGTCCCGGGATCAGGTTGGAAAGGTATTGTGTGTTGGATGAACTTGGGTTGGAATTTGACTGGAGTACTTAAGCGCATTCTTGGAGATCTGCTCCAAAACAAATCCCGTGTCCTCTCTTCCAAGGTTATGAGCTTCTCAAGGGTCTCACGCTTCCCACACCACCACCTGCCATGGTCCCACATTCCATAAATACGCCCTCTTGGCACCCCGGCCTCACTGGACGCTGGCTGGGTGAGAAGATGTCTTCTTTTAATGCTGAGCAGTCCAAATGCTCCGATGAAGAAGTGGCCATGCAGGGAACGTGGGGTGAAAATGTTCTTTTCTTTGCAATTCCTTCAACCACAAAAGACAGGTCACTGATGCTACAGGGGGCGGAGTCCACGTGCTTGTTGGCCAAGGTCACCTTTGAGCTGTGATGACAAATCCGCGGGCTTGGGAGATGCAGAAAGCTTTGTCCCTAGGGTCAGAAGGGTTTGGGCTGGGAAGGGGGAAACGGCATGTTCTGAACCCCAGGGGTGAGCTGTTTCTCTCCCCATGGTTCTGGCACGCCTCCGCCTTCCAGCTAGGGGGAGACCTGTGGGTCTGCTGCCATCAGAAACAGACTCGCATGCAAGTATTCCAGGAATGGTCTGAGGAGAGGAAGCCCCTCCTCTCCTCTCTGAAGCTGTCTGGAGGTTGGACGGTGGCGTGAATGCTGACTGTGGCGGGTACAAGAACAGGAACGGGGCGTGTAGAACCTCAGCCACCCCACAACGGGCTGGGCATCATCTGACATGACCATCAACAAGGAGGGGAGAAATTTCAGGTGTCATAGCCACACATCTGGTCGCATGGGCTTCCTTAGCGTCCTTTTGCCCAGCCTCGTGGGACTGCTGAGTGTGTGACAGTCGGGGAGGTTCTTTTGTAAAAGTCAGGGGGCAGAGGGTGCACGGAAGGGCCAGTACACGTGGAGGCAGATTCACCTCCCTGGGACCACGTGGCGACCCCATGGCTCAGACAGGCTCACCAGCTCAGTGGGTAACTTTGGGGGATTTTTTTTTTGGTGTCCTATCCCAGGCTGTCTAGAATTGTTTAAATCTGCCACTTAAAGCAAGAAAACACCCTTCTGGCTGCCACTCTAGGTGGGGAAGGGCTGGGCATCCATATTTTGGGAGCTGTTTTGGAAAGAGCAAAAGCAAGATAGGGAAGTTGGCTTCAGGTCCACACACACCCTCCCCCACACAGGAGCTCAATCTTGAGGGTCTGAGGCTGGAACAGTTTCCTTCTGTCCACAGAGAATACTGCATAGGGGCTCCTGAAGGTGTGCATTCGTGGTATGCAGTAAGAGTGAACTAAGGGCTGCACCCCATTTTATGAAGGAATCAGAGCAGTGTTCCAGGTCACATTTGGAGAAAGACAACACAAATAATGCACATTTTTTTTTTCCTATTAGATGCTTATCCTAACCCTAACCCTGGAATCATCCAGAATGACAAAAATCTATTAATGATATTTGATTTGAGAGCACACTATGGTTATGTGAAATGGAACATTTGCCTTTTGTAAGACTGAAAACACATCAAAATCTTTACTCTAACCCCTCTTTGTAAAACCTGCCAGGTCATGGCTCAGGAATTCTTATCGGCTATTGGAGTGATGGAAGAGGTGTGGGGTTTGGTTTTGGTTTTGGTTTTCCAGGAGATCAGTGTGTCAGTTCTGTTGCAGTAGCACCAGTAACCACATTTTAGAAGCTCGTTTTCACCTAGAGATGGATCATGCAAACTCAACAGTGTACAGTGTGATTGAAAAGACAGGCCGGTGTCTATTTTTCTTTTAAAAACTATCTGAATGTGTATTTGTAATGTGTAAAGGTTAAAAAAAAAAAAGACGGTAATAATTGTGCCAAAAATGTGTGAGGCATCTCATTACAATTCTGTCTGTTTTTATAAGATCATTATTAAATCCCTTGGGATTAAATATTTTGGAACAGGCTACTCTCTTGAGAATACGGATGGACTGAGCCTTCCCAGAAGCCACTCTTTGTTTTTAAAACAGTGGGGAAACACGTTTACAGAGCTCGCGAATTCCAGAGAATGCATGTGATGGCGTGTATTACATGCTAGTCCATATTAGCTGTATCTGTCAGCTGCCACCCTGTGCTTTAACAATGCACACACTCAATTCTCTTCAGCTTAGAGCTCAGCCCTTTGGTTTTCTTGTTGTTATTGTTTGCTTTTGTTTTTTTTTTTTTTTTTTTTTTTTTTGAAGAATTAGCCAACAGAATTGACCACCACCTGACGGCCATCTTTACTTGGTTCCATAAATGTGCTTTGCGCGGTGATCTTTTGAAGCCGGATCCTCAGAGGAGCCTACGAAACCTCAGGCTGATAGCTTTGAATGCCAAGCAGCTCAGGAGGAAGCAGAGTGGCTGTCTGCTCAGGATGGCAGAGCACGAGAAAGGGATGCAACTGAGGCGTGAGCCTGTGGCAAGACCCACCCTGCCATGAGATAAACCTACAGGCATGGCCTTCCTAGGTCCTTGGCTAGGCACAGGGGGTCATCGGAGGTCAGATATTGAGTTGGCCAGCACCCCAAAGGTAGGCTTTCTCTTGGGAAATTTTCGTTTTCTCGCTAAACCGAAGCAAAACAAACTTTCTAAGCTAGAATAATGAAATTGAGTCATTTTCCACTTTGTATATATTGATGCTAATAAAACGAATGAAAAAGAGTGACTCTTTCCCGGATTCTTGTTGCAAATGCTGCAGGATGACACTGGGAGGAGTATTTCTGGCTTCTGGGGGAAGTGAGGGGTAACACGTGCCGACACTTTGACTGCCACGGTGGGATGTCCCTCTCTGTAACGGTCCTGGGGATCTTTGAGAGACGTCTGGAATGAGACAGGTCACAGGGGACTTCGCACACAACTACCTCCATCTTGGTCAGCTTGAGTTGCCACACAACCACAGACTAGATGACTCCCACAACAGAAAAGTCTCTCTTTCTTTTTTAAAAGATTTGTTTATTTACTTGAAAGGCAGAGCTATAGAGAGATGGGCGGGGTGGGGGGGTGGAGAGAGGTCTTCCATCCACTGGTTCACTTCCCCAGATGATGGCAACAGCCAGGGCTGGGCCAGGCAGAAGCCAGGAGCCTGGAACTCCATCCAGACCTCCCATATGAGCGGCAAGGGTCCAAGCACTTGAACCATCTTCTGGTGTTTTCCCAGGAGCGTTAGCAGGGAGCTAGGTCAGAAGCGGAGCCCATATGAGATGCTGGCATTGCAGGCAGTGGCTTAACCTGCTTGCCACAACACCAGCACCAGAAATGTGTTTCTTACGTTATGAAAGCTGGAAGGATCAAGATCAGGGAGCCAGCCAATCCGGTTCCTGGTGAGGACTCTTCCTGGTTTGCCCGAAGATGGCCTCTGACTTCATTGTTACATGGTGGAGGGAGGGAAGATGGTGGGGGAGAAAGAGAGAGAGAGAGAGAAAGAGAGAGAGAGAGAGAGAGAGATCATCTTAGCACACCGCAGTGGTGTCCTTATGAACAAATCTAACCTGAGTTATCCATTGAGGGTTCTGTGTCACATGGGTGGTTAGGGCTTCAACATACAACCTCTGAGGGAGCACGGTTCTGTCCACAGCATTCGATCCCTGGCCCTTTAAAATCTGAGTCCTTCTGGAATACAAAACGTGTCCATTCCCCTCCCACAGCCCCCAAGGCGTTAGCACGTTCCAGCATCCTCTCCAGTGGCCAAGGTGTCATCTGTGTCTCTGGGGAGACTCCAGCTTTGATTCATCTGGAGGCCAAATTGGTCTCCATCTCTGCCTGTGACACCAAACAATGTATGTTGCTTCTGAAATACAACAGTGGGACAGCCGTGGGCGGACATTCAAGAAAAGGGTGATGATGGGTCTCAAGCAAGTTCCAAACCTAGCAATGCCAGCTGAATTAGTGCTTTCAGAGTAGGGATAATTCTGATGGGTTGGATGCTCTGGGTATACCTGTGAGAGTGCGAGTGGTTTCTGATGGGGTTGACACGTGGAGTGGTAAACTCGGTAAAGCAGACTGCCCTTCTGAACATTGGCAGTGGTTATGCAGTCCACCAAAGATCGGAACCAAACTAAGAGGCTGACACACTCACGAGTCACTGGGAGCCTCCTGCTCTGAGCTGGGGCGCTGGCCTTTGATGAGCTTTGACTCTGTGGTGTCTCCAGCCTGCTGATCTCAGGAATGGACCTTAGACGGCCAGCTCCCTGGGGCCGTGGCCTTTAGGACTTGGGCTGGAGCGACCCGTCCACCTTCCAGGGCCTCTTGGTTGCTGATTGCAGATCTGGAGACGTCTCAGGCTCTGAGACTGTGGGACCCGATTCCTTACAATAGATCTCTCCCCTGCACCCCACTCTTCCCTCCCTCTTCTCCTACTCCCATGCACTGTATGGGTCTGTTTCTCGGGCAAACCCTGGCTAATTCATATTTCGGTATTGACAGGTGGATTTCTGCTGAGAAAATTCCTGGAACAGTAGAAGCAGCTTTGGAACTGAGCAATGGGTAGAGACCGGAGGAGTTTTGAGGCAGATTGTAGAAAAATGCTACAATGTGTTGAGCAGAAAGTTGGTATAAATATGGATGGGAAAGGCCATTCGGGTGAATCTCAGACAGAAACAAGCAACACGCCATTGGGAACTGGAGGAAAAGTGATCGTAGTCGAATGTGGGAAGAACGTAGGTAACCATGGTTCTAGTGCTTTGTGCAAGGTGCAGCTTGTGGGCAATGGAACTTATGTAGCTAAGATTTCAGGCAAAGAGTCGAAGGAGTGACTTGGTTCCTCCTGACTGCCTCTAGGAAGATGTGAAAGGGGGGAGACGGACCAAGAGAGGAGTTGTTCAGGAAAGAGCAAGCAGAATTAAAACATTTGGAACATGCTTAGTCAGTCCAGATCACAAAAAAACAGAGATGAGAAAGCTTATTCAGGGTGTGGCTGCTGACCATCTGATAAAGAGATGAGAGGGCAGCGCACGGACTTCACCCGAGGTTTGTAGCAGGAGCGAGTACAAAGGTGACATTGTGCTAACAGAGACCCTGGCACCTGAACTAAAGGGGCAGGAAAAAGCAGGATGCAGTGCCGCACGCCTTTGAGGGTTCTGCAGGCCCAGATCGCTCAGCTGTGAATGAGCTGGGGACCAATGCTGTTCTGTAAGGAAGCGGAAGCCAAGGGGAGAACGAGACCATCGGCGCTGTCACTCTCACCACAAGCCCAGAAGCCGAGGCTGTTTTCAAGGGGGCGCCTTGCTCTGCCCTCCGCCAGGATGGTGCCTTGGGGGCCAGCTGCCCTCATAGGACACCTGTGTAGACCCTGGAGGTGAGACTGTCACCCTAGGAAGCCTCTAAGTCAGATCCAGTAATTGGAGCAAATACTTCTGACCATGGGGCATCCCATGGCCTGGCCAATTAAATAAAATCATCCATGCTATTCTGCCCAAAGCCCTGTACATGCAAGAGGACCTTGCTAAAGAGAGGGTGAGTTGCAATGCTCAAGCTGAGGTCTTGCAATGTTGCCATGAGAAACTGGAGGAGTGCTTTCCCACCTCTTGGAATATGGGCATATTTAACTTAACCTAATATCTCAGACTGGGCTCCCCCGGAGGCAAATCTTGAGACAAGGATTCTAGTGCAGATCATTTATCTGCTGGGTAATCCCGTAGAGCATTATGGGGGCATGGGAAGTAAGACCAGAAAGGGAAAGAATTTGGTAAAAAGTGCATTAGTGGCCGGCGCTGCGGCTCAATAGGCTAATCCTCCACCTAGCGGCGCCGGTACACCGGGTACTAGTCCCGGTCGGGGCGCCGGATTCTGTCCCGGTTGCCCCTCTTCCAGGCCAGCTCTCTGCTGTGGCCCAGGAAGGCAGTGGAGGATGGCCCAAGTGCTTGGGCCCTGCACCCGCATGGGAGACCAGGAGAAGCACCTGGCTCCTGGCTTCGGAGCAGCGTGGTGTGCCGGCCGCGGCGGCCATTGGAGGGTGAACCAACGGCAAATAGGAAGACCTTTCTCTCTGTCTCTCTCTCTCACTATCCACTCTGCCTATCAATAAAAAAAAATGCATTAGTCAAACCAGCTACCTCTGGGGGTAACTGGAGCACCGAGCCTGTCTGTAGCCAATTCTGGAAGCTGGTGAAGAACCAGCTCAGGTTGTTCCACCTGAGGGAGGAGAGGGCTGGGAATTTATTCTCCAAATCTGATTTGCATGCACTAAGAGTTGCATTAGCCCCTAGGCACCCCTGGGCTGCTCTGTTCTCTGGGACACTCAGAGAGCTGTGTGTGCTTGCAGGAGGAAAAGTCATGAGAAGAGTGAGTGCCAAGGGCACACGGGCCAAGGGCACACTACACCTGTTACACCCATCAGTCACCAATCAATTCACCATGAATACTTCCAGCACACACTGTGTGCAGCTCACAAGGCTTCCAGTACCTCAGTAACTTGGCCAAATTCAGGAAAGCCTAGAACACATAAGTGAGTATCGAAGTCTAAAAGGCTGCAGACTTCAAAAGCTTCCATTGGAAATATACCTTGATCCTGCTGATCGTCATTGATTCAAGTCAGAAAGGTTTAAACAGTGTTTTCAAGAGAAGGCATGATTACTTCTTTAAAAAAAAAATCCCTGAAGTTAGAAAATTTTCAGCTGATGTATCTGCATCCACTTGGTTTCCTCAGTGGGGCAAGGGATTAATAAAAATGTCCTTCCATCAGCACTTTTTGTCTTTTAAGAGCATTAGATCTGGCCGGCGCCATGGCTCACTAGGCTAATCCTCCACCTGCAGCGCTGGCACCCCGGGTTCTAGACCCGGTTGGGGCGCCGGATTCTGTCCCAGTTGCCCCTCTTCCATTCCAGCTCTCTGCTGTGGCCTGGGGTGGGCAGTGGAGGATGGCCCAAGTGCTTGGGCCCTGCACCTGCATGGGAGACCAGGAGAAGCACCTGGCTCCTGGCTTCAGATCGGTGTAGCGCACTGGCCACAGCGCACTGGCTGTAGCGGCCATTTGGGGGGTGAACCAATGGAAAAGGAAGACCTTTCTCACTGTCTAACTCTGCCTGTCAAAAAAAAAAAAAAGAGCATTAGATCTTCTTGCCAATAAGGAAGCCAAAAACCTGCTTGGTTGTGGTTTCCAGATTAACGACATCACTTCCATGGCGGAAGGGACTTGGAGCCATGTTCCTTAGGAGGAAACGTTCCCAGGACGAACATGGGTGTAACTGGAGGCCAAGAAGGATGGGTGAGATAAACCAAAACACGACAATGGCGTGTTCTTTCTTGGGGGTGCCGGATTTCGCTTCTGCCATGCATAGTTATTCTCCCTTAAAATAGGAGCAGCAGGTGTAGAGAGGATGCAAGCAGCTGACACTGAACTAATCCCAGAGTTTCAGAATGTGAAGCAGTGAAGTCATAAAGTCCTTTAACTGTGCTTGAAAACTTTGTAGCTCGGGGTTGACACTGTGGCTCAGCAGGTTAATGCCCTGGCCTGAAGCACTGGCATCCCATGTGGGTGCCGGTTCAAGTCCCGGCTGCTCTACTTCCCATCCAGCTCCCTGCTATGGCCTGGGAAAGCAATAGAAGACAGCCCAAGCCCTTGGGCCCCTGCACCCGTGTGGGAGACCTGGAAGAAGCTCCTGGCTCCTGGCTTCGGATCGGTGCAGTTCCGCCTGTTGCGGTCAATTGGGGAGTGAACCAGCAGATGGAAGACCTCTCTCTCTCTCTCTCTCTCTCTCTCTCTGCCTCTCCTCTCTCTGTGTAACTCTGACTCTCAAGTAAAAAATATATAAATCTTTAAAACAAAAAAAAAAGAGAGAAAGAAACCTTTGTGGCTCAATCACTTCTCACCTGGGCCTGGAGACTCTGGGCCACAGCCCTCTTCCTCTTAGATGTTCTAGTACTTTATACCACAGTGGGGTGACTATAGTTCCTAACAACCTATTGTATATTTTAATGAATAAGAAGAAGAGACGAAGTCTCCAAACATCGTGTAATGACAAAGAGAGGGATATGTTAATTACCCTGATTTGAACAATACACATTGTATGCATGTACTGAAATATCACACTGTATCCCATAAATATGTATAATTATTAAATGTTCTATTTGCTTGCTTATTTATTTTTTATTTGAAAGGGAGAGAGAGTGACAGAGAGAGAAAGAGGGAAACATAGAAAATTCTCCCATTTACTGATTCACCCCCTAAATGTCCCCAACAGCTGGGGCTGGGCCAGGCCAAAAGCCAGAGCTTGAAACTCAATCCAGTCCTCTAACAGGGGTGGTAGAGACCCAAGAACTTGGGCTGTCACCTGCTGCCTCCCAGGGAGTGTATTTTCAGGAAGCTGGAATCGGAAGCAGAGCCAGGACTCAAACCATGCCTCCACCATGGAACCTGGGGGTCCCCAGTGGAGTCTCAAGTGCTGCGCCAAGCACTCACCCCAGTCACAGTGTTTGAGGGGCCGGACATGCTGACTAACCTGATTGGATTGCCGCGCATTGTATATATCGAATTGTCACTCTGGACTCCATAAACTCACACAATTAAAATAACAATAACATTTAAAAGTTATACCCAAAAAGTGGGATTTTAGTCTTAAGAATTTTGTAGTTTCTCCTTAATCCACCTTTCCTAAATTGGGAGTCTCTGTATTTTTGTTAACAAGACAGGTGTGGATTGGCAGTGCAGCACAAATGCAGGTTTTCCTGCGTGATTATTCACTCGTCATTGTTTTCTTTCTCACAGCTCATTTTCTAAATCTACAGGAGAAAAAGATGTGTGGACTGTGGAAAGCAAGGCTTTTGCCATTTGGTGTCCACTCCCCACACAGCAGATGCTGGGGGCCACTGTCCATGGTCCTGGTATAGCCAAGAGCTGTAACAATTTCCCTACACTTCCTGTGGGATTTCATTTCACATCCAGCAACTGACGTGAGACGGGCAAAGCCGGTGCACCTGTTTAGCTTACCCTCACACCCAGCTCCACTTGGCAACACGACTCTCCAAGGGATGCCCGGGGGAAAGAAAAGAAGGGAAATATTGATGGGAAATTGTGTGGCTGAGCCTGAAGAAGACAACTTGACCAAGTGGTGGCACCAAAGTTGCTGTTCCCATCTGTGCTCCAGTGATTGGGCAAAGGACCAAAGGGTAAGAAATAAGAGGAAGTCGATTCCCTCCTCCATAAACATTCTTCCCTTTCCCCTCAGATGCCACGAAATATTGAGCACAGAAGAGAAGAATGGAAATGTTAACTGCAAGATGCTGTAACTATATTAGATATGAAACAGAGATCAGAGAAAAAAATAGCAATCAGAAAAAATATCAAAACCTCCCTCTCAAGTTCAGGAACGCCAAGTTCCCAGGAGTGGGTCAGATCATATTTATTTAATCAAAAATAGCTTATTGGATATCTACCTCCAGTTACAACATAAAAGGCTCAAAGGATCATTGCTCCCCGTTTAGCAATGAGAACAAGCTAGTTACACTAAAAAAAATCATAGCTTAAATAAAAGATACCTGGGGACACAAAAATAGCTAAATTACTTAAATTCCAGAAATCAATGAGCCTTCCAAGGAGAGAAGAGTTTCACACATCTTCCTCACTAAATGTACAGTGGGAGGGGATGGGGACAAGCCCCTGGTTCTGTCCCCATTTGTGATGGCTATGTGCAGAAAGGGAGTGTCCCTTGAGAACCACAGGAAGCCCCAGCCATAAAGTAAATTGTCACGTGACCTCCAGCTCTATCCCACACACTGCCACTGTCTGCCCAGGATCAGAGCAGGACAGGAGAGCTAGGAACAGCCAGAGACACAGGATCAGGTCGCTTTGTGCATTCTCTCTCTCTCTCTCTCTCTCCCCCTCCCTCCCTCTCAATTTAACTACTGATTTCTGCATTTCTGCATGTGCTCAAAACCAAGCATACAGAATCCTAACGGATAAGCTACTATTTTACAAGTAGAGATCACTCAGAATCAAAACTCGCTCCCATGTTACTGTATCCTTTTTTACAAAATGTTTTTCCTGCTGGACCATGATGAACCCAGCCTCAGGCCATGGATTGATGGATTGTGGTGGTTTCCACGTTATCTAAACCTGCTACGGATTTTCCCAAGTGCCCCAGCTGTGAGGTTGGAGGTTCTGATGGCTTCCGGTCACTGAGCCTCCGCAGAAATCAGCTTGGAGGGGTGTGGGTTGTGGGGGGCTCTGTTCTGAGGACGTGTTTGCTTCCCTGATAGAAGGGGATGGATCCAGGGGCTCTGACAGCCGCCCCATCTCCCTTTCTTCCCACCTTGAGCCCAGTCTTAGTGCCTCCTGGATGCAGTGGCCATCCAATGATGGCAGTGGCCAGGGTGGGGACAAAAGTGACAGAGTTGGAGTGCGGGAGTGGAGGTGGAAAATCCTGGGTGCTGGGGAGGGGGGCAGCACCACCACACCAGCGGCAAAGCACAAAAGTGACAACTCATGCGGCAGGTTACAGGACGTGGGTTGTGGGATAGAGAAGATGGAGCTGCATGGCCTGTGACAGCACGAACAGGACTAGCTCATCACAGAGGCGCTAACACACAGACACAGCGGAGCCTCCAGGGTTCCACTCCCGACTGCAGCTTCCTGGGAGGCAGTGGGGATGGCCCAGGTGATTGGTTCCTGCCCCCCACATAGGAGACCTGGATTGAGTTCCTAGGTCCTAGCTCCCACCTTTGGCCCAGCCCAGCTGTGGCTATTGTGGACATTTGGGGAATGAACCAGCAGACGGGAGACCTATCTCTCTGTGTCCCTCTGTCTCTCAAATAAATAAATAAATAAATAAATAAATAAATAACAAAACACAGGGGCCAGCACTGTGGCGTAGCTGGTAAAGTTGCCACCTGCAGCGCCTGCATCCCACAAGCGTACCGGTTCAGGCCCTGGCTGCTCCACTTCCCATCCAGCTCTCTGCTATGGCCTGTGGAAGATGGCCCAAGTCCTTGGGCCCCTGCACCTGCGTGGGAGACCCGGAAGAAGCTCCTGTCTTTGGATCAGCGCAGCTCTGGCCGTTGTGGCCATTTGGAGAGTGAACCAGTGGATGGAAGACCTCTCTCTCTCTCTTCAAGGTTAGCTAACTAATCCTTTTCCCTAAAGACGACATAGAATTAAAAAAATCCTTTCAACATGGACTTCCTGGCTTAGCAGCTTTAAAGATTAGTTTCTACTTCCTTATATTTCCAACACAAATTGTATGAAAGTAAGAAATCACCACCCGACAGCTGTCCTGTTCCCGGCACTGTTGCTGGTGCTCTCAAAGAGCCTGGCACAGAACAACCAATAGGCCAGCCCCAGGCTGACCGCGCCGGCTCCCTGGCACCACCAGAGGGCAGCCTCAGCAAGGCCTGGAGCTTTCTCACCGAACGCTTACACTTGGCGTCCTGGCGGAGATGTCTGTCTTTGGACAAAGACATCGGAGAAAATGGAATCTCTTTGATACACAGCATTCGATGTGGGGCCTGAGCACGCTGCTCCTCACCCTGGAGCAGAGAAAGAGGAACCAGATCCATCGTGACCTCATCCTCGTCCGTGCAAAGGGCCCAGGAGGAGTGAGAAGGCCTTCAAAGAACAGGGTCACCTTGGGTCCGGGCTCAGGACGGTCACTCTCAATCGGAGAGCGACTCCAAGTCCACAAAAAACGGCTATTTTCGAAATGGTGCTTGTTTTCATTTTGTGTGAAAGGCCTAGAGACAAATCTCATGGAGACAAGGCATAGATTAAAAGAAATCTCCCATCTCTGCTGATTCATTCCCGCAAGTGCCTGCAACAGCCGGAGCTGGGACAGGCCAAATCCAGGAGCCGGGAACTCAGTCGAGGTCTCCTGCATGAGTGGCTGCAACCCAAGTTCTTGGCCCCTCACCTCCTGCCCCATAGGCTGTGCATTAGCAGGGGAGCTGAATCAGAAGTAGAGACACAGGGCCGTCTGCAGCGCTGGCATTCCATGTGGGTGCCGGTTCAAGCCCTGGCTTGGGCCCCTGCACCCACGTGGGAGACCCAGAAGAAGCTCCTGGCTCCTGGCTTTGGATCAGTGCAGCTCTGGCCATTGTGACCATTTGAGGAGTGAACCAGTGGATGGAAGACCTCTCTCTCACTCTTGCTCTCTCTTTCTCTCTCTCTCTCTCTGCCTCTCTGTAACTCTGCCTTTCAAATAAAATAAATAAATCTTGAAGAAGAAGGAGGAGGAGAAGGAGAAGAGGAGCAGGGGGAAGAATTGGAGGAGGAGGAGGAGGAAGAAGTGGTAGAGGCAGGAGTTGATCCTGGGACTCCAATATGCGATGCAGGTAGCCCAGATGACACCACAACCCACTGGGCCACAACACCTGCCCCCTGAAAAAATGTTGAAAGAATCTGATTGCTACTGAGGTTCTGTAGGGAGAACTTGCTGGAGGCAAATTGCCAGGCGCATTGCACAGGGAAACTTTCTTAAAATCCTCGGTATCCCTTTCTCTCCAAGAGTCTCCCATCTCCGGGAATCTGCCCCAATTTCTCCCCTGCCCCAAACTCAGGCACCCTCCAGGTGTGGAGCTGCAGCCCGCCAAGCACTCTGGGCTCCTGCTCACTCTGGCTTTCTTCCCCCACTGCGCTACCAAATTTCCAAGAGGGAAATAGGAGGGGGCGTTTACAAATGTATGGAAAGCCCGCATCGTCCTTAAATTCCATCTTTCACCAACCTGAAGCCCCCACAAACAGGGCACCCACTTGCACTAGAAAATCAACTGTAACAACCGTTAATCCGTAGCCTAAGCTCTGAGCCCGTGTTCCAGCCGACCACAGGCCTGCCAAGGAAAGTCACAGGATTGGTTGAGAGATGGTCATGTGACCCAGGCTAGACCCATGGGAAAGTGTAATCCTTGGGATATACTTCTACTAAAAATGACTCCTGTTCATCTAAAACTTAATGGTGTTCCCTGCGCTTTATCTCGCAGCCCTACTAATGCAACTCTTCTGTCAAAGCCATGTACAGGGGCCACCAATGTGGCAGGGTAGATTAGGCCTCTACCTGCGACACCAGCAACCCAAATGAGCACCAGTTCAAATCCTGGCTGTCCCACTTCCAATCCAACTCCCTGCTAATGCACCTGGGAAGGCAGTGGAGGATGGCTCAAGTGTTGGGGCCCCTCCCACTCATGTGGGAGACCTGGATGAAGCTCCTGGCTCCTGACTTCAGCCTGGCCCAGCCCTGGCTGTTGCATCCATTTGGAGAGTGAACCAGCAGATGGAAAATCAATCTCTCTCTCTCTCTCTCTCTCTCTCTCTCTCTCTGTATCTCTATATCTCTCTCCACCCCCCATAACTCTGCCTTTCAAATAAATAATACATTTTAAAAAGCAATAGTATGAAATGAACAAATTCTAGAAATCCACAGCCTATATACACAGGACTACTGTGACACTGCTGTGTTGAAAATCTGTTAAGAGGGGGCTGGTGCTGTGGTGCAGTGGGTTAAAGCCCCAGCCTGCAGTGCTGGCATCCCATATGGGCACTGGTTCGAGTCCCGGCTGCTCCTCTTCCAGTCCAGCTCTCTGCTGTGGCCTGGGAAAGCAGTAGAAGATGGCCCAAGTCCTTGGACCCCTGCATGCACCTAGGAGACCTGGAAGAAGCTCCTGGCTTCAGATCAGCGCAGCTCTGTCTGTTTCGGCCAACTGGGGAGTGAACCAGGAGATGGAAGACCTCTCTCTCTCTGCCTCTCCTCTCTCTGTGTAACTCTGACTTTCAAATAAATAAATAAATCTTAAAAAAAAATAACTGAGATCGAGCACATAGCATGTGTCACTGGAATGTCTCCCGTTCACCCTGCAGAAATACGAATCCCTCGGGTGAGCATTTGTGTTCCGGGTAGTTTGTGCCAAACTGCTACAAAGAAGCAGCGCTCGTTCTCAAAGGCTTTATCAGTGGCTCGGGAACGCGTGCTTTCCTATCAGTCCGGACTTGACCTTCAGTCCTCTGGCACGCACCAGGAGCCAGCTGGGAGGGAGCCTTGGGGCGCTCGTGCTGCCTCCCCACTCCCCTCCCACAGTTCTTGCCTCCTAGCTTTCAAGTATTTCCTCCCAGACAGTTTTCTGCAAGGCTGTATCATCAAAATGGTTTCATCATGTTAAGATGGAAGGGACATGGCCGGCACCGCAGCTCACTAGGCTAATCCTCCGCCTTGCGGCGCCGGCACACCGGGTTCTAGTCCCGGTCGGGGTGCTGGATTCTGTCCCAGTTGCCCCTCTTCCAGGCCAGCTCTCTGCTGTGACCAGGGAGTGCAGTGGAGGATGGCCCAAGTGCTTGGGCCCTGCACCCCATGGGAGACCAGGAAAAGCACCTGGCTCCTGGCTCCTGCCATCAGATCAGCGCGGTGCGCCGGCTGCAGCGCGCCGGCCGCGGCGGCCATTGGAGGGTGAACCAACGGCAAAGGAAGACCTTTCTCTCTGTCTCTCTCTCTCACTGTCCACTCTGCCTGTCAAAAAAAAAAAAAAAAAAAAAAAAAGGTGGAAGGGACGGCATCTGACCAGAAAGGACTTGAACCAGCGCTCATACAGGAGGCCAGCGTCAGGTACAGGCCCCTGACCCTGCTGTGCCACAATGCCCGCCCCTTGCACAGAGCTATGTAGACCGCACTCCTTCCTGCACGATTTCCACGGAGTAGCCTCCCCTTCCTCACAGTGTGTTACCTGAGCCAACCGTGGCCCAAAAATGTTAAATGGAGAATTCCAGAAATATCTACTGTGAGTTTTAAATAACTTTTATGATATCATAGTGTTTTTATTGCTCTGTTATTAGCTGTGACTTAATCTCTTACCTGCACCTAATTTATCAATTAAACGTTATCATAGGGATGGATATAGAGGAGGAAAATTCGTTTCTACAGGGTTCCACACTGTCTTTGCTATCATATGTCCACAGAACATCTTGCAATGCATGCCCTGCAGACAAGGAAGGACCACTGTATTCATCTGAAAGATTATCATACTAAGGCCACGTGCGACCATTCTCGTACCTTGAGCACCAGTCCGGGCCGTCCTAGGGATCTGAGATGCACAGGGAAGAATCAAACACTCACAGGGATCGGGAAGCGCCAGAGAGATCTGCCTGGCAGCAGCTCCTATCCGAAGAGGGATGCAGTTGGGGATAAAGACACCTGCTCCCCTGCCCTTGGGAAGGACCCCCGTGGGGTCCACCAGCTCCCCGTGGATGGAACCAGCGACCCACGCTGCTCCACGGCATACTTCTCCTTGGCTTCCTTCCTTGCTGAGTCTCTCCTTTCCATCTGCGTTTTGGTTCTTCCTGGCATCACCTCCAAACTGACCATATTCTAGAGAAATCTTCAACTCAGGAATGATTCAACGCAGGTCAGGAAAGCTACATCCAAACGCAGGGGAGCCCTACCCACGACCCCAGCCTGAGAGCTCCTGTTCCCAGGGACTTGATCCAGCTGCCCAGCTGTGCCCCTGCCAAGGCCACCTTGACCCGGTGTTAGCGACCTCCTAGGAAGGAAGCCAGCTGCAGGAGCCTGGGACTGATGAGCTCATTGCTGCCAGACAGTGAGCGAGGCAGCTTCTCCAAGCTTTGCATTCCCTGGGAACAGGCATGCTGTGGTTTCAGGGGCGCCTGAGTGTTTCCTGCTGATTCTGCCACCTACCCCCACTGCGCTAAAACAGCCTTCTCACTGTTTTAACTCTGGTCCCCTCGCCTGCCTCCGAGCCCCTGAAGAATTCCTGAAACATACACTCCTCCCCCACCTGCACAGCTCCCTTGCTGCCTCCTGTCCTCTTTAGAAGAGGAATGGTGATGGGAGGGGCCTGTCTGGAGGATGAGGGCTCTCTGAGCAGGGGCAGACCTGGCTCCATCACCCAACATCACCTAGCCCGAGGCCTCACTTTCCTCATCTGCAAAATGGAGCTGTAATAGCAGCAACTACTCCCTGTGGCTATCAGTGACAAGCACGGGACTGTGAGGGGTCCCAGAAGGGTCATGGGAAATGCGTGCAATGAGAAAATGATGCACTGACTTCTTCAAATTGTTTTACACCAAAGCAAACTTTTTTTTTTTTTTTTTTTTTTTTTTTGAGACTGGGAGATAGAGCTCTTTCATTTACTGGTTCACGCCCCCAAAAGCCTGCAACAGCTAAAGCTGGGCCAGGCCAAAGCCAGGCACCAAGAGCTCCATCCAGGTCTCCCACATGGGTGCAGGGCCCCAAGTACTGGGATCGTCCTCTGCTGCCTTCCCAGGTGCATTAGCAGGGAGCTGGATCGGGAGTGGAGCAGCCGGGACTCGAACCTGCGCTACAGTAAGTGGTGCCAGGGTCACAAGCCGAGGCTTAACCAGCTGAGCCACAGCACAGGCTCCAGTTCTGGCTGATTTTGTTATTTCTGTCCTTTCTCTCTCTCTCTCTCTCTCTCTCTCTCTCTCTCTCTCTCTCTTTCTCTCCCTTTCTCTCTTCCTTTCTCTACTGCCCCCCATCTTCTCTCTCCTGATTCGCTTTCTCTCCTAGTCTCAGCCTCACTCCAGGGGATCTCTTTCCCTGCCTCTCTCTTTCCTCTCCGCCCTGTCTATTCCTGCGTCTGTTTTCCACGCCCCTGTCCCTCTGCGCCCCCTCCCTCAGCCTCTGCCTGTGTCTCAGCCCCGCCGCCTTCCTCTCCCAGGGACCACATTGTCAGGCCGCTCACGTCATTCTTGGGCTGCACGTTCTCACGCCTGGTTGTCTCCTGTGTCCTCTGCTGAGAAAAAAAAAAAAAATCTTTTGACCTTTGAGGTTCAAATGAAAAAGGGCATAGAACAGCCTCAGGGAATAGCGGTGCCTGGAGCCAAAGCCTCCTTCCGAAGCTCAGGGTTTGGAGAGAGGCAGAGCAGGAGGGTGTGGGCCTTGGAGCAGCCCCAGCCCCCGGCACCATGCTGAATGGGGCTCTCAACAGTTTTGTTTGCTGGACTCCGGCAACACGGGCAGCAGATGTGCCCAGCCGTTGCCTTCGAATCCTGCTGAGCCTGTTGCCACAATCCTCTTTTGTCACAATTTAGCTGTGAGCTTAAGAGAGTGTGACAAGGTGCAGTGGCGGGGGCAAGGACGGGGTGGGGGAGGGAGGCGGCGAGCCAGCAGGATGAGGCTGCCCTGGCGATCCCTGGGGTGGAGGTGGGAGTGTCAGAACATGGCAGTGGGGCCAGGCACCCCCGGGTTCAAGGCCGGCCAGAACAGGAGGGCTGGCTAACTGCAGACAGAGGCTCGGCTAACAAGTGCTGGGCAAAGCCCTGCACAGGTGATCTCATGAAATCCTCCTGGCAGCCCTGTCAATGTCAAACCAAGAGCGCAGGGGACCAGAGAGGCTGAGTGATTTCCCCAATGGCACACAGCTACACAGTCACTGATGCCTGAGCCCAGTGCCTGGAGATTTGGGGGAGTGGAGGAAATACTGGTTCCTGGGACCTCCCCACCATGGTCACTCCCAGTGGAATGTATTTTTAAACATTTTTTAAAAGATTTTATTTATTTATTTGAGAGGTAGAGTTACAGGCAGAGAGAGGGAGAAACAGAGAGAAAGGTTTTCCATCTTCTGGTTCACTCCCAAAATGGCTGCAATTGCCGGAGTTGCATCGATTCTAAGCCAGGAGCTTCTTCTGGGTCTCCCACGTGGGTGCAGGGGCCCAAGGACTTGGGCCATCTTCTACTGCTTTCCCAGGCCATAGCAGAGAGCTGGATTGGAAGTGGAGCAGCCGGGACTTGAACCAGCGCCCATATGGGATGCTGGCACTGCAGGCGGCAGCTTTACCTGCTATGCCACAGCGCCGGTCCCCAGTGGAATGTTTTACCCATCACAGAACTGTTTCTTCTGCTGGCCCAGTCCATGAAATGGGTTCATGAAGGCCTGAAAAATTCAAGGAACAGGAAGTGTCTGGCAGCTGAGAACATGCAGGGCGTTTTCAGCCAGTCTTGGGGGAGGTTGGTTCCGCTCCAGCCAGCCGCCTCCCAGTGCTCGTGTCTGGGCCACGGCAGAAGGGACCAGATGGTGTGGAGGGCTGGGAGTTCTGACCCCAGATCAGCACGCACCCTTCAGATGGGCTCTCTTCCACAGAGGCCACAGTAGCCACCAGCAGATTAAGCCACTCTTTCACACGTGAAATTGTCTAAAATCAGGACACACAAGGACATTTCAAAAAGTTTGGGGGAAATGGGAAAAAAAAGATGTTTATTTTAGTGCAAAGAATTTTTGAAATCCATGCATAGTTTTCTCATCATATGCATTTTCCATGAATCTGCTGAAGACTCCTTTTATGCATGGATTTCAAAAAGATTTTTGCACCTAAATAAACTTATCTTTTTATTTCATTTTCAATGAACTTTTTAC
Source organism: Oryctolagus cuniculus (assembly GCF_051225735.1). Classification (NCBI taxonomy): domain Eukaryota; kingdom Metazoa; phylum Chordata; class Mammalia; order Lagomorpha; family Leporidae; genus Oryctolagus; species Oryctolagus cuniculus. The sequence goes on from NC_142887.1 coordinate 24,281,275, forward strand.
AAAAAAAAAAAAAGTTTACTGGGCCAGTGCTGTGGCATAATGGGTAAAGCTGCTGCCTATAGTGCCGGCATCCTATATGGCTGCCAGTTCAAGTCCCGGCTGCTCCACTTCGGATCCAGCTCTCTGCTATGGCCTGGGAAAGCAGTAGAAGATGGCCCAAGTGTTTGGGCCCCTGCACCACATGGGAGACCCAGAAGAAGCTCCTGGATTCAGATCAGCTCAGCTCCAGCCCTTGCAGCCATTTGGGGGAGTGAACCAGCAAATAGAAGATTCTCTCTCTCTCTCTCTCTCTCTCTGTCTCCCTCCCTCTGCCTCTCTATAACTCTGCCTTTCAAATAAATAATACGTTGAAAAATGTTTATTTTATTTTCATCTACTTGAAGGGCAGAGCGAGAGCGAGAGAAGAAGAGGGTTAAGAGAGATCATCTGCCTGCTGGTTCAGTCCCCCAAATGCCCACAACAGCCAGGGCTGAGCCACGCCAAAGCCAGGAGCCAGGAGCTGCCTCCAAGTCTCCTACGTAGGTGGCAGGGACTCGAGAACTTGGGCCACCATCGGTTGCCTCTGAGGATGCACATCAACAGGAAACTGGAATCAGGCGCAGAGGCTCTGGACCCAGTCACTGTGAGACGTGGGTGCCCCGAGCACTGAGCAAGGGCCCTGAGGCGGATGGTTGTGGAGAGGACATTGAATGCCACTGCCAGGGTTCCGGGCTGGCAAAAGCAAGCACCACCTGTCGCACCCAGGGTCAGATAGGAAAAGAGGTGCACAGGAGAGACAACTGAACCCACTCACCTATGATTGCTAAAGAGTCCAACTTGGGGCCGGCACTGTGGCATAACAGGTTAAGATCCCAGCCTGCAGTGCTGGCATCCCATATGGGTGCCGGTTTGAGTCCCGGCTGCTCCTCTTCCAATCCAGCTCTCTGCTATGGCCTGGGAAAGCAGTGGGAGATGGCCCAGGTCCTTGGGCCCCTGCACCCACGTGGGAGACCCAGAAAAAGCTCCTGGCTCCTGGCTTCGGAATGGCTCAGTTCTGGCCGTTGTGGTCATTTGAGGAGTGAACCAGCAGAATGGAAGACCTCTCTCTCTCTCTCTGGCTCTACCTCTCTCCGTAACTCTGTCTTTCAAATAAATAAAATAAATACTTAAAAAAAAAATAAAGAGTCCAACTTGAACTGTTTCCTTGGAATCTACTCAGGCCTCCAGCAAAACTCCCAGCACCCGGGAAATAACCAATGAAAAGAACCAGTGACATAACACCAGGGACTCCGCATGACAAGTCCTAAATGCTCACCCCACGTGCAAGGTGTGTGGTGGATCCGCTGGGTTCTCTCTTTCCAACTTGCCCATTGTGTTGGAAATTTTTCAGAATTAAAAAATCATGGTGAGAACAAGCACATAAAAAAGATGCTTAAGATCAGTAGTCGTTAGGAAATGCAAATCAAACTCACAACGAGCTACTAACGTCACACCCCTCGATGGCACAATAAAAACAGACACGGAAAGAGGCAAAGATGTGGAGACATTGGCGCCCTTGTGTGTAAGTTCTGTGGAAAGAGTTGGATAATTCATCAAAAGCCAACTGAATGGTCGTGGGATGCTAATGTTTCTCTTCTAGGTGTCTGTGTATGTGAATTGGAAAAAAAAAAAAAAAACAGGTCCTCAAACCAGTACTTGCATACAGACAGTCAAAGCAGTGCTGTTTACAACAAGGCCAAAAGATGGGAACCCGACTGCCGCTGGACTGTTCCACTTCTGCTCTGACTTCTTGCTAAGAGGCCTCCTGGGAGGCAGCAGGTGACGGGCCCCAGGTACTGAGTCCCTAACACACAGATGGGATTCCTGGGCAGAGCTTCCATGTGGCCCTGCCCTGGCTGTGTGGCCATCTGGGCAGTGAAGCAGTGGATGGAAGATCTGTGCATCTCTCTTTGCCTTTCAAATAAAAGGGAAAAACCATGGGAGCAACTCAAACATCCACTAACAGGCAAACAGGTACACAAGTTGTTAGGTGGCAAAATGATCTTCAGCTGTGACTGTTAATGAAATGGTGATGCATGCTTCAACATGGATGAACTGTGAGGACTGATTGGTTGATTGATTGATTGACTTGAAAGAGCAACAGAGAGAGGGAAGTGCTGTGGCGTAGTGGGCAAAGCTTCTGCCTGTGGCACCAGCATCCCACATGGGCGCTGATTTGAGTCCCGGCTGCTCCTCTTCGGATCCAGCTCTCTGTGTATGGCCTGGGAAAGCAGCATAAGATGACACAAGTCCTTGGGCCTCTGCACCTGTGTGGGAGACCTGGAAGAAGCTCCTGGCTCCTGGCTTCAGATCGGCCCAGCTCTGGCCATCTGGGGAGTGAACCAGCAGATGGAAGACCTCTCTCTCTCTCTGCCTCTCCTTCTCTCTGTCTATAACCTGCCTCTCAAATAAATAAATAAAATATTTTTAAAGAAAAAAAAAACAATGAGAGAGGGAGAGACAGAAAAAGAAATCTTTCATCCTCTGGTTCACTTCCCAAATGGCCACAGATGTGAGGATAGCACCGGCCAGAAGCCAGGAGCCAGGAACTCCATCTGGGTCTCCACACGGGTGGCAGGGGCCAAGCACTTGGGCCATCTTCCCCTGCCTTCTCAGTGCATTAGCAGGGAGCTGGATCAGAAGCGGAGCAGTGGGACTCACACAGGTACTCCAATATGGGATGACTGGGTCGCAAGCAGAATCGTAACCTGCTGGCCCACAGCGCCTGCCGCATCTCTTGAAACTTATTTGCTCTAAAGGGACCTAGGCTGCTCCCCTCCCCCTGCCCCTCCCCTTCCCCTCCCCCCCTTGCTGGCAGGCGGGGAACTCAGCTTCCATGTGCACCTGACAGATTTGCACACTCGTCTCCCGCTCCTCCGCCTCCCAAAAGCGGAGAGGAAACTCCCCGAGCCCCTCCAGGAGCAGCAACGCGTTCTGCTGAATTTTCTTGGGGATTCTTTCCCTAATAGTTTCCCACGTGGGCCACGCCCACCGCACTGGGAGGCCGGAGCACCAATGAGCACCGCCCTCGTGCTGAAGGTGCCCCGTTGCTGCCCATTGCTGGCGCCCCTCCACATCCCAGTGTTTGCGAGAGACGTGCAGCCCGCCCGCCCTCCCGCGCACAGGCAGTTATGTAAAAATCAACAAGCGAATCCAGAGCTCCTAAGATTGACACCCCCGAGCAAGGACGTGCAGGCTGATGAGGACGGAACCACCCTTTGCCAGAGCCGGCTCCCTGGCACGGTGATCACACGTGCCCGACAGCCGTCAGTCACCGCACCTGCCGTACTGCTGGCTCAGAAGTGGGAGTGCTGACGATGGGTTGGAACGAGGGCATGGTGACGCGGAGAACAGGAGACAGGCCCAAAAAAACGCTACAGGGAGGGCGGTGGGAGGTGGGGACCAACTTCAGCCGCATCAGTCTGCTCCTCCGTCTTTACAAGGTCAAGTTGACCGGATCAGACAGAGCCCCAGAACGCGGTGATTTGGCCATCACCGTTAACCCCTACACTGACATGCACTCCCTCGGTAGCTCTTCTGTGCTGAACCTGTCACCGCCTCTTCGAAACATTGCTGGTTTCCATGGAAACCCAAAAAGCACTCGCTGGAAGAGCTGCTGGAGATTTCAAGTCGAGATGTCCAAAGCTACCCGCTGCGAGAGATTTTCTAAGACCTGATTGGAAAAGAGACACAACAGCCCCGCTTTGCCAAGAGCACAAAGGAAAGCGAGTGACCCGGAGAGAAGCCGCCTGACCCGGCTGCTGAGAGCCAGCATGGCCTCTGCACCATGTCCTTTGCAATTCAAGCTCAGGGGAGCTGTCGTCCGGCACATCCGGGGGCTCCGGCCCTCGGGGCGCGCGTGCTTTTGTTGGGGCTTAGGAGCCACTCCGCTGTCCGCAGAGTGGAAGCCTGGACAGCACCAGGCAGCCACGTGACCGTCAACAGGCTCGCTGAGTGAACCCAGCTCTCCTGCACGCCAATCTGCCCTCCCACTCTCGAAACTAAAAAAGAGCACCTCGGCTCCTCTGATTATACAGCTATTTTATTTTTTTAATCTACTCTGTAAGGCAGGAATGCAGCATGGAAGGTAATAGCTTCCTCCAACAGCTGCCAAATTCGCAGACCACAGGACGAAATTCAAAAAAGCTCCAGAGGAGGACATGTGAATGTATGCTTTTTAAAAATAAATAAATAAATTTATAAAGTAGATGAGCTGGACTTTTTTTTTCTCTGTATCACCTGGAAAAACTTGGAAAGTGCATCCTCCTGGTCCAGTCTTGGGGGAGGCCAGTGAATTTTGCTTGGCCCATTTGACAAATATAGCCTCCATCATTGGACTTATCCCAGAATTCAGGCTGACTTCTCCAATTTGGAGGTTGGAAGCTCCATCCTCGCTTCTGGTTACGCCAGGTAGAAATGCGGGAGTCACCTCCTTCTCCCTCAACCCCTCCCTCTTGCTCATTTTATTTCTCTCAACCATTTCTTTTTTTTTTTAAATTTTTTGACAGAGTGGACAGTGAGAGAGCGAGACAGAGAGAAAGGTCTTCCTTTGCCGTTGGTTCACCCTCCAATGGCCACCGCGGCCGGCGCGCCGTGCTGATCCAATGGCAGGAGCCAGGTGCTTCTCCTGGTCTCCCATGGGGTGCAGGGCCCAAGCACTTGGGCCATCCTCCACTGCACTCCCTGGCCACAGAAGAGAGCTGGCCTGGAAGAGGAGCAACCGGGACAGAATCCGGCGCCCTGACCGGGACTAGAACCTGGTGTGCCGGCCCCACAAGGTGGAGGATTAGCCGGCTCTCTCAACCATTTCTTAAGTTCTCCTGCTCCATCCCACCTCCACCACTGATCCTAGTCGAGATGATTATCATCTGTTGCTAGGACTATTGCAGTAGCCTCCCAGCTCATCCTTCTCTGCTCCTGAAGTCGCCTTCCTCAGTAACCTTATTTTCCAGATACTGAGACCAGGTGGTGCACTGTGGAAGCTGGGCATCCTGGGAAGGCACAAATATAGCCGAGAAAGCCAAGTGGTAGATCATGTCCCTGACCCCAGGACCACCACCAAAGCCGCCACGGCCTCACTGCTGGCTTGCTCCTCTGGGGCGAGGCTGGGGCCGGGCTGCCAACTTCCCTGCGCTCACCGTAGCACCAGTCATGGCAGCTTGGCGCTCAAGTTCAAGGCCACCGCAGACTGCTGGTGACTCTGCTCTTGCCATCAAGTCTAGAGTTGGACAAAGCACAGCACAGCAGGTCCTGGGAGCTGGCTTCCTCCCAGCAGCTTCCCTGAGGGGCTACTCTTCCTGTGCGAATGTTATGTCCCCGTGGGATAAGCTTTGATCCCTGAGCATCGAGACCCAGGAGAAAAATCCCTCTCTCTTCCTCTCTTCAACCAACTGTGCCAAGGTTCAGCCGGTCCAGAGATGTCCCCTGGGACTGAGCCGCTGGCCCAGAGCCTTTTTGCGGTGCTGTCACCAGCTCCATCTCACATTTCTTATGTCGGCCCCGCCCCCTTCTTTGAGTCATGCCCTGCCCTGTGATCTTCACCTAAATTCTGCTTATCCGCCTCGACTCAGCCCAGGCACAGCTTCCTCTCTATCAACTTACCCAGTTCCCTGCTCTCCCGACCCCTCAGGAAAGGTGTGAGTCAAGTGTCCTCTCTCTGGGCTTCCACAACAATCTGAATTCTTAAAACAATCAGTTTCATTGCATGGTCTGCTCCTCTAGGCTTCTTCTCTGTTAGAGCATAAACTCAGAGCAGGGGCGATGTTTTATCGACTCTGATTTCCCCAGCACCTGGCACAGTATCCAGAAGACTCGCTAAAGATGCCCGCTGGGGGCACTCTGTGAGGTCTGCAGTGGGGGACAGGACTCCTACTGATGTGAGATGCTAAAGGCAGGCGCTCCTGGCCATGAAGACAGCATGGGCCAGTACCCAGAGGCAGAAGACCAGCGCACAGGGGCTACGCTTGGCCTGGGAGGTAGAGGGTTCCTTGTGAAACCCCTTGACAACACACTGATGAGTTCATCTGTCTCTGCAGTGGGTAACTTGGGAGCCATAGGAATCAAGTTGCTGGGTTCGAAAGCTTAAACTGTCAGTGATATGCAGGTGTGTGGGGAGCTGTACAGCCTGGGCACTAGTTTAGGTGAGAACAACCGTGGCAGCAAGAGAATGGGGAAGAAAGAGCCTTGTGAGGTGCAACGGGCAGGGACTCTCCCAGAGGTAGCAGGCGCCTGTGAGCGAATAGGATCAACGTTGGCTTCTAGGATTCAAGACAAGGGCTTGGGCTGCGGCTGGGGCTGGGGCTGGGGCTGGGGCTGGGACAGGGGTGGTGATGGAGCCAGCAACAGAGAAAGGAAAGGCAAGATTGTTATATGTAGGGCCAGAAGGAATGACTGAGAATTGCCAGACGTATTATAATTAAAGATGAGACTGTTTTCTGCAATACACATGCACAGATACAGACACGTGGATGCCATCACATCACCAGCACCACCACCACGTCACCATCATAACAAGTACAGTCTCCACTAACACCATCACCATCACCACCATCACAAATATCACCACCACCACTGCCACCAAAATCACCACCGTCACCATAACAACTCTACCAGTGCCATCACCATCATCACCATCACCATCATCACTACCATCACCATCATCATCATCACCATCATCACCACCATCACCACCATCACCATCATCACCACCATCACCATCACCATCATCATCACCACCATCACCATCATCACCACCATCACCACCATCACCATCATCACCATCACCCTACCACCGCTACCCCCAGCAACAGCCCCAGTGTGGTTGCCCTACTTCCATTCTTCCATTACCAGAAGAAAACAACACTTCCACCAAACCTGAGGGCCAGAGCCCTGTGTCCCGCCAGTGGATGCTATAAATGTGAGGTAGGTCGCTGGGGGTGACTGTGTTAGCTCCCTGTTTAGCTCTCTCTGCAAAATTCCATCTCTCTGTGGCCACCTAAACATTTACACTGTGGCATATATTTCTTGAGGATAACTGAATAAATTCCTTTAGGGACAGGTAATGCTGATAAGTTAGGAAAGAAAGCAAAAGAGCAGAGGAGAAAATTTCAAAGTTACATAACAATAGGAAAATTCCTCTTCCCTTACAGTAAGGCGTCAGTCTCACGGAGAGAGGAACTTGGGAGCTGTACTTCCAACGAGCTGCAATTGCACTTATCACCGTTGTTGCGTCACATGCATTTGCTCGGTGCCCAGCTGTGGCTGTTAATTGGTTAATGAGTTACAGCATTAACAGCTGGCACCCGGGGAGATGGAGTGCTGAAGTTGCCATCTCCGACTTTGATGTTTATTTTCTGAAGTGCAGTCCCAACACAAAGCCTCAGTCAGAAACAGGAGGGCAGAGACTATCAGATAACGAACAAGAGAAAGTGAAAAGCAGGTGTCTTTTATAATGTGTGAGCAAGTGGAACATTTGGAGGGCGTGTTGGGGGAGGGCTGGTGTATAATTTCAGATGGGACTTTTGGAGAGAGTTCTGTCCTCCTTTACATCAATGCAGGCCGGCGCCGCGGCTCGATAGGCTAATCCTCCACCTGCAGCGCCGGCACACCGGGTTCTAGTTCCGGCCGGGGCGCCGGATTCTGTCCCAGTTGCCCCTCTTCCAGGCCAGCCCTCTGCTATGGCCCGGGAGTGCAGTGGAGGATGGCCCAAGTCCTTGGGCCCTGCACCTGCATGGGAGACCAGGAGAAGCTCCTGGCTCCTGGCTTCGGATCAGCGCGATGCGCCGGCCGCAGCACGCCGGCCGCGGCGGCCATTGGAGGGTGAACCAACGGCAGAAAGGAAGACCTTTCTCTCTGTCTCTCTCTCTCTCTCACTATCCACTCTGCCTGTCAAAAATAAAAATAAATAAATAAAAATACATCAATGCAAAAGTGATACAGAAACATGTGAATTGTAGCGCAGTGGGTAAAGCCGCCACCTGCAGTGCCAGCATCCCATATGGCTGCCAGTTCAAGTCCCGGCTGCTCCACTTCCAATCCAGCTCCCTGCTAATGCACCTGGGAAAGCAGCAGAAGATGCCATAAGTGCTTGGACCTCCTGCGCCCACGTGGGAGACTTGGATGGAGTTCCAGGGTCCTGGCTTTGACCTGTCCCAGCCCCGGTTGTTGTAGCCATTTGGGGAGTGAACCAGCCAATAGAAAATCTCTCTCTCCCCCTCTCTCCTTCCCTCTTTCTCTATAACTCTTTCAAATAAATAAATAAAACTTTGTTAAAAAAAAATCTACTTCCGAACCACCTGGGCAGCTCCCCCAGACTCCGACTCTGTGCGCCGGGAGCGGGGCCAGGGAATCTGGCTTTGCTCGCAGCCCCAGGTGGAGAAGCACTGTGGATCTTTCTCCCAGGTCCTCTCAAGCCCATTCATCCCTGTAACAGCTCGCACACACTCACTCATGGAGTCAGAAGTACCTGCGGAGGCTCGGCTTTGGGCCAAGCTCTGTCCTAGGCACCGGAGGAGCAGGAGAAGGCAAGCACGTCCCTGCGCTGTGCAGGAGGGGTTTGTCGCCCGGCGGGTGACGCAGATGACAAATGAATCAGCAGACAGCGAGCCTGCGGGGTGGTGAGGAAGTCCGTGGGAAAGCCAGGCAGCGTAGGGGCCCAAGTGTGTCCTTTCTGATGCATGGCACTTGAGACGGACCCAGTCCTTCTACATCCCCCGAGGCCACCACTGGTTTGCCCGCTCACCTGGTCCTTCCCCCACCCTCCAATGCATTCATTCCCAACACTTACTGGGGATCTCCTGTGTGCCAGGAACACATTTCCCCCGCCACACCTGCCCAGCCCCACTAGGGATGCTTTACTTTTCATTCCCTGGGCTTCTCAGAGGTTCCACAGCATAGGGGCAGCATCCCATGTCAGAGTGGCGGCTCCAGTTCCAAACCAGCTCCCTGCTGATGCACCTGGGAAAGCAGCAGAGGGTGGCCCAAGTAGCTGGGCCCCTGCTATCCACCTGTGAGACCCAGATGGAATTCTGAGCTCCTGGCTTCAACCCAGACGAGCCTTAGCCATTGCAGTCATTTGGGGAGTGAACCAGCGAATGGAAGATTCTCTCTCTCTCTCTTTCATTCTCTCTCTCTTTCATTCTCTCCTCAATAAACAAATAAATCTTTAAAAATTAAAGAAGTTCCACAGTTTTTCACAGACCCTCCAGATCCAAGGTCCACATACACCCTCGTTTTCCATGAGCCCTTAGCCCAGCCACGTCCTGCACCCCCAGCTCATTGGTCTGGATCTCTGACTTCCCAAACCACATAGCGTTGCAGCCCTCACGCCCTTTGACCCAGCCTGGCAGGGGTTTGGTTCAGACTTGATGGTGACCAGATGAAGGGGGGCCACGAGGAGCACAAAGTTCGCAAACACTGAGGTTCCTCATGTGCACACAAATTCCTCCTGTGGTTGAGCCGGATCCTGAAGCTGGAATGGGCGTCGTGGGGCAGCAGCTTACGCCTCCACTCAGAACGCCTGGAGTCAAGTCCAGGAATGTCTGGGATCCATTCTCACCTCCACGTCCCATCCAGCTCCTTGCAGATGCGCACCCTGGGAAGCAGTGGGTGATGGCTCAAGTCCTTGGGCCCCTGCCTCCCACGTAGGAGACCTGGATTGGGTTCCAGGCTCCCGACTTTGGCTGCTACGGGCATTTGGGAAGTGAACCAGTTGATGAAAGATGCTTTTGCCCTCTCTCGCTCTCTCCAGCATTTAAATAAATAAAAATAAATGATAAATAAGCCCCTTTTGTAAAGATCCTGAAGGCTTAAATCAAAATGACTATGATGCGTGTCCTTTGAGGAATGCAGAAGCTGAGAACAGAGGGAAACCAAAATGTTTGAACATGCCTAAGCCAGACTGCCCGGAAGCAATGCACATCTACCATCTCGGCCAACGCTGCAATAACACCCCTGGGCTGGGAATCAGCCCACGGCTGCAGGTGGACAGCTAAAGCTCAGAGAACTCAGGAAAGCCACGCCTACAGCCACACGGCTCAAGATGCGCAGAACTGGGATTCGAACCTCCATCTCCTTGTCTCCTTCCACCTCACGGGGCAAGAATCTGCAAAGGTTTAAAAATAATATCATCAGCTGGATGTCTCTGGTCAGCAGAAATCAGCCTGAGACTCAGAACCCTGATACACAGCCTTTCAATCCTACGTAGGTCACATGTGTCTGTCAGGGGGTCACATCGTGACCCCACCACCCTCCCACTCCACCGCTGGGTCAACCAGATAGAACCCAGCAGTGTTGATAAATTACTACCTGAGATAAGTATAAGCAAGCAAGGACAAAATACAGACAAAAAGACCCAAAGGAAGCTTGCAAGGAATAAACAAACAAAAACCCTGAACAAAACCCTAGTACATCTGATTCAGCCTTTTGCAAACTCCCCCAGTGCGTGAGAACCAAATGAATTCATGTACAATGCAAAGAAGACTTAGGTCCACGGAGTTCACTGATGGAGCCCGAATGCTCAGCACTAGGCCAGGAGACCCCACCATGGCCCACAGGTGCTCACCTTGCTCCCTCTAGGAATGGGTCCACCGATGGGGTGACTTATGCTGCTCTGGTGTCTTCACACTGTCTGATTTTTTCCCCAAAAGCCAGGAAATTCTGGCTACCTGCAGTGTGCAAAGACAGCCGGCCAGGCCAGGATGCTGGTGCCAGGTCCCAGGGTCCCTCCCTGGAGGAAATAGATGCCTCTCAGATTGCAGCTGCAGAAGGGGGAGGGGGGCAGGGTGTGCTGCGGAGGCAGCGGTTTGGACATCAACTGTGTGAGTCATGCCCCAGGCAGCTTTTTACAAGAGTTGCAGATTCCAGTAAGAGCAGCCCAAGAACCTCTCGAGGGACACCCAGCCAATCGAAGGTCCCTTTTGCTCCGTCTCGGCAGTCCGGAGTCAGCGCTGGAACAGCTGGTCTTCACATTGTTCCCGACTTGGATCCCTGGGCCTCTAGAAACCAGGAAGTAAGTCACTCCTCTGCCAAGCTGGAGGGGTCGGGCCGTGTTCCTTGGTGGAGGCACCACGCTGAGCCTTGCTCCCGACAGGGATGCCATTTCCTTGTTCCACGTCCTGGATGTGAACTTGCAGCTTCCTTGTGCCCTTCTCAAAACCACTCTCCGGCCTTCTCCCCTGTCCCTAGCCCCCGGGAAGCTGGTAATGTGAACTCCCATGGTGGGCTTCCTCTTGTTTGGCTTCCAGCCGGGTATAGCCCACGGGGAGCCCTCGCGGGAGGTGGGAAACAGCAGCAGGAGGTCAGACTCACTGGCTTCCTCCTTGTGGGGTCACCACGTGCTGACCGCACAGCCCTCTCTGGGTGCTGGTGACCACTCCCTCTCTTGTCTGTGCAGAACGAAGAGAGCTGACATCCCCCTGTGTGACACTGCACCCTCCCGGAGCGCTCCTTCCTCCTTTCCCAACTCCTTTATTAGACCATCTTCCCGCCTCTGGGCGCCTGACTGATACCCATAGCTAGAGTCAAAGCAAACCTTACCTGCCTCACTGCTGCTGTGCCAACTGAAGTTTCCGGAACTTTCCAGAGCTTTGGAGGAACTGCGCGGCATCCTTGTCATGCCAGCTCCTCCCCTGAGCCCGCTGTCCACGGCCATCTCCCTCCAGGCTCCCTCTGGTCCTCGCCGGACCTCCTGACTTCCTCAAACCCCGCCAGCTCACCTCCCACCGCGTTCACGGCTCCTTCCTCCCGCCGCCCGCTCCCAGCTCCCAGGCGAGGGATTCTCATAGGTTGTCAAGTTTAATCCTCACCCCTGTAAACTCCCCGAGACAGACGATCATTTTCATTTTTTTAATTTGTTTGGCATCACTGTATTCCAGGAGCTGGAAACTCTAGTGTCTGTGGAACATGGCAGGTCCCGTAAACAAGGCGATAGGCCAAGGCTAATAAAAGTCACTCAGCCCTCTTGGTCTGGCTCTTGTTTTCCCACTTGGGACAGAGATGTGGAAGCACAGGAATGTGCTCTTACTTAAACTCCGCCCCCCACACACACACCAATGCAATGATAAGGATTGCGGCAAGGGAACACTGACACTGGTGTTGGGGACCACTAGGGCTTGCAACACGCCACAGAGCAGCCCATGTTGGCCAGATAACTCAGATAACTGCACACAAGGGAAGCTGGAAAGTGACATTTTTATGTGTCATCACCTAACTTTAAAATACTGCAAAATTTTAACAACCCTGTGCAGAGCACATATCTACTACATATATCTTTGTGCTGGATTTATTTATTTAAGATGTACTCATTTATTTGAAAGGCAGAGCTACAGAGAGAGGGAGAGACAGAGAGACAGAAGACAGACAGACGAGGCCGGCGTCACGGCTCATTAGGCTAATCCTCCACCTGCGGCGCTGGCACACCGGGTTCTAGTCCCGGTCAGGGCGCCGGATTCTGTCCTGGTTGCCCCTCTTCCAGGCCAGCTCTCTGCTGTGGCCCGGGAGTGCAGCCAGATCTCTGCTGTGGCCCCAGGAGTGCAGTGGAGGATGACCCGGGTTCTTGGGCCCTGCGCCCCATGTGAGACCAGGAGAAGCACCTGGCTCCTGCCTTCGGATAGGCGCGGTGCGCTGGCCGTGGCTGCCATTGGAGGGTGAACCAACAGAAAAAGGAGGACCTTTCTCTCTGTCTCTCTCTCTCACTGTCCACTCTGCCTGTCAAAAAAAATTTTTAAAAAGACAGACGAGATCTTTCCTCTGCTGGTTCACTCCCCACATGGCCAGGTCGAAACCAGGAGCCTGAGACTCCATCCGGATCTCCCCAGGTGGCAGGGGTTCAAGGACTTGAGCCATCTTCTGCTGCTTTCCCAGGTGCATTAGCAGGGAGCTCGATCAGAAATGGAGCTGCCAGGACTCAGCTGGTGGAGCTTAACCTACTACCTCATATTGCTGCCTCATCTATTTATTTATTTACTTGCTTATTTGAGAGGCAGAGAGACAGATAGATCTTCTATTCACTCTCCAAATATTTGCAATGGTCAAGGCTGGGTTCAAGCCCACGTCACCTCTGGGAGCCAGAAACTCCACCCAAGTCTCCCACGTGGGTAACAAGGATGCAGCTACTTGAGCCATCACCTGCTGCCTCTCAGAGTCTGGATTGGTGGGAAGAAGGAATCAGAGCCGGAAACTGAACCCAGACACTCGGATGTGGGCTTTGGGGGTCCTAACTGGTGACATCCTAGCTAGCCCAAATACCCATCCTTTTGTGCTGAGTTTAATGCAGAGGCTGCTAGCATTCAATGGTATGCAAGGGTTCTTCAAAAAGTTCATGGAAAGTGGAAATCACAGTTCATTTTGGTGCAAAAAACCTTTTGGAATAAATGTATAGGGGCCAGCGCTCTGGCATAGCAGGTGAAGGCGCCACCTGCAGTGCTGGCACCTCATATAGGTGCCGGTTCAAGTCCTGGCTGCTCTACTTCCGATCCACCTCCCTGCTATGGCCTGGGAAAGCACTAGAAGATGACCCAAGTCCTTGGGCCCCTGCACCTGCGTGGGAGACCTGGAAGAAGCTCTTGGCTCCTGGCTTCAGATCGGCATAGCTCCAGACTTTGCGGCCATCTGGGGAGTGAACCAGAGTTTTGAAGACCTCTCCCTCTGTCTCTGCCTCTGCCCCTCTGTAACTCTGCCTTTCAAATAAATAAATAAATATTTTTTGAAAAAGAAATAAATGTATAGTTTTTTCATAATATGCACTTTCATGGGCATTTTGTGGACCCCCTGTATGCATGGATTTCAATTTTTTTTGCACCAAAATAATCTTTTGATTCCATTTTCCTTGAACTTTTTGAAGTCTCCCCCCCCCCATTCCAAGGGCTCAGCACTGTATATGCTCCACAATTAGGTGTTGAATGAACGAATGAATGAGTGAATGTGGCTTTATTCTTCCTAGTTGACTTCCTGGAGTTCAGAAGAAGCAGACGAGTGGCAGAACTCCCCCCGCCCAGGGTGGAAATGTCCACAGAGTGGGTTCCGAATCAGAGGACGCTTCCATGGCATCGCTGGGAGCTCCAGGCTGTGTCTGCCCCTGCCTCGGACCCAGCTCGTCCGTGTCCTTTAGTCTGGGGGTGATGGGGGTCTGTCTGCACTGAGGTCGCCAAGCCTGATCTTCCTAAACAGCACCTGCTTTGATGGACAGCACCATGGTGAACAGGGGTCTAAACAATTTTTAGTATCACCTCCAAACGAGTGCGAGAACGGAAGCTTGCAATTGGCCGCTTCTGTTACTGCAGGTGGGACACGACTCATGGCAGCAGAACAAGGGTTAACTCAGTCAGCACCTGCCAGCTTCAGGAAGGGCTTACGCTCGCCAAGAAATTGTGAACACTGGCAATGTTGCTAACCTCCAGCTCACCATTCAGGAGATTGACTCATGGGTTCTCTCTCTCTCTCTCTCTCTCTCTTTCTCTCTTTCTCTCTTTCTCTCTCTCTCTCTCTCAGATGTATTTGATTATTTGAAAGGTAGAATGACAGAGAGAGAGAGCATGTTCTTCCATCCATTGGTTCACTCCTCGAATGCCCGTGACAGCAAGTGCTGGACCAGGCTGAAGCCAGGAGCCAGGCGCTCCGTACCAGTCTTCCATGTGAGTGGCAGGGACTCAGGCACTTGGGTCATCTCCCGCTACTTTATCAGGCACATTAGCCGGAAGTGTTTGAACAAGCACTCCGATAGAGTATGCCCATGTCACTGGCCATGACTTAACCAGCTGGGCCTTAACACAGGCTCCACTCAGGGGTTCTCACAGCCACCTGCCATGCCTAGTGTCTCAGACTACTTTCTGTTGCTGTAACAAAATACCTGAGACTGTGACTTTTATAAAAATAAAAAGGAGGCGGGCATTTAGCTCACAGTTTCGGAGGCTAAAAGTCCAAGCTTGGGCGGCCGTTGGTGAGGGTCTCCTTGGCTGCAACACCAATGACAGTGAGAGCACACACAAAGGAGAGACCACTTGGTGAGCCAGGAAGCCGAACAGGTTCAGGGATTAGCTCTTTTGCTAACAGCTTGCTCTAGCAGGAGCTAACAGGGTCCCTGGAGAACTACGTCAGTGCCTTCCACGGACTGCAGGACCCCAGTGACCTATCTCGCTCCCAGTGGTCCCCACCCCTTGAAGTTCCCACCACCTCTCAAGCACCGCCACTGAGGACCACGCTTCTGGCACACAGACATCTGGGTGGACACACGCAAACCACGCCCGGCGCTGTTCCAAAACTCCTAGAGACTGCAGACAGACTGGGGGAACTCGGACTCAGAGGAGGACGCAGAGCAGGTGTGGGGTGCACCTGCGATGGGGGTCAGGTGGGAAACAGCCGATGGCTTTGAGTGGAAGCAAGGGGTCCCCAGCATCTCCAAGAGCGGGCTCGTCTGTGGCTCTGCCCCATAAGCAGGAAGTTCATCGTGTGATCAGACACTGAGTAGGTCCAATTTAGAAAGATGGTAAGGGCAGACGTCTCAGAGCAAACAGCTGAGTGAACTAACACATTTGTCACCTCACTGCCTCTGTCCCCCTCTGTCTTGCTGCTCCTAAGGAGGTGACGAGGATCCTTAAAGTGGGAACAGATCTTCCCGCGTATCTCCGAACAGCTAAGATGCTCTTAGCCATGACCTTGGAGACCCGTAGCTAGCCAAGCTGCCTGTCTAGTGCAATACTTCAGACATCAGAGAGAAAACTAGAACACAAACGGACGTCCTGTCACTCAGCTTTAGCAAATCTTAACATTTTTCTTTATTGCTTTGGCTATGTTTTCTTACAAATTTACTTCTTTTATTTGAAAGGCACAGTGGGGGAGAGAGAGAGAGAGAGAGAGAGAGAGAGAGAGAGAGAGAGAGAGATTGTCCATCTGTGCGTTCACTCCCCAAGTGGCCACAATAGCTGGGACCGGGCCAGGTGGAAGCCAGCAGCCAGGGGCCCCGTCCAGGTCTCCCACGCAGGTGGCAGGGGTCTGAGTGTTTGGCCACCACATGCTGCTTCCCGGAAGCATTAGCAACAAGCTGGATCGGAAGCATGCAGGAGCCAGGAAACAAACTGGCTCTCTGAGCCGGAACGTGGACGTCCCAAACGGCAGCTTAACCTGACGTCCCCTGGCGGGTTCCTCACCGCTCTGATTATTTGTAAAGGAACATAATATCACAAGTACTGCCGAAGTCGCTTGACACGCCTGGCCAAATCCATTCCTCTTTCTTCCCCAGACAGAACCTCTATCTTGAATTTGTATTGATCATCCCCAGCAAGATTTCTGCTATTAATTCATATTAATACACACATTCTACCAAGTGGAGAAATACATATATGTATGCAAAATCTTCCACATACCAATCTGCAATCTGGCTGTTCACGCTCCACGCTTTGCTTTGGAGAGTTATTGGTGCTCATGACCTTGGACTGCGACATCATCATATCCCTCTGCATGAAGTTACGTGTGCAGTTACCGCCTGATAAATGCTCGTAGCCTCCAATTTTTCATAAATTTTTCAATGAGCATTCTTGTCCGTGAATGCCATTCTGAAAATTCCTCTGGGACAATGGCTTTCAAACTCACCTGTTACCCACTATCAGAAATGCATTTTTAAACTTGTAATTAATTCATTATTTATCTGATTTTTTTTTCAGAGAGAGAGAGAGAGAGAGCACTCACCCTCTAGCTCACTCCCCAAATGCCTGCAATGCCCAGAACCGGGCCAGGATGGAGCTGGAAGCTCAGAACTCAATCCAGATGTCTCACCTGGCAGGTGGCAGGAACCCAGTTAACCTGAGCTGTCACTGTTGCCTCCCAGCACCTGCCTTAGCAGGAAGCTGGAATCAGGAGCAGATCCAAGACTCAAACCCAGGCCCTCTGGGAAGGGATGCGGGCCTCCCCGCTGGCACCTACGCTAAGTCAAACACCCACCCGGAAGTGCATCTCACACTGGGACCCAGCGCCGCACACGCACCTGTGCACACGAGAGTTTCACAGAACAATGCTCTTACTGCATTTCAGAAACACTTCTGCCTTCCGTCCCGCGATGTTTGCATCGCTGAGTCATACTGAGTTGTTTCAGATTCTTGTTCTGCACATGGAAGACCATCGTGGCTTGTTTCCGGTTCTGTGTAATCATTCGTTTCCAACTGGTGACCCGACTCTGCTCCCCCGCAGCCCCGTGGCCACATGATGTTGCCCTGAGGGCCCTGCGCAAGGTTTAAGGGGAAGTCCTCAGCCACCAGCTGCAAGTTTGGGGGTCCCAAGACCACTCTCATTTCATTCCAGCTGGCTACAAATCTGGAGGACAAAAAAGACTCTCCCAGGTCTGATCATTCAGGAAAAGGACCCCCAAAACTGGGCAGTGTTGTCCTTTCAATGCCAGCTTTTGTTGACACCCATGAGAACCAACAGAAAGAGACGCACAGAGTGAAGTCAAGCAGGGCTCTCAATGGGACCCTCTTTGTCTGCCAGGACACGCCACCATCTGGACCTCAAAGCATAATGTCCAATGAGTATTCCCTGGGCCAGCATTGTGGCATAGTGGATAAAGCATCCCATACAGGCGCCGGTTCGAGTCCTGACTGCTCCACTTCTGATCCAGCTCTCAGCTATGGCCTGGGAAAGCAGTGGAAGATGGCCTAAGTTCTCAGGCCCCTACACCTGTGTGGGAAACCTGGAAGAAGCTCCTGGCTCCTGGCTTCGGATCAGCCCAACTCTGGCTGTTATGGCCAACTGGGAAGTAAACCAGCAGATAGAAGACCTCTCTCTCTCTCTCTCTCTCTCTCTCTCTCTCTCTCTCTTTCTCTCTCTGCCTCTCTGCCTCTCTGCCTCTGCCTCTCTATGACTCTGCCTTTCAGATAAATGAATAAATCTTAAAAAAATAAAATAAGTGTTTCCAACCAGAGAAGTTCACCTGAGCTCTAATGTCCAGATTGCTAATATTTTTAGTGTTTGTTTTCATCTACATCTACTTGAAAGAAAGGATGAGAGAGAAAGGGGTGGGGGGAGATTTTCCAAATGCTGGGTCACTCCCCAAATGCCTGCAACAGCCAGGGCTGAGCCAGGCAGAAGCCAGGAGCCTGGAGCTCCCCTGGTTCTCCCACACAACTGGCAGGGGCCCGAGTACCCCAGGCTCATTGGCAGAAGCCTGGAGCAGCCAGGATGCAAACCAGCTCTGCTACACGGGATGTGGGCCTCCAAGTGATGGCTTACCACACGGCACCACAACACTCGCTGCTAGAGTTTCTACTGAGTGTTCATTACACAGACACAATTCGTGGAATCAGGGGTCATGGGGTTGAACTACATTCCCAACCCCTGTTGCCTTCCTGGACACGTGGCTGGTGTGTCCCCCAGCACCAAGCCCAGCCCTCTAGGCACAGGGCTGGGCAATCCCCACCCTGAGAGGTCTCATTAGCATAGACTGTCAGCTGGGGCTGCAGGTGTTTGGAACAAATACCGAAAGCCCTCACCGTTCGGGGAGTTCTGAGTTTAGGGGTTGTGTCCCAGGGACTGGGGACCCAGACGAGCCAGCGTCTTCCTTCCACAGGGCCTGTGCTTTCTAACCGTTGCTGGATGTGTTTGCTAAACTTGTTAAGGATTCCTGTGTCTGTACGCTTGACTGTTCATCTGGAACATGGTAGGTCTTGGCAGGCCTTTAAAAAAAGGTTTATTTATTTGAAATACAGAGTTACAGAGACAGAGAAGGAGAGAGAGAGAGAAAGAGGGGTCTTTCATCTGTTGGTTCACTCCCCAAATGGCCACAACAACCTGGACTGGGCCAGACTGAAGCCAGGAGCTTCTTCCAGGTCTCCCACGTGGGTGCAGGGGCCCAAGCACTTGGGCCATCCTCTACTGCTTTCCCAGGTGCATTAGCAGAGAGCTGGATTGGAAATGGAGCAGCTGGGACTTGAACCGGAGCCCACATGGGATGCCTGCCCTGCAGGCAGAGGCTTAGCCTACCACGCCACAGCGCCGGCCCTGACTTTGGGGTTTAAAGGCCAGCATGACCTGGGGAGCCGAATCTCATTCCACCCATCATGATGCTGTCAATCTTCTCCTTCGGTTTACTCGTATGGTTAATTCTCTTACGAGATACTCTGGTGTGCCTTCTCTTGGGGATAGTCTTTGCAGGCCACATTTTAAGTCGGAGAATGTACCAGCATATTCCTCTAGAACATTCCTACTCTGCTTTCGTATAAACACAAGCGGATTTGTTCATTTTCTGTTCCTATAACAAAATACCTGAGGCTGGAACACTGATAAATACAAGAGGTTTATTCCGGTTCGTGGTCCCAGTCCACGGTCCAGGGGCCACCCTGGGCCATGGCCTCCCTGCTGGCAGAGTTCGCAGGTGATGCAGGACAGCCTACAGCCAGAGACCTGGGACTGCTCCAGTGTGAGCCTCTTCTGCTCTCCCTCTCTTCCTCTTCTTGGAAAGGCTCCGGGATCCCACCATGGAGGTCCCACCTCGTCCTACCCTGCTCACTTCCCAAGCCCTCGCCCCAAACACCACAGTCGGATGAAGTTTCTACACTCTTCACACCTCGCCATGGAGATCAAAAATCTCAACACACAAACACTTGGGGGACACGCTCGGACCATATCCAAGTGATAGCTACATGTACAGTGCACACATGTGCACGTTAGGTACAGGAAACCACCGTGCAGGGGTAACTCTGATCTTTTTGCTCTAGAATCTGTTAGTTGCTTTCTCCATATCATTCATTAATGCTCCTAGCTCCTCCTTTTCATAGCTTTACAACTTTATGTACAAATCATGAAAACACAACGATGCAGTCATCCAGCCTACAACTTCCCTAGGACAGTTAGAAAGCACTGACGTTGTCCACTCTTAATGTAGGACGCTTCTTCAAACAGCTCATGAAAGATGGAATTTAGAGTAAGTTTACTTTTGGTGCAAAAACAAATAAAAAAACACTTGAAATCTATACATGGAGGGGCTGGCGCTGTGACGCAAGGGGTTAACCCACCATCTGCAGTGCCGGCATCCCATACAGCACCGGTTCAAGTTCAGCTGCTCCATTTCTGATCCAGCTCCCTGCTCATGCACCTGGGAAAGCAGTAGAATAGGCCCAAGCACTTGCACCCATTGGGAGACCTGGAAGAAGCTCCTGGCTCCCGGCTTTGGCCTGGCCCAGCGCCGACCATTGTGGTCATTTGGGGAGTGAATCAGAGGACGGAAGTTCTCTCTCTGTGTGTGTAACTCTGCCTTTAAATTAATAAATCTTTTTGTACAAAAGAGAAAGCAACCTGTGCATTTTTCCAGGCTATGCATTTTCCAGGAACTCTGAGGATTCCGCAGTCTATACATTTACTGTTTGAACAAATACTACCACGCTGCTCCCCCAAAGTGGTGACACCAGCTCTTTTAATGCACCCATCGGGCCGTTCCTCCGGCCTCCACAGTCCCTGCCGCCTTGCTGTGACCTTGACAGAACAGGCATGCTTTCTCCCTGGGTCCCCGGTGCCTGCCTCTGCAGGCGGAGCGAGCTGGGTGGACACCCCGGGTGCATGAGCTGGCGTAATGATAGGTTGTGCGGCTCGGAGTGGGCCGAGAATGACTGCCCTGGAGAAGACAGAGGAGGGGGAGGAGGGCGCAGGTGGCAGCCACGTGGAAGGCAGGCGACCGCGATGAGCTTGGGTCTCATCTCGGCTCCTTCATCAGCACAGCCGTCATCTACCTGGGCCGTCTCCCTGGAGTCCTTTCTGTGTGGCCGGGGACCCTCTCCAACACATCTCATCTCCTAGGGCCGCCCAGAGGCTGGCAGAGCCCCAGGTCATTTCCATTTTTTTTTTTTTCTGAGACTCCCAGAAAATTTAAAAGAGCAGATGTCCAGCAGGGTGAGAAAAATATCACCATGGGAGCTGGCGCTGTGGCGTCGTCGTGGGCTAAGCATCCGCCTGCGGCACCAGCATCCCATATGGGCACTGGTTCAAGTCCCAGCTGCTCCACCTCCAACCCAGCTCTCTGCATTGGTCTGGGAAAGCAGTGGAAGATGGCCCAAGTGCTAGGTCTCCCTGCATCCACGTGGGAGACCTGGAAGATGTTGTAGGCTCCTGGCTGCAGATCAGCACAGCGCTAGTCTTTGCAGCCATTTGAGGAGTGAACCAGTGAATGGAAGATCTCTCTCTCTTGCTCTCTCTCTCTCTCGCTCCCTCTCCCTCTGTAACTCTGACTCTT